>NC_090843.1:33945845-34317242 GCF_028021215.1 Eschrichtius robustus
CTACCCAATGGATTAGGGGATGTGCAGCCCGATTAGTTGAGATCAGCCCTTCTGGCTCTTTCTTGGATGAAACCAACTGGGAAAAGAGCCGTTCTAAGCTGGGGACCATGGTGTCTTTCCCTAGTCTACACAGAAACAACACACTGAGGGAGAGGAGCTGCTGGCGTTTGGTAGCAACATCTCCTATTCTGAAGAGAATCATTTCGTTGTTAGCGGGTTCCGTCAGCCTTGCCACATTTTCTTAACTGGCTATAAAGGAGGGCACTCTGTTGGCACATTTACTTGAGGCCCTGCTTCCCAGGCTGAAAACTTTGCTCCCATTCCTTAGGTGGCACATTGGCTCAGAACTGCCCTACCCAAAGGATTCTGGGATGTGCAGCCTGATTAGTTGAGATCAGCCCTTCTGGCTCTTTCATGGATGAAACCAACTGGGAAAGAGCCCTTTAAGCTGGGGACCATGGTGTCTTTCCCTAGTCTACACACAAACAGCTCTTTGAGGGAGGAGAGCTGCTGGCGTTTGGTAGCAAAACCTCCTATTCTGAAGGGAAACATTTCGTTGTAAGCGGGTAGATTCAGCCTGGCCACATTTTCTCAGCTGGCTATAAAGGAGTGCACTCTGTTGGCAGACTTACCTGAGGACCTTCGTCCCAGGCTGGAATCTTTGCTTTCATTCCTTAGGTGGCACTTTGGCTCAGAACTGCCCTACCCCAAGAATACAGGGATGTGCAGCCCGATTAGTTGAGATCAGCCCTTCTGGCTCTTTCATGGATGAAAGCAACTGGGAAAAGAGCCGTTCTAAGCTGGGGACCATGGTGTCTTTCCCTAGTCTACACAGAAACAGCTCACTGAGGGAGAGGAGCTGCTGGCGTTTGGTAGCAAAATCTCCTATTCTGAAGAGAAACATTTCGTTGTAAGCGGGTAGATACAGCGTTGCCACTTTTGCTCAGCTGGCTATAAAGGAGGGCACTCTGTTGGCAGATTTACTTGAGGCCCTGCTTCCCAGGCTGAAAACTTTGCTCTCATTCCTTAGGTGGCACATTGGCTCAGAACTGCCCTACCCAAAGGATTCAGGGATGTGCAGCCTGATTAGTTGAGATCAGCCCTTCTGGCTCTTTCATGGATGAAACCAACTGGGAAAGAGCCCTTTAAGCTGGGGACCATGGTGTCTTTCCCTAGTCTACACACAAACAGCTCTTTGAGGGAGGAGAGCTGCTGGCGTTTGGTAGCAAAACCTCCTATTCTGAAGGGAAACATTTCGTTGTAAGCGGGTAGATTCAGCCTGGCCACATTTTCTCAGCTGGCTATAAAGGAGGGCACTCTGTTGGCACACTTACTTGAGGTCATGCGTCCCAGGCTGAAATCTTTGCTTTCATTCCTTAGGTGGCACATTGGCTCAGAACTGCCCTACCCAAGGATACAGGAATGTGCAGCCCGATTTGTTGAGATCAGCCCTTCTGGCTCTTTCATGGATGAAACCAAGTGGGAAAAGAGCCGTTCTAAGCTGGGGACCATGGTGTCTTTCCCTAGTCTGCACAGAAACAGCACTCTGAGGGAGACGAGCTGCTGGCGTTTGGTAGCAAAATCTCCTATGCTGAAGAGTATCATTTTGTTGTAAGAGGGTTGCATTAGCCTAGCCACATTTTCTCAACTGGCTATAAAGGAGGGCAGTCAGTAGGCCTCACCCTTCAAGCCCATTCCCATTTCATAGAGAAATCACCAGGCCTCGGTGTGCTTTCCTGTGGCAAGGAAACTTTTCTTTCGTTCCTTAGGTGGCACATTGGCTCAGAACTGCCCTACCCCATGGATTCCGGGATGTGCAGCCCGATTAGTTGAGATCAGCCCTTCTGGCTCTTTCATGGATGAAACCAACTGGGAAAGAGCCCTTTTAAGCTGGGGACCATGGTGTCTTTCCCTAGTCTGCACACAAACAGCACTCTGAGGGAGGAGAGCTGCTGGCGTTTGGTAGCAAAACCTCCTATTCTGAAGGGAAACATTTCGTTGTAAGCGGGTAGATTCAGCCTTGCCACATTTTCTCAGCTGGCTATAAAGGAGGGCACTCTGTTGGCAGACTTACATGGGGCACTGCTTCCCAGGCCGAAAACTTTGCTTTCATTCCTTCGGTGGCACATTGGTTCAGAACTGCCCTACCCCAAGGATACAGGGTTGTGCAGCCCGATTAGTTGAGATAATCCTTTCTGACTCTGTCATGGATGAAACCAACTGGGAAAAGAGCCGGTATAAGCTAGGGACCATGGTGTCTTTCCCTAGTCTACACAGAAACAGCACTCTGAGGGAGAGGAGCTGCTGGCGTTTGGTAGCAAAATCTCCTATTCTGAAGAGACACCTTTCGGTGTAAGCGGCTTGCATCAGCCTTGCCACATTTTCTCAACTGGCTATAAAGGAAGGCAGTCAGTAGGCCTCACCCTTCAAGCCCACTCCAATTTCATGGAGAAAACACCAGGCCTCGGTGTGCTTTCCTGTGGCAAGGAAACTTTTCTTTCATTCCTTAGGTGGCACATTGGCTCCAAACTCCCCTACCCCATGGATTAGGGGATGTGCAGCCCGATTAGTTCAGATCAGCACTTCTGGCTCTTTCTTGGATGAAAGCAACGGGGAAAAGAGCCGTTCTAAGCTGGGGACCATGGTGTCTTTCCCTAGTCTACACAGAAACAACACACTGAGGGAGAGGAGCTGCTGGCGTTTGGTACCAACATCTCCTATTCTGAAGAGAATCATTTCGTTGTAAGCGGGTTCCCTCAGCCTTGCCACATTTTCTTAACTGGCTATAAAGGAGGGCACTCTGTTGGCAGACTTACTTGAGGTAATGCGTCCCAGGGTGAAAACTTTGCTTTCTTTCCTTATGTGGCACATTGGCTCAGAACTGCCCTACCCCAAGGATTCAGGGATGTGCAGCCCGATTAGTTGAGATCAGCCTTTCTGGCTCTTTCATGGATGAAACCAACTGGGAAAACAGCCGTTCTAAGCTGGGGACCATGGTGTCTTTCCCTAGTCTACACAGAAACAGCACACTGAGGGAGAGGAGCTGCTTCCGTTGGGTAGTAACATCTGCTATTCTGAAGAGAAACATTTCGCTGTAAGCGGGTATATTCAGCCTTGCCACATTTTCTCAGCTGACTATAAACGAGGGCACTCTGTTGGCAGACTTACTTGAGGAACTTCGTCCAAGGCTGGAATCTTTGCTTTCATTCCTTAGGTGGCACATTGGCTCAGAACTGCCCTACCCCAAGGATACAGGGATGTGCAGCCCGATTAGTTGTGATCAGCCCTTCTGGCTCTTCCATGAATGAGACCCACTGGGAAAAGAGCCGTTCTAAGCTGGGGACCATGGTGTCTTTCCCTAGTCTACACAGAAACAGCACTCTGAGGGAGACGAGCTGCTGGCGTTTGGTAGCAAAATCTCCTATTCTGAAGAGCATCATTTCGTTGTAAGAGGGTTGCATTAGCCTAGCCACATTTTCTCAACTGGCTATAAAGGAGGGCAGTCAGTAGGCCTCACCCTTCAAGCCCACTCCAATTTCATGGAGAAAACACCAGGCCTCGGTGTGCTTTCCTGTGGCAAGGAAAGTTTTCTTTCATTCCTTAGGTGGCACATTGGCTCCGAACTGCCCTACCCAATGGATTAGGGGATGTGCAGCCCGATTAGTTGAGATCAGCCCTTCTGGCTCTTTCTTGGATGAAACCAACTGGGAAAAGAGCCGTTCTAAGCTGGGGACCATGGTGTCTTTCCCTAGTCTACACAGAAACAACACACTGAGGGAGAGGAGCTGCTGGCGTTTGGTAGCAACATCTCCTATTCTGAAGAGAATCATTTCGTTGTTAGCGGGTTCCGTCAGCCTTGCCACATTTTCTTAACTGGCTATAAAGGAGGGCACTCTGTTGGCACATTTACTTGAGGCCCTGCTTCCCAGGCTGAAAACTTTGCTCCCATTCCTTAGGTGGCACATTGGCTCAGAACTGCCCTACCCAAAGGATTCAGGGATGTGCAGCCTGATTAGTTGAGATCAGCCCTTCTGGCTCTTTCATGGATGAAACCAACTGGGAAAGAGCCCTTTAAGCTGGGGACCATGGTGTCTTTCCCTAGTCTACACACAAACAGCTCTTTGAGGGAGGAGAGCTGCTGGCGTTTGGTAGCAAAACCTCCTATTCTGAAGGGAAACATTTCGTTGTAAGCGGGTAGATTCAGCCTGGCCACATTTTCTCAGCTGGCTATAAAGGAGTGCACTCTGTTGGCAGACTTACCTGAGGACCTTCGTCCCAGGCTGGAATCTTTGCTTTCATTCCTTAGGTGGCACATTGGCTCAGAACTGCCCTACCCCAAGGATACAGGGATGTGCAGCCCGATTAGTTGAGATCAGCCCTTCTGGCTCTTTCATGGATGAAACCAACTGGGAAAAGAGCCGTTCTAAGCTGGGGACCATGGTGTCTTTCCCTAATCTACACAGAAACAGAACACTGAGGGAGAGGAGCTGCTGGCGTTTGGTAGCAAAATCTCCTATTCTGAAGAGAAACATTTCGTTGTAAGCGGGTAGATTCAGCGTTGCCACTTTTGCTCAGCTGGCTATAAAGGAGGGCACTCTGTTGGCAGATTTACTTGAGGCCCTGATTCCCAGGCTGAAAACTTTGCTTTCATTCCTTAGGTGGCACATTGGCTCAGAACTGCCCTACCCCAAGGATTCAGGGATGTGCAGCCCGATTTGTTGAGATCAGCCCTTCTGACACTTTCATGGATGAACCCAAATGGGAAAAGAGCCGTTCTAAACTGGGGACCATGGTGTCTTTCCCTAGTCTACACAGAAACAGCACTCTGAGGGAGACGAGCTGCTGGCATTTGGTAGCAAAATCTCCTATGCTGAAAAGTATCATTTCGTTGTAAGAGGGTTGCATTAGCCTAGCCACATTTTCTCAACTGGCTATAAAGGAGGGCAGTCAGTAGGCCTCACCCTTCAAGCCCACTCCAATTTCATAGAGAAATCACCAGGCCTCGGTGTGCTTTCCTGTGGCAAGGAAACTTTTCTTTCATTCCTTAGGTGGCACATTGGCTCAGAACTGCCCTACCCCATGGATTCCGGGATGTGCAGCCCGATTAGTTGAGATCAGCCCTTCTGGCTCTTTCATGGATGAAACCAACTGGGAAAGAGCCCTTTTAAGCTGGGGACCATGGTGTCTTTCCCTAGTCTGCACACAAACAGCCCTCTGAGGTAGGAGAGCTGCTGGCGTTTGGTAGCAAAACCTCCTATTCTGAAGGGAAACATTTCGTTGTAAGCGGGTAGATTCAGCCTTGCCACATTTTCTCAGCTGGCTATAAAGGAGGGATCTCTGTTGGCAGACTTACTTGAGGCACTGCTTCCCAGGCCGAAAACTTTGCTTTCATTCCTTCGGTGGCACATTGGCTCAGAACTGCCCTACCCCAAGGATACAGGGTTGTGCAGCCCGATTAGTTGAGATAAGCCTTTCTCACTCAGTCATGGATGAAACCAACTGGGAAAAGAGCCGGTATAAGCTCGGGACCATGGTGTCTTTCCCTAGTCTACACAGAAACAGCACTCTGAGGGAGAGGAGATGCTGGCGTTTGGTAGCAAAATCTCCTATTCTGAAGAGACACCTTTCGGTATAAGCGGCTTGCATCAGCCTTGCCACATTTTCTCAACTGGCTATAAAGGAAGGCAGTCAGTAGGCCTCACCCTTCAAGCCCACTCCAATTTCATGGAGAAAACACCAGGCCTCGGTGTGCTTTCCTGTGGCAAGGAAACTTTTCTTTCATTCCTTAGGTGGCACATTGGCTCCGAACTGCCCTACCCCATGGATTAGGGGATGTGCAGCCCGATTAGTTGAGATCAGCCCTTCTGGCTCTTTCATGGATGAAAGCAACTGGGAAAAGAGCCGTTCTAAGCTGGGGACCATGGTGTCTTTCCCTAGTCTACACAGAAACAGCTCACTGAGGGAGAGGAGCTGCTGGCGTTTGGTAGCAAAATCTCCTATTCTGAAGAGAAACATTTCGTTGTAAGCGGGTAGATACAGCGTTGCCACTTTTGCTCAGCTGGGTATAAAGGAGGGCACTCTGTTGGCAGATTTACTTGAGGCCCTGCTTCCCAGGCTGAAAACTTTGCTCTCATTCCTTAGGTGGCACATTGGCTCAGAACTGCCCTACCCAAAGGATTCAGGGATGTGCAGCCTGATTAGTTGAGATCAGCCCTTCTGCCTCTTTCATGGATGAAACCAACTGGGAAAGAGCCCTTTAAGCTGGGGACCATGGTGTCTTTCCCTAGTCTACACACAAACAGCTCTTTGAGGGAGGAGAGCTGCTGGCGTTTGGTAGCAAAACCTCCTATTCTGAAGGGAAACATTTCGTTGTAAGCGGGTAGATTCAGCCTGGCCACATTTTCTCAGCTGGCTATAAAGGAGGGCACTCTGTTGGCACACTTACTTGAGGTCATGCGTCCCAGGCTGAAATCTTTGCTTTCATTCCTTAGGTGGCACATTGGCTCAGAAGTGCCCTACCCAAGGATACAGGAATGTGCAGCCCGATTTGTTGAGATCAGCCCTTCTGGCTCTTTCATGGATGAAACCAAGTGGGAAAAGAGCCGTTCTAAGCTGGGGACCATGGTGTCTTTCCCTAGTCTGCACAGAAACAGCACTCTGAGGGAGACGAGCTGCTGGCGTTTGGTAGCAAAATCTCCTATGCTGAAGAGTATCATTTTGTTGTAAGAGGGTTGCATTAGCCTAGCCACATTTTCTCAACTGGCTATAAAGGAGGGCAGTCAGTAGGCCTCACCCTTCAAGCCCATTCCAATTTCATAGAGAAATCACCAGGCCTCGGTGTGCTTTCCTGTGGCAAGGAAACTTTTCTTTCGTTCCTTAGGTGGCACATTGGCTCAGAACTGCCCTACCCCATGGATTCCGGGATGTGCAGCCCGATTAGTTGAGATCAGCCCTTCTGGCTCTTTCATGGATGAAACCAACTGGGAAAGAGCCCTTTTAAGCTGGGGACCATGGTGTCTTTCCCTAGTCTGCACACAAACAGCTCTCTGAGGGAGGAGAGCTGCTGGCGTTTGGTAGCAAAACCTCCTATTCTGAAGGGAAACATTTCGTTGTAAGCGGGTAGATTCAGCCTTGCCACATTTTCTCAGCTGGCTATAAAGGAGGGAACTCTGTTGGCAGACTTACATGGGGCACTGCTTCCCAGGCCGAAAACTTTGCTTTCATTCCTTCGGTGGCACATTGGTTCAGAACTGCCCTACCCCAAGGATACAGGGTTGTGCAGCCCGATTAGTTGAGATAAGCCTTTCTGACTCTGTCATGGATGAAACCAACTGGGAAAAGAGCCGGTATAAGCTCGGGACCATGGTGTCTTTCCCTAGTCTACACAGAAACAGCACTCTGAGGGAGAGGAGCTGCTGGCGTTTGGTAGCAAAATCTCCTATTCTGAAGAGACACCTTTCGGTGTAAGCGGCTTGCATCAGCCTTACCACATTTTCTCAACTGGCTATAAAGGAAGGCAGTCAGTAGGCCTCACCCTTCAAGCCCACTCCAATTTCATGGAGAAAACACCAGGCCTCGGTGTGCTTTCCTGTGGCAAGGAAACTTTTCTTTCATTCCTTAGGTGGCACATTGGCTCCGAACTCCCCTACCCCATGGATTAGGGGATGTGCAGCCCGATTAGTTGAGATCAGCACTTCTGGCTCTTTCTTGGATGAAAGCAACTGGGAAAAGAGCCGTTCTAAGCTGGGGACCATGGTGTCTTTCCCTAGTCTACACAGAAACAACACACTGAGGGAGAGGAGCTGCTGGCGTTTGGTAGCAACATCTCCTATTCTGAAGAGAATCATTTCGTTGTAAGCGGGTTCCGTCAGCCTTGCCACATTTTCTTAACTGGCTATAAAGGAGGGCACTCTGTTGGCAGACTTACTTGAGGTCCTGCGTCCCAGGGTGAAAACTTTGCTTTCTTTCCTTATGTGGCACATTGGCTCAGAACTGCCCTACCCCAAGGATTCAGGGATGTGCAGCCCGATTAGTTGAGATCAGCCTTTCTGGCTCTTTCATGGATGAAACCAACTGGGAAAACAGCCGTTCTAAGCTGGGGACCATGGTGTCTTTCCCTAGTCTACACAGAAACAGCACACTGAGGGAGAGGAGCTGCTTCCGTTGGGTAGTAACATCTGCTATTCTGAAGAGAAACATTTCGCTGTAAGCGGGTATATTCAGCCTTGCCACATTTTCTCAGCTGACTATAAACGAGGGCACTCTCTTGGCAGACTTACTTGAGGAACTTCGTCCAAGGCTGGAATCTTTGCTTTCATTCCTTAGGTGGCACATTGGCTCAGAACTGCCCTACCCCAAGGATACAGGGATGTGCAGCCCGATTAGTTGTGATCAGCCCTTCTGGCTCTTTCATGAATGAGACCCACTGGGAAAAGAGCCGTTCTAAGCTGGGGACCATGGTGTCTTTCCCTAGTCTACACAGAAACAGCACTCTGAGGGAGACGAGCTGCTGGCGTTTGGTAGCAAAATCTCCTATTCTGAAGAGCATCATTTCGTTGTAAGAGGGTTGCATTAGCCTAGCCACATTTTCTCAACTGGCTATAAAGGAGGGCAGTCAGTAGGCCTCACCCTTCAAGCCCACTCCAATTTCATGGAGAAAACACCAGGCCTCGGTGTGCTTTCCTGTGGCAAGGAAACTTTTCTTTCATTCCTTAGGTGGCACATTGGCTCCGAACTGCCCTACCCAATGGATTAGGGGATGTGCAGCCCGATTAGTTGAGATCAGCCCTTCTGGCTCTTTCTTGGATGAAACCAACTGGGAAAAGAGCCGTTCTAAGCTGGGGACCATGGTGTCTTTCCCTAGTCTACACAGAAACAACACACTGAGGGAGAGGAGCTGCTGGCGTTTGGTAGCAACATCTCCTATTCTGAAGAGAATCATTTCGTTGTTAGCGGGTTCCGTCAGCCTTGCCACATTTTCTTAACTGGCTATAAAGGAGGGCACTCTGTTGGCACATTTACTTGAGGCCCTGCTTCCCAGGCTGAAAACTTTGCTCCCATTCCTTAGGTGGCACATTGGCTCAGAACTGCCCTACCCAAAGGATTCAGGGATGTGCAGCCTGATTAGTTGAGATCAGCCCTTCTGGCTCTTTCATGGATGAAACCAACTGGGAAAGAGCCCTTTAAGCTGGGGACCATGGTGTCTTTCCCTAGTCTACACACAAACAGCTCTTTGAGGGAGGAGAGCTGCTGGCGTTTGGTAGCAAAACCTCCTATTCTGAAGGGAAACATTTCGTTGTAAGCGGGTAGATTCAGCCTGGCCACATTTTCTCAGCTGGCTATAAAGGAGTGCACTCTGTTGGCAGACTTACCTGAGGACCTTCGTCCCAGGCTGGAATCCTTGCTTTCATTCCTTAGGTGGCACATTGGCTCAGAACTGCCCTACCCCAAGGATACAGGGATGTGCAGCCCGATTAGTTGAGATCAGCCCTTCTGGCTCTTTCATGGATGAAACCAACTGGGAAAAGAGCCGTTCTAAGCTGGGGACCATGGTGTCTTTCCCTAATCTACACAGAAACAGAACACTGAGGGAGAGGAGCTGCTGGCGTTTGGTAGCAAAATCTCCTATTCTGAAGAGAAACATTTCGTTGTAAGCGGGTAGATTCAGCGTTGCCACTTTTGCTCAGCTGGCTATAAAGGAGGGCACTCTGTTGGCAGATTTACTTGAGGCCCTGATTCCCAGGCTGAAAACTTTGCTTTCATTCCTTAGGTGGCACATTGGCTCAGAACTGCCCTACCCCAAGGATTCAGGGATGTGCAGCCCGATTTGTTGAGATCAGCCCTTCTGACACTTTCATGGATGAACCCAAATGGGAAAAGAGCCGTTCTAAACTGGGGACCATGGTGTCTTTCCCTAGTCTACACAGAAACAGCACTCTGAGGGAGACGAGCTGCTGGCATTTGGTAGCAAAATCTCCTATGCTGAAAAGTATCATTTCGTTGTAAGAGGGTTGCATTAGCCTAGCCACATTTTCTCAACTGGCTATAAAGGAGGGCAGTCAGTAGGCCTCACCCTTCAAGCCCACTCCAATTTCATAGAGAAATCACCAGGCCTCGGTGTGCTTTCCTGTGGCAAGGAAACTTTTCTTTCATTCCTTAGGTGGCACATTGGCTCAGAACTGCCCTACCCCATGGATTCCGGGATGTGCAGCCCGATTAGTTGAGATCAGCCCTTCTGGCTCTTTCATGGATGAAACCAACTGGGAAAGAGCCCTTTTAAGCTGGGGACCATGGTGTCTTTCCCTAGTCTGCACACAAACAGCCCTCTGAGGTAGGAGAGCTGCTGGCGTTTGGTAGCAAAACCTCCTATTCTGAAGGGAAACATTTCGTTGTAAGCGGGTAGATTCAGCCTTGCCACATTTTCTCAGCTGGCTATAAAGGAGGGAACTCCGTTGGCAGACTTACTTGAGGCACTGCTTCCCAGGCCGAAAACTTTGCTTTCATTCCTTCGGTGGCACATTGGCTCAGAACTGCCCTACCCCAAGGATACAGGGTTGTGCAGCCCGATTAGTTGAGATAAGCCTTTCTCACTCAGTCATGGATGAAACCAACTGGGAAAAGAGCCGGTATAAGCTCGGGACCATGGTGTCTTTCCCTAGTCTACACAGAAACAGCACTCTGAGGGAGAGGAGCTGCTGGCGTTTGGTAGCAAAATCTCCTATTCTGAAGAGACACCTTTCGGTGTAAGCGGCTTGCATCAGCCTTGCCACATTTTCTCAACTGGCTATAAAGGAAGGCAGTCAGTAGGCCTCACCCTTCAAGCCCACTCCAATTTCATGGAGAAAACACCAGGCCTCGGTGTGCTTTCCTGTGGCAAGGAAACTTTTCTTTCATTCCTTAGGTGGCACATTGGCTCCGAACTGCCCTACCCCATGGATTAGGGGATGTGCAGCCCGATTAGTTGAGATCAGCCCTTCTGGCTCTTTCATGGATGAAAGCAACTGGGAAAAGAGCCGTTCTAAGCTGGGGACCATGGTGTCTTTCCCTAGTCTACACAGAAACAGCTCACTGAGGGAGAGGAGCTGCTGGCGTTTGGTAGCAAAATCTCCTATTCTGAAGAGAAACATTTCGTTGTAAGCGGGTAGATACAGCGTTGCCACTTTTGCTCAGCTGGCTATAAAGGAGGGCACTCTGTTGGCAGATTTACTTGAGGCCCTGCTTCCCAGGCTGAAAACTTTGCTCTCATTCCTTAGGTGGCACATTGGCTCAGAACTGCCCTACCCAAAGGATTCAGGGATGTGCAGCCTGATTAGTTGAGATCAGCCCTTCTGGCTCTTTCATGGATGAAACCAACTGGGAAAGAGCCCTTTAAGCTGGGGACCATGGTGTCTTTCCCTAGTCTACACACAAACAGCTCTTTGAGGGAGGAGAGCTGCTGGCGTTTGGTAGCAAAACCTCCTATTCTGAAGGGAAACATTTCGTTGTAAGCGGGTAGATTCAGCCTGGCCACATTTTCTCAGCTGGCTATAAAGGAGGGCACTCTGTTGGCACACTTACTTGAGGTCATGCGTCCCAGGCTGAAATCTTTGCTTTCATTCCTTAGGTGGCACATTGGCTCAGAACTGCCCTACCCAAGGATACAGGAATGTGCAGCCCGATTTGTTGAGATCAGCCCTTCTGGCTCTTTCATGGATGAAACCAAGTGGGAAAAGAGCCGTTCTAAGCTGGGGACCATGGTGTCTTTCCCTAGTCTGCACAGAAACAGCACTCTGAGGGAGACGAGCTGCTGGCGTTTGGTAGCAAAATCTCCTATGCTGAAGAGTATCATTTTGTTGTAAGAGGGTTGCATTAGCCTAGCCACATTTTCTCAACTGGCTATAAAGGAGGGCAGTCAGTAGGCCTCACCCTTCAAGCCCATTCCCATTTCATAGAGAAATCACCAGGCCTCGGTGTGCTTTCCTGTGGCAAGGAAACTTTTCTTTCGTTCCTTAGGTGGCACATTGGCTCAGAACTGCCCTACCCCATGGATTCCGGGATGTGCAGCCCGATTAGTTGAGATCAGCCCTTCTGGCTCTTTCATGGATGAAACCAACTGGGAAAGAGCCCTTTTAAGCTGGGGACCATGGTGTCTTTCCCTAGTCTGCACACAAACAGCACTCTGAGGGAGGAGAGCTGCTGGCGTTTGGTAGCAAAACCTCCTATTCTGAAGGGAAACATTTCGTTGTAAGCGGGTAGATTCAGCCTTGCCACATTTTCTCAGCTGGCTATAAAGGAGGGAACTCTGTTGGCAGACTTACTTGAGGCACTGCTTCCCAGGCCGAAAACTTTGCTTTCATTCCTTCGGTGGCACATTGGCTCAGAACTGCCCTACCCCAAGGATACAGGGTTGTGCAGCCCGATTAGTTGAGATAAGCCTTTCTCACTCAGTCATGGATGAAACCAACTGGGAAAAGAGCCGGTATAAGCTCGGGACCATGGTGTCTTTCCCTAGTCTACACAGAAACAGCACTCTGAGGGAGAGGAGCTGCTGGCGTTTGGTAGCAAAATCTCCTATTCTGAAGAGACACCTTTCGGTGTAAGCGGCTTGCATCAGCCTTGCCACATTTTCTCAACTGGCTATAAAGGAAGGCAGTCAGTAGGCCTCACCCTTCAAGCCCACTCCAATTTCATGGAGAAAACACCAGGCCTCGGTGTGCTTTCCTGTGGCAAGGAAACTTTTCTTTCATTCCTTAGGTGGCACATTGGCTCCGAACTGCCCTACCCCATGGATTAGGGGATGTGCAGCCCGATTAGTTGAGATCAGCCCTTCTGGCTCTTTCATGGATGAAAGCAACTGGGAAAAGAGCCGTTCTAAGCTGGGGACCATGGTGTCTTTCCCTAGTCTACACAGAAACAGCTCACTGAGGGAGAGGAGCTGCTGGCGTTTGGTAGCAAAATCTCCTATTCTGAAGAGAAACATTTCGTTGTAAGCGGGTAGATACAGCGTTGCCACTTTTGCTCAGCTGGCTATAAAGGAGGGCACTCTGTTGGCAGATTTACTTGAGGCCCTGATTCCCAGGCTGAAAACTTTGCTCTCATTCCTTAGGTGGCACATTGGCTCAGAACTGCCCTACCCCATGGATTCCGGGATGTGCAGCCCGATTAGTTGAGATCAGCCCTTCTGGCTCTTTCATGGATGAAACCAACTGGGAAAGAGCCCTTTTAAGCTGGGGACCATGGTGTCTTTCCCTAGTCTGCACACAAACAGCACTCTGAGGGAGGAGAGCTGCTGGCGTTTGGTAGCAAAACCTCCTATTCTGAAGGGAAACATTTCGTTGTAAGCGGGTAGATTCAGCCTTGCCACATTTTCTCAGCTGGCTATAAAGGAGGGCACTCTGTTGGCAGACTTACATGGGGCACTGCTTCCCAGGCCGAAAACTTTGCTTTCATTCCTTCGGTGGCACATTGGTTCAGAACTGCCCTACCCCAAGGATACAGGGTTGTGCAGCCCGATTAGTTGAGATAAGCCTTTCTGACTCTGTCATGGATGAAACCAACTGGGAAAAGAGCCGGTATAAGCTAGGGACCATGGTGTCTTTCCCTAGTCTACACAGAAACAGCACTCTGAGGGAGAGGAGCTGCTGGCGTTTGGTAGCAAAATCTCCTATTCTGAAGAGACACCTTTCGGTGTAAGCGGCTTGCATCAGCCTTACCACATTTTCTCAACTGGCTATAAAGGAAGGCAGTCAGTAGGCCTCACCCTTCAAGCCCACTCCAATTTCATGGAGAAAACACCAGGCCTCGGTGTGCTTTCCTGTGGCAAGGAAACTTTTCTTTCATTCCTTAGGTGGCACATTGGCTCCGAACTCCCCTACCCCATGGATTAGGGGATGTGCAGCCCGATTAGTTGAGATCAGCACTTCTGGCTCTTTCTTGGATGAAAGCAACTGGGAAAAGAGCCGTTCTAAGCTGGGGACCATGGTGTCTTTCCCTAGTCTACACAGAAACAACACACTGAGGGAGAGGAGCTGCTGGCGTTTGGTAGCAACATCTCCTATTCTGAAGAGAATCATTTCGTTGTAAGCGGGTTCCGTCAGCCTTGCCACATTTTCTTAACTGGCTATAAAGGAGGGCACTCTGTTGGCAGACTTACTTGAGGTCCTGCGTCCCAGGGTGAAAACTTTGCTTTCTTTCCTTATGTGGCACATTGGCTCAGAACTGCCCTACCCCAAGGATTCAGGGATGTGCAGCCCGATTAGTTGAGATCAGCCTTTCTGGCTCTTTCATGGATGAAACCAACTGGGAAAACAGCCGTTCTAAGCTGGGGACCATGGTGTCTTTCCCTAGTCTACACAGAAACAGCACACTGAGGGAGAGGAGCTGCTTCCGTTGGGTAGTAACATCTGCTATTCTGAAGAGAAACATTTCGCTGTAAGCGGGTATATTCAGCCTTGCCACATTTTCTCAGCTGACTATAAACGAGGGCACTCTGTTGGCAGACTTACTTGAGGAACTTCGTCCAAGGCTGGAATCTTTGCTTTCATTCCTTAGGTGGCACATTGGCTCAGAACTGCCCTACCCCAAGGATACAGGGATGTGCAGCCCGATTAGTTGTGATCAGCCCTTCTGGCTCTTTCATGAATGAGACCCACTGGGAAAAGAGCCGTTCTAAGCTGGGGACCATGGTGTCTTTCCCTAGTCTACACAGAAACAGCACTCTGAGGGAGACGAGCTGCTGGCGTTTGGTAGCAAAATCTCCTATTCTGAAGAGCATCATTTCGTTGTAAGAGGGTTGCATTAGCCTAGCCACATTTTCTCAACTGGCTATAAAGGAGGGCAGTCAGTAGGCCTCACCCTTCAAGCCCACTCCAATTTCATGGAGAAAACACCAGGCCTCGGTGTGCTTTCCTGTGGCAAGGAAAGTTTTCTTTCATTCCTTAGGTGGCACATTGGCTCCGAACTGCCCTACCCAATGGATTAGGGGATGTGCAGCCCGATTAGTTGAGATCAGCCCTTCTGGCTCTTTCTTGGATGAAACCAACTGGGAAAAGAGCCGTTCTAAGCTGGGGACCATGGTGTCTTTCCCTAGTCTACACAGAAACAACACACTGAGGGAGAGGAGCTGCTGGCGTTTGGTAGCAACATCTCCTATTCTGAAGAGAATCATTTCGTTGTTAGCGGGTTCCGTCAGCCTTGCCACATTTTCTTAACTGGCTATAAAGGAGGGCACTCTGTTGGCACATTTACTTGAGGCCCTGCTTCCCAGGCTGAAAACTTTGCTCCCATTCCTTAGGTGGCACATTGGCTCAGAACTGCCCTACCCAAAGGATTCTGGGATGTGCAGCCTGATTAGTTGAGATCAGCCCTTCTGGCTCTTTCATGGATGAAACCAACTGGGAAAGAGCCCTTTAAGCTGGGGACCATGGTGTCTTTCCCTAGTCTACACACAAACAGCTCTTTGAGGGAGGAGAGCTGCTGGCGTTTGGTAGCAAAACCTCCTATTCTGAAGGGAAACATTTCGTTGTAAGCGGGTAGATTCAGCCTGGCCACATTTTCTCAGCTGGCTATAAAGGAGTGCACTCTGTTGGCAGACTTACCTGAGGACCTTCGTCCCAGGCTGGAATCTTTGCTTTCATTCCTTAGGTGGCACATTGGCTCAGAACTGCCCTACCCCAAGGATACAGGGATGTGCAGCCCGATTAGTTGAGATCAGCCCTTCTGGCTCTTTCATGGATGAAACCAACTGGGAAAAGAGCCGTTCTAAGCTGGGGACCATGGTGTCTTTCCCTAATCTACACAGAAACAGAACACTGAGGGAGAGGAGCTGCTGGCGTTTGGTAGCAAAATCTCCTATTCTGAAGAGAAACATTTCGTTGTAAGCGGGTAGATTCAGCGTTGCCACTTTTGCTCAGCTGGCTATAAAGGAGGGCACTCTGTTGGCAGATTTACTTGAGGCCCTGATTCCCAGGCTGAAAACTTTGCTTTCATTCCTTAGGTGGCACATTGGCTCAGAACTGCCCTACCCCAAGGATTCAGGGATGTGCAGCCCGATTTGTTGAGATCAGCCCTTCTGACACTTTCATGGATGAACCCAAATGGGAAAAGAGCCGTTCTAAACTGGGGACCATGGTGTCTTTCCCTAGTCTACACAGAAACAGCACTCTGAGGGAGACGAGCTGCTGGCATTTGGTAGCAAAATCTCCTATGCTGAAAAGTATCATTTCGTTGTAAGAGGGTTGCATTAGCCTAGCCACATTTTCTCAACTGGCTATAAAGGAGGGCAGTCAGTAGGCCTCACCCTTCAAGCCCACTCCAATTTCATAGAGAAATCACCAGGCCTCGGTGTGCTTTCCTGTGGCAAGGAAACTTTTCTTTCATTCCTTAGGTGGCACATTGGCTCAGAACTGCCCTACCCCATGGATTCCGGGATGTGCAGCCCGATTAGTTGAGATCAGCCCTTCTGGCTCTTTCATGGATGAAACCAACTGGGAAAGAGCCCTTTTAAGCTGGGGACCATGGTGTCTTTCCCTAGTCTGCACACAAACAGCACTCTGAGGGAGGAGAGCTGCTGGCGTTTGGTAGCAAAACCTCCTATTCTGAAGGGAAACATTTCGTTGTAAGCGGGTAGATTCAGCCTTGCCACATTTTCTCAGCTGGCTATAAAGGAGGGAACTCTGTTGGCAGACTTACTTGAGGCACTGCTTCCCAGGCCGAAAACTTTGCTTTCATTCCTTCGGTGGCACATTGGCTCAGAACTGCCCTACCCCAAGGATACAGGGTTGTGCAGCCCGATTAGTTGAGATAAGCCTTTCTCACTCAGTCATGGATGAAACCAACTGGGAAAAGAGCCGGTATAAGCTCGGGACCATGGTGTCTTTCCCTAGTCTACACAGAAACAGCACTCTGAGGGAGAGGAGATGCTGGCGTTTGGTAGCAAAATCTCCTATTCTGAAGAGACACCTTTCGGTATAAGCGGCTTGCATCAGCCTTGCCACATTTTCTCAACTGGCTATAAAGGAAGGCAGTCAGTAGGCCTCACCCTTCAAGCCCACTCCAATTTCATGGAGAAAACACCAGGCCTCGGTGTGCTTTCCTGTGGCAAGGAAACTTTTCTTTCATTCCTTAGGTGGCACATTGGCTCCGAACTGCCCTACCCCATGGATTAGGGGATGTGCAGCCCGATTAGTTGAGATCAGCCCTTCTGGCTCTTTCATGGATGAAAGCAACTGGGAAAAGAGCCGTTCTAAGCTGGGGACCATGGTGTCTTTCCCTAGTCTACACAGAAACAGCTCACTGAGGGAGAGGAGCTGCTGGCGTTTGGTAGCAAAATCTCCTATTCTGAAGAGAAACATTTCGTTGTAAGCGGGTAGATACAGCGTTGCCACTTTTGCTCAGCTGGCTATAAAGGAGGGCACTCTGTTGGCAGATTTACTTGAGGCCCTGCTTCCCAGGCTGAAAACTTTGCTCTCATTCCTTAGGTGGCACATTGGCTCAGAACTGCCCTACCCAAAGGATTCAGGGATGTGCAGCCTGATTAGTTGAGATCAGCCCTTCTGGCTCTTTCATGGATGAAACCAACTGGGAAAGAGCCCTTTAAGCTGGGGACCATGGTGTCTTTCCCTAGTCTACACACAAACAGCTCTTTGAGGGAGGAGAGCTGCTGGCGTTTGGTAGCAAAACCTCCTATTCTGAAGGGAAACATTTCGTTGTAAGCGGGTAGATTCAGCCTGGCCACATTTTCTCAGCTGGCTATAAAGGAGGGCACTCTGTTGGCACACTTACTTGAGGTCATGCGTCCCAGGCTGAAATCTTTGCTTTCATTCCTTAGGTGGCACATTGGCTCAGAAGTGCCCTACCCAAGGATACAGGAATGTGCAGCCCGATTTGTTGAGATCAGCCCTTCTGGCTCTTTCATGGATGAAACCAAGTGGGAAAAGAGCCGTTCTAAGCTGGGGACCATGGTGTCTTTCCCTAGTCTGCACAGAAACAGCACTCTGAGGGAGACGAGCTGCTGGCGTTTGGTAGCAAAATCTCCTATGCTGAAGTGTATCATTTTGTTGTAAGAGGGTTGCATTAGCCTAGCCACATTTTCTCAACTGGCTATAAAGGAGGGCAGTCAGTAGGCCTCACCCTTCAAGCCCATTCCAATTTCATAGAGAAATCACCAGGCCTCGGTGTGCTTTCCTGTGGCAAGGAAACTTTTCTTTCGTTCCTTAGGTGGCACATTGGCTCAGAACTGCCCTACCCCATGGATTCCGGGATGTGCAGCCCGATTAGTTGAGATCAGCCCTTCTGGCTCTTTCATGGATGAAACCAACTGGGAAAGAGCCCTTTTAAGCTGGGGACCATGGTGTCTTTCCCTAGTCTGCACACAAACAGCTCTCTGAGGGAGGAGAGCTGCTGGCGTTTGGTAGCAAAACCTCCTATTCTGAAGGGAAACATTTCGTTGTAAGCGGGTAGATTCAGCCTTGCCACATTTTCTCAGCTGGCTATAAAGGAGGGAACTCTGTTGGCAGACTTACATGGGGCACTGCTTCCCAGGCCGAAAACTTTGCTTTCATTCCTTCGGTGGCACATTGGTTCAGAACTGCCCTACCCCAAGGATACAGGGTTGTGCAGCCCGATTAGTTGAGATAAGCCTTTCTGACTCTGTCATGGATGAAACCAACTGGGAAAAGAGCCGGTATAAGCTCGGGACCATGGTGTCTTTCCCTAGTCTACACAGAAACAGCACTCTGAGGGAGAGGAGCTGCTGGCGTTTGGTAGCAAAATCTCCTATTCTGAAGAGACACCTTTCGGTGTAAGCGGCTTGCATCAGCCTTACCACATTTTCTCAACTGGCTATAAAGGAAGGCAGTCAGTAGGCCTCACCCTTCAAGCCCACTCCAATTTCATGGAGAAAACACCAGGCCTCGGTGTGCTTTCCTGTGGCAAGGAAACTTTTCTTTCATTCCTTAGGTGGCACATTGGCTCCGAACTCCCCTACCCCATGGATTAGGGGATGTGCAGCCCGATTAGTTGAGATCAGCACTTCTGGCTCTTTCTTGGATGAAAGCAACTGGGAAAAGAGCCGTTCTAAGCTGGGGACCATGGTGTCTTTCCCTAGTCTACACAGAAACAACACACTGAGGGAGAGGAGCTGCTGGCGTTTGGTAGCAACATCTCCTATTCTGAAGAGAATCATTTCGTTGTAAGCGGGTTCCGTCAGCCTTGCCACATTTTCTTAACTGGCTATAAAGGAGGGCACTCTGTTGGCAGACTTACTTGAGGTCCTGCGTCCCAGGGTGAAAACTTTGCTTTCTTTCCTTATGTGGCACATTGGCTCAGAACTGCCCTACCCCAAGGATTCAGGGATGTGCAGCCCGATTAGTTGAGATCAGCCCTTCTGGCTCTTTCATGGATGAAACCAACTGGGAAAACAGCCGTTCTAAGCTGGGGACCATGGTGTCTTTCCCTAGTCTACACAGAAACAGCACACTGAGGGAGAGGAGCTGCTTCCGTTGGGTAGTAACATCTGCTATTCTGAAGAGAAATATTTCGCTGTAAGCGGGTATATTCAGCCTTGCCACATTTTCTCAGTTGACTATAAACGAGGGCACTCTGTTGGCAGACTTACTTGAGGAACTTCGTCCAAGGCTGGAATCTTTGCTTTCATTCCTTAGGTGGCACATTGGCTCAGAACAGCCCTACCCGAAGGATACAGGGATGTGCAGCCCGATTAGTTGAGATCAGCCCTTCTGGCTCTTTCATGAATGAGACCCACTGGGAAAAGAGCCGTTCTAAGCTGGGGACCATGGTGTCTTTCCCTAGTCTACACAGAAACAGCACTCTGAGGGAGACGAGCTGCTGGCGTTTGGTAGCAAAATCTCCTATTCTGAAGAGTATCATTTCGTTGTAAGAGGGTTGCATTAGCCTAGCCACATTTTCTCAACTGGCTATAAAGGAGGGCAGTCAGTAGGCCTCACCCTTCAAGCCCACTCCAATTTCATGGAGAAAACACCAGGCCTCGGTGTGCTTTCCTGTGGCAAGGAAAGTTTTCTTTCATTCCTTAGGTGGCACATTGGCTCCGAACTGCCCTACCCAATGGATTAGGGGATGTGCAGCCCGATTAGTTGAGATCAGCCCTTCTGGCTCTTTCTTGGATGAAACCAACTGGGAAAAGAGCCGTTCTAAGCTGGGGACCATGGTGTCTTTCCCTAGTCTACACAGAAACAACACACTGAGGGAGAGGAGCTGCTGGCGTTTGGTAGCAACATCTCCTATTCTGAAGAGAATCATTTCGTTGTTAGCGGGTTCCGTCAGCCTTGCCACATTTTCTTAACTGGCTATAAAGGAGGGCACTCTGTTGGCACATTTACTTGAGGCCCTGCTTCCCAGGCTGAAAACTTTGCTCCCATTCCTTAGGTGGCACATTGGCTCAGAACTGCCCTACCCAAAGGATTCAGGGATGTGCAGCCTGATTAGTTGAGATCAGCCCTTCTGGCTCTTTCATGGATGAAACCAACTGGGAAAGAGCCCTTTAAGCTGGGGACCATGGTGTCTTTCCCTAGTCTACACACAAACAGCTCTTTGAGGGAGGAGAGCTGCTGGCGTTTGGTAGCAAAACCTCCTATTCTGAAGGGAAACATTTCGTTGTAAGCGGGTAGATTCAGCCTGGCCACATTTTCTCAGCTGGCTATAAAGGAGTGCACTCTGTTGGCAGACTTACCTGAGGACCTTCGTCCCAGGCTGGAATCTTTGCTTTCATTCCTTAGGTGGCACATTGGCTCAGAACTGCCCTACCCCAAGGATACAGGGATGTGCAGCCCGATTAGTTGAGACCAGCCCTTCTGGCTCTTTCATGGATGAAACCAACTGGGAAAAGAGCCGTTCTAAGCTGGGGACCATGGTGTCTTTCCCTAATCTACACAGAAACAGAACACTGAGGGAGAGGAGCTGCTGGCGTTTGGTAGCATAATCTCCTATTCTGAAGAGAAACATTTCGTTGTAAGCGGGTAGATTCAGCGTTGCCACTTTTGCTCAGCTGGCTATAAAGGAGGGCACTCTGTTGGCAGATTTACTTGAGGCCCTGATTCCCAGGCTGAAAACTTTGCTTTCATTCCTTAGGTGGCACATTGGCTCAGAACTGCCCTACCCCAAGGATTCAGGGATGTGCAGCCCGATTTGTTGAGATCAGCCCTTCTGACACTTTCATGGATGAACCCAAATGGGAAAAGAGCCGTTCTAAACTGGGGACCATGGTGTCTTTCCCTAGTCTACACAGAAACAGCACTCTGAGGGAGACGAGCTGCTGGCATTTGGTAGCAAAATCTCCTATGCTGAAAAGTATCATTTCGTTGTAAGAGGGTTGCATTAGCCTAGCCACATTTTCTCAACTGGCTATAAAGGAGGGCAGTCAGTAGGCCTCACCCTTCAAGCCCACTCCAATTTCATAGAGAAATCACCAGGCCTCGGTGTGCTTTCCTGTGGCAAGGAAATTTTTCTTTCATTCCTTAGGTGGCACATTGGCTCCGAACTGCCCTACCCCATGGATTCCGGGATGTGCAGCCCGATTAGTTGAGATCAGCCCTTCTGGCTCTTTCATGGATGAAACCAACTGGGAAAGAGCCCTTTTAAGCTGGGGACCATGGTGTCTTTCCCTAGTCTGCACACAAACAGCCCTCTGAGGTAGGAGAGCTGCTGGCGTTTGGTAGCAAAACCTCCTATTCTGAAGGGAAACATTTCGTTGTAAGCGGGTAGATTCAGCCTTGCCACATTTTCTCAGCTGGCTATAAAGGAGGGAACTCTGTTGGCAGACTTACTTGAGGCACTGCTTCCCAGGCCGAAAACTTTGCTTTCATTCCTTCGGTGGCACATTGGCTCAGAACTGCCCTACCCCAAGGATACAGGGTTGTGCAGCCCGATTAGTTGAGATAAGCCTTTCTCACTCAGTCATGGATGAAACCAACTGGGAAAAGAGCCGGTATAAGCTCGGGACCATGGTGTCTTTCCCTAGTCTACACAGAAACAGCACTCTGAGGGAGAGGAGCTGCTGGCGTTTGGTAGCAAAATCTCCTATTCTGAAGAGACACCTTTCGGTGTAAGCGGCTTGCATCAGCCTTGCCACATTTTCTCAACTGGCTATAAAGGAAGGCAGTCAGTAGGCCTCACCCTTCAAGCCCACTCCAATTTCATGGAGAAAACACCAGGCCTCGGTGTGCTTTCCTGTGGCAAGGAAACTTTTCTTTCATTCCTTAGGTGGCACATTGGCTCCGAACTGCCCTACCCCATGGATTAGGGGATGTGCAGCCCGATTAGTTGAGATCAGCCCTTCTGGCTCTTTCATGGATGAAAGCAACTGGGAAAAGAGCCGTTCTAAGCTGGGGACCATGGTGTCTTTCCCTAGTCTACACAGAAACAGCTCACTGAGGGAGAGGAGCTGCTGGCGTTTGGTAGCAAAATCTCCTATTCTGAAGAGAAACATTTCGTTGTAAGCGGGTAGATACAGCGTTGCCACTTTTGCTCAGCTGGCTATAAAGGAGGGCACTCTGTTGGCAGATTTACTTGAGGCCCTGCTTCCCAGGCTGAAAACTTTGCTCTCATTCCTTAGGTGGCACATTGGCTCAGAACTGCCCTACCCCATGGATTCCGGGATGTGCAGCCCGATTAGTTGAGATCAGCCCTTCTGGCTCTTTCATGGATGAAACCAACTGGGAAAGAGCCCTTTTAAGCTGGGGACCATGGTGTCTTTCCCTAGTCTGCACACAAACAGCACTCTGAGGGAGGAGAGCTGCTGGCGTTTGGTAGCAAAACCTCCTATTCTGAAGGGAAACATTTCGTTGTAAGCGGGTAGATTCAGCCTTGCCACATTTTCTCAGCTGGCTATAAAGGAGGGCACTCTGTTGGCAGACTTACATGGGGCACTGCTTCCCAGGCCGAAAACTTTGCTTTCATTCCTTCGGTGGCACATTGGTTCAGAACTGCCCTACCCCAAGGATACAGGGTTGTGCAGCCCGATTAGTTGAGATAAGCCTTTCTGACTCTGTCATGGATGAAACCAACTGGGAAAAGAGCCGGTATAAGCTAGGGACCATGGTGTCTTTCCCTAGTCTACACAGAAACAGCACTCTGAGGGAGAGGAGCTGCTGGCGTTTGGTAGCAAAATCTCCTATTCTGAAGAGACACCTTTCGGTGTAAGCGGCTTGCATCAGCCTTGCCACATTTTCTCAACTGGCTATAAAGGAAGGCAGTCAGTAGGCCTCACCCTTCAAGCCCACTCCAATTTCATGGAGAAAACACCAGGCCTCGGTGTGCTTTCCTGTGGCAAGGAAACTTTTCTTTCATTCCTTAGGTGGCACATTGGCTCCAAACTCCCCTACCCCATGGATTAGGGGATGTGCAGCCCGATTAGTTCAGATCAGCACTTCTGGCTCTTTCTTGGATGAAAGCAACGGGGAAAAGAGCCGTTCTAAGCTGGGGACCATGGTGTCTTTCCCTAGTCTACACAGAAACAACACACTGAGGGAGAGGAGCTGCTGGCGTTTGGTACCAACATCTCCTATTCTGAAGAGAATCATTTCGTTGTAAGCGGGTTCCCTCAGCCTTGCCACATTTTCTTAACTGGCTATAAAGGAGGGCACTCTGTTGGCAGACTTACTTGAGGTAATGCGTCCCAGGGTGAAAACTTTGCTTTCTTTCCTTATGTGGCACATTGGCTCAGAACTGCCCTACCCCAAGGATTCAGGGATGTGCAGCCCGATTAGTTGAGATCAGCCTTTCTGGCTCTTTCATGGATGAAACCAACTGGGAAAACAGCCGTTCTAAGCTGGGGACCATGGTGTCTTTCCCTA
This sequence comes from Eschrichtius robustus, assembly GCF_028021215.1. Classification (NCBI taxonomy): domain Eukaryota; kingdom Metazoa; phylum Chordata; class Mammalia; order Artiodactyla; family Eschrichtiidae; genus Eschrichtius; species Eschrichtius robustus. The sequence goes on from NC_090843.1 coordinate 33,969,653, forward strand.
GTCTACACAGAAACAGCACACTGAGGGAGAGGAGCTGCTTCCGTTGGGTAGTAACATCTGCTATTCTGAAGAGAAACATTTCGCTGTAAGCGGGTATATTCAGCCTTGCCACATTTTCTCAGCTGACTATAAACGAGGGCACTCTGTTGGCAGACTTACTTGAGGAACTTCGTCCAAGGCTGGAATCTTTGCTTTCATTCCTTAGGTGGCACATTGGCTCAGAACTGCCCTACCCCAAGGATACAGGGATGTGCAGCCCGATTAGTTGTGATCAGCCCTTCTGGCTCTTTCATGAATGAGACCCACTGGGAAAAGAGCCGTTCTAAGCTGGGGACCATGGTGTCTTTCCCTAGTCTACACAGAAACAGCACTCTGAGGGAGACGAGCTGCTGGCGTTTGGTAGCAAAATCTCCTATTCTGAAGAGCATCATTTCGTTGTAAGAGGGTTGCATTAGCCTAGCCACATTTTCTCAACTGGCTATAAAGGAGGGCAGTCAGTAGGCCTCACCCTTCAAGCCCACTCCAATTTCATGGAGAAAACACCAGGCCTCGGTGTGCTTTCCTGTGGCAAGGAAAGTTTTCTTTCATTCCTTAGGTGGCACATTGGCTCCGAACTGCCCTACCCAATGGATTAGGGGATGTGCAGCCCGATTAGTTGAGATCAGCCCTTCTGGCTCTTTCTTGGATGAAACCAACTGGGAAAAGAGCCGTTCTAAGCTGGGGACCATGGTGTCTTTCCCTAGTCTACACAGAAACAACACACTGAGGGAGAGGAGCTGCTGGCGTTTGGTAGCAACATCTCCTATTCTGAAGAGAATCATTTCGTTGTTAGCGGGTTCCGTCAGCCTTGCCACATTTTCTTAACTGGCTATAAAGGAGGGCACTCTGTTGGCACATTTACTTGAGGCCCTGCTTCCCAGGCTGAAAACTTTGCTCCCATTCCTTAGGTGGCACATTGGCTCAGAACTGCCCTACCCAAAGGATTCTGGGATGTGCAGCCTGATTAGTTGAGATCAGCCCTTCTGGCTCTTTCATGGATGAAACCAACTGGGAAAGAGCCCTTTAAGCTGGGGACCATGGTGTCTTTCCCTAGTCTACACACAAACAGCTCTTTGAGGGAGGAGAGCTGCTGGCGTTTGGTAGCAAAACCTCCTATTCTGAAGGGAAACATTTCGTTGTAAGCGGGTAGATTCAGCCTGGCCACATTTTCTCAGCTGGCTATAAAGGAGTGCACTCTGTTGGCAGACTTACCTGAGGACCTTCGTCCCAGGCTGGAATCTTTGCTTTCATTCCTTAGGTGGCACATTGGCTCAGAACTGCCCTACCCCAAGGATACAGGGATGTGCAGCCCGATTAGTTGAGATCAGCCCTTCTGGCTCTTTCATGGATGAAACCAACTGGGAAAAGAGCCGTTCTAAGCTGGGGACCATGGTGTCTTTCCCTAATCTACACAGAAACAGAACACTGAGGGAGAGGAGCTGCTGGCGTTTGGTAGCAAAATCTCCTATTCTGAAGAGAAACATTTCGTTGTAAGCGGGTAGATTCAGCGTTGCCACTTTTGCTCAGCTGGCTATAAAGGAGGGCACTCTGTTGGCAGATTTACTTGAGGCCCTGATTCCCAGGCTGAAAACTTTGCTTTCATTCCTTAGGTGGCACATTGGCTCAGAACTGCCCTACCCCAAGGATTCAGGGATGTGCAGCCCGATTTGTTGAGATCAGCCCTTCTGACACTTTCATGGATGAACCCAAATGGGAAAAGAGCCGTTCTAAACTGGGGACCATGGTGTCTTTCCCTAGTCTACACAGAAACAGCACTCTGAGGGAGACGAGCTGCTGGCATTTGGTAGCAAAATCTCCTATGCTGAAAAGTATCATTTCGTTGTAAGAGGGTTGCATTAGCCTAGCCACATTTTCTCAACTGGCTATAAAGGAGGGCAGTCAGTAGGCCTCACCCTTCAAGCCCACTCCAATTTCATAGAGAAATCACCAGGCCTCGGTGTGCTTTCCTGTGGCAAGGAAACTTTTCTTTCATTCCTTAGGTGGCACATTGGCTCAGAACTGCCCTACCCCATGGATTCCGGGATGTGCAGCCCGATTAGTTATCAGCCCTTCTGGCTCTTTCATGGATGAAACCAACTGGGAAAGAGCCCTTTTAAGCTGGGGACCATGGTGTCTTTCCCTAGTCTGCACACAAACAGCCCTCTGAGGTAGGAGAGCTGCTGGCGTTTGGTAGCAAAACCTCCTATTCTGAAGGGAAACATTTCGTTGTAAGCGGGTAGATTCAGCCTTGCCACATTTTCTCAGCTGGCTATAAAGGAGGGAACTCTGTTGGCAGACTTACTTGAGGCACTGCTTCCCAGGCCGAAAACTTTGCTTTCATTCCTTCGGTGGCACATTGGCTCAGAACTGCCCTACCCCAAGGATACAGGGTTGTGCAGCCCGATTAGTTGAGATAAGCCTTTCTCACTCAGTCATGGATGAAACCAACTGGGAAAAGAGCCGGTATAAGCTCGGGACCATGGTGTCTTTCCCTAGTCTACACAGAAACAGCACTCTGAGGGAGAGGAGATGCTGGCGTTTGGTAGCAAAATCTCCTATTCTGAAGAGACACCTTTCGGTATAAGCGGCTTGCATCAGCCTTGCCACATTTTCTCAACTGGCTATAAAGGAAGGCAGTCAGTAGGCCTCACCCTTCAAGCCCACTCCAATTTCATGGAGAAAACACCAGGCCTCGGTGTGCTTTCCTGTGGCAAGGAAACTTTTCTTTCATTCCTTAGGTGGCACATTGGCTCCGAACTGCCCTACCCCATGGATTAGGGGATGTGCAGCCCGATTAGTTGAGATCAGCCCTTCTGGCTCTTTCATGGATGAAAGCAACTGGGAAAAGAGCCGTTCTAAGCTGGGGACCATGGTGTCTTTCCCTAGTCTACACAGAAACAGCTCACTGAGGGAGAGGAGCTGCTGGCGTTTGGTAGCAAAATCTCCTATTCTGAAGAGAAACATTTCGTTGTAAGCGGGTAGATACAGCGTTGCCACTTTTGCTCAGCTGGGTATAAAGGAGGGCACTCTGTTGGCAGATTTACTTGAGGCCCTGCTTCCCAGGCTGAAAACTTTGCTCTCATTCCTTAGGTGGCACATTGGCTCAGAACTGCCCTACCCAAAGGATTCAGGGATGTGCAGCCTGATTAGTTGAGATCAGCCCTTCTGCCTCTTTCATGGATGAAACCAACTGGGAAAGAGCCCTTTAAGCTGGGGACCATGGTGTCTTTCCCTAGTCTACACACAAACAGCTCTTTGAGGGAGGAGAGCTGCTGGCGTTTGGTAGCAAAACCTCCTATTCTGAAGGGAAACATTTCGTTGTAAGCGGGTAGATTCAGCCTGGCCACATTTTCTCAGCTGGCTATAAAGGAGGGCACTCTGTTGGCACACTTACTTGAGGTCATGCGTCCCAGGCTGAAATCTTTGCTTTCATTCCTTAGGTGGCACATTGGCTCAGAAGTGCCCTACCCAAGGATACAGGAATGTGCAGCCCGATTTGTTGAGATCAGCCCTTCTGGCTCTTTCATGGATGAAACCAAGTGGGAAAAGAGCCGTTCTAAGCTGGGGACCATGGTGTCTTTCCCTAGTCTGCACAGAAACAGCACTCTGAGGGAGACGAGCTGCTGGCGTTTGGTAGCAAAATCTCCTATGCTGAAGAGTATCATTTTGTTGTAAGAGGGTTGCATTAGCCTAGCCACATTTTCTCAACTGGCTATAAAGGAGGGCAGTCAGTAGGCCTCACCCTTCAAGCCCATTCCAATTTCATAGAGAAATCACCAGGCCTCGGTGTGCTTTCCTGTGGCAAGGAAACTTTTCTTTCGTTCCTTAGGTGGCACATTGGCTCAGAACTGCCCTACCCCATGGATTCCGGGATGTGCAGCCCGATTAGTTGAGATCAGCCCTTCTGGCTCTTTCATGGATGAAACCAACTGGGAAAGAGCCCTTTTAAGCTGGGGACCATGGTGTCTTTCCCTAGTCTGCACACAAACAGCACTCTGAGGGAGGAGAGCTGCTGGCGTTTGGTAGCAAAACCTCCTATTCTGAAGGGAAACATTTCGTTGTAAGCGGGTAGATTCAGCCTTGCCACATTTTCTCAGCTGGCTATAAAGGAGGGAACTCTGTTGGCAGACTTACATGGGGCACTGCTTCCCAGGCCGAAAACTTTGCTTTCATTCCTTCGGTGGCACATTGGTTCAGAACTGCCCTACCCCAAGGATACAGGGTTGTGCAGCCCGATTAGTTGAGATAAGCCTTTCTGACTCTGTCATGGATGAAACCAACTGGGAAAAGAGCCGGTATAAGCTCGGGACCATGGTGTCTTTCCCTAGTCTACACAGAAACAGCACTCTGAGGGAGAGGAGCTGCTGGCGTTTGGTAGCAAAATCTCCTATTCTGAAGAGACACCTTTCGGTGTAAGCGGCTTGCATCAGCCTTACCACATTTTCTCAACTGGCTATAAAGGAAGGCAGTCAGTAGGCCTCACCCTTCAAGCCCACTCCAATTTCATGGAGAAAACACCAGGCCTCGGTGTGCTTTCCTGTGGCAAGGAAACTTTTCTTTCATTCCTTAGGTGGCACATTGGCTCCGAACTCCCCTACCCCATGGATTAGGGGATGTGCAGCCCGATTAGTTGAGATCAGCACTTCTGGCTCTTTCTTGGATGAAAGCAACTGGGAAAAGAGCCGTTCTAAGCTGGGGACCATGGTGTCTTTCCCTAGTCTACACAGAAACAACACACTGAGGGAGAGGAGCTGCTGGCGTTTGGTAGCAACATCTCCTATTCTGAAGAGAATCATTTCGTTGTAAGCGGGTTCCGTCAGCCTTGCCACATTTTCTTAACTGGCTATAAAGGAGGGCACTCTGTTGGCAGACTTACTTGAGGTCCTGCGTCCCAGGGTGAAAACTTTGCTTTCTTTCCTTATGTGGCACATTGGCTCAGAACTGCCCTACCCCAAGGATTCAGGGATGTGCAGCCCGATTAGTTGAGATCAGCCCTTCTGGCTCTTTCATGGATGAAACCAACTGGGAAAACAGCCGTTCTAAGCTGGGGACCATGGTGTCTTTCCCTAGTCTACACAGAAACAGCACACTGAGGGAGAGGAGCTGCTTCCGTTGGGTAGTAACATCTGCTATTCTGAAGAGAAACATTTCGCTGTAAGCGGGTATATTCAGCCTTGCCACATTTTCTCAGTTGACTATAAACGAGGGCACTCTGTTGGCAGACTTACTTGAGGAACTTCGTCCAAGGCTGGAATCTTTGCTTTCATTCCTTAGGTGGCACATTGGCTCAGAACAGCCCTACCCGAAGGATACAGGGATGTGCAGCCCGATTAGTTGAGATCAGCCCTTCTGGCTCTTTCATGAATGAGACCCACTGGGAAAAGAGCCGTTCTAAGCTGGGGACCATGGTGTCTTTCCCTAGTCTACACAGAAACAGCACTCTGAGGGAGACGAGCTGCTGGCGTTTGGTAGCAAAATCTCCTATTCTGAAGAGTATCATTTCGTTGTAAGAGGGTTGCATTAGCCTAGCCACATTTTCTCAACTGGCTATAAAGGAGGGCAGTCAGTAGGCCTCACCCTTCAAGCCCACTCCAATTTCATGGAGAAAACACCAGGCCTCGGTGTGCTTTCCTGTGGCAAGGAAACTTTTCTTTCATTCCTTAGGTGGCACATTGGCTCCGAACTGCCCTACCCAATGGATTAGGGGATGTGCAGCCCGATTAGTTGAGATCAGCCCTTCTGGCTCTTTCTTGGATGAAACCAACTGGGAAAAGAGCCGTTCTAAGCTGGGGACCATGGTGTCTTTCCCTAGTCTACACAGAAACAACACACTGAGGGAGAGGAGCTGCTGGCGTTTGGTAGCAACATCTCCTATTCTGAAGAGAATCATTTCGTTGTTAGCGGGTTCCGTCAGCCTTGCCACATTTTCTTAACTGGCTATAAAGGAGGGCACTCTGTTGGCACATTTACTTGAGGCCCTGCTTCCCAGGCTGAAAACTTTGCTCCCATTCCTTAGGTGGCACATTGGCTCAGAACTGCCCTACCCAAAGGATTCAGGGATGTGCAGCCTGATTAGTTGAGATCAGCCCTTCTGGCTCTTTCATGGATGAAACCAACTGGGAAAGATCCCTTTAAGCTGGGGACCATGGTGTCTTTCCCTAGTCTACACACAAACAGCTCTTTGAGGGAGGAGAGCTGCTGGCGTTTGGTAGCAAAACCTCCTATTCTGAAGGGAAACATTTCGTTGTAAGCGGGTAGATTCAGCCTGGCCACATTTTCTCAGCTGGCTATAAAGGAGTGCACTCTGTTGGCAGACTTACCTGAGGACCTTCGTCCCAGGCTGGAATCTTTGCTTTCATTCCTTAGGTGGCACATTGGCTCAGAACTGCCCTACCCCAAGGATACAGGGATGTGCAGCCCGATTAGTTGAGATCAGCCCTTCTGGCTCTTTCATGGATGAAACCAACTGGGAAAAGAGCCGTTCTAAGCTGGGGACCATGGTGTCTTTCCCTAATCTACACAGAAACAGAACACTGAGGGAGAGGAGCTGCTGGCGTTTGGTAGCAAAATCTCCTATTCTGAAGAGAAACATTTCGTTGTAAGCGGGTAGATTCAGCGTTGCCACTTTTGCTCAGCTGGCTATAAAGGAGGGCACTCTGTTGGCAGATTTACTTGAGGCCCTGATTCCCAGGCTGAAAACTTTGCTTTCATTCCTTAGGTGGCACATTGGCTCAGAACTGCCCTACCCCAAGGATTCAGGGATGTGCAGCCCGATTTGTTGAGATCAGCCCTTCTGACACTTTCATGGATGAACCCAAATGGGAAAAGAGCCGTTCTAAACTGGGGACCATGGTGTCTTTCCCTAGTCTACACAGAAACAGCACTCTGAGGGAGACGAGCTGCTGGCATTTGGTAGCAAAATCTCCTATGCTGAAAAGTATCATTTCGTTGTAAGAGGGTTGCATTAGCCTAGCCACATTTTCTCAACTGGCTATAAAGGAGGGCAGTCAGTAGGCCTCACCCTTCAAGCCCACTCCAATTTCATAGAGAAATCACCAGGCCTCGGTGTGCTTTCCTGTGGCAAGGAAACTTTTCTTTCATTCCTTAGGTGGCACATTGGCTCAGAACTGCCCTACCCCATGGATTCCGGGATGTGCAGCCCGATTAGTTGAGATCAGCCCTTCTGGCTCTTTCATGGATGAAACCAACTGGGAAAGAGCCCTTTTAAGCTGGGGACCATGGTGTCTTTCCCTAGTCTGCACACAAACAGCCCTCTGAGGGAGGAGAGCTGCTGGCGTTTGGTAGCAAAACCTCCTATTCTGAAGGGAAACATTTCGTTGTAAGCGGGTAGATTCAGCCTTGCCACATTTTCTCAGCTGGCTATAAAGGAGGGAACTCTGTTGGCAGACTTACTTGAGGCACTGCTTCCCAGGCCGAAAACTTTGCTTTCATTCCTTCGGTGGCACATTGGCTCAGAACTGCCCTACCCCAAGGATACAGGGTTGTTCAGCCCGATTAGTTGAGATAAGCCTTTCTCACTCAGTCATGAATGAAACCAACTGGGAAAAGAGCCGGTATAAGCTCGGGACCATGGTGTCTTTCCCTAGTCTACACAGAAACAGCACTCTGAGGGAGAGGAGCTGCTGGCGTTTGGTAGCAAAATCTCCTATTCTGAAGAGACACCTTTCGGTGTAAGCGGCTTGCATCAGCCTTGCCACATTTTCTCAACTGGCTATAAAGGAAGGCAGTCAGTAGGCCTCACCCTTCAAGCCCACTCCAATTTCATGGAGAAAACACCAGGCCTCGGTGTGCTTTCCTGTGGCAAGGAAACTTTTCTTTCATTCCTTAGGTGGCACATTGGCTCCGAACTGCCCTACCCCATGGATTAGGGGATGTGCAGCCCGATTAGTTGAGATCAGCCCTTCTGGCTCTTTCATGGATGAAAGCAACTGGGAAAAGAGCCGTTCTAAGCTGGGGACCATGGTGTCTTTCCCTAGTCTACACAGAAACAGCTCACTGAGGGAGAGGAGCTGCTGGCGTTTGGTAGCAAAATCTCCTATTCTGAAGAGAAACATTTCGTTGTAAGCGGGTAGATACAGCGTTGCCACTTTTGCTCAGCTGGCTATAAAGGAGGGCACTCTGTTGGCAGATTTACTTGAGGCCCTGCTTCCCAGGCTGAAAACTTTGCTCTCATTCCTTAGGTGGCACATTGGCTCAGAACTGCCCTACCCAAAGGATTCAGGGATGTGCAGCCTGATTAGTTGAGATCAGCCCTTCTGGCTCTTTCATGGATGAAACCAACTGGGAAAGAGCCCTTTAAGCTGGGGACCATGGTGTCTTTCCCTAGTCTACACACAAACAGCTCTTTGAGGGAGGAGAGCTGCTGGCGTTTGGTAGCAAAACCTCCTATTCTGAAGGGAAACATTTCGTTGTAAGCGGGTAGATTCAGCCTGGCCACATTTTCTCAGCTGGCTATAAAGGAGGGCACTCTGTTGGCACACTTACTTGAGGTCATGCGTCCCAGGCTGAAATCTTTGCTTTCATTCCTTAGGTGGCACATTGGCTCAGAACTGCCCTACCCAAGGATACAGGAATGTGCAGCCCGATTTGTTGAGATCAGCCCTTCTGGCTCTTTCATGGATGAAACCAAGTGGGAAAAGAGCCGTTCTAAGCTGGGGACCATGGTGTCTTTCCCTAGTCTGCACAGAAACAGCACTCTGAGGGAGACGAGCTGCTGGCGTTTGGTAGCAAAATCTCCTATGCTGAAGAGTATCATTTTGTTGTAAGAGGGTTGCATTAGCCTAGCCACATTTTCTCAACTGGCTATAAAGGAGGGCAGTCAGTAGGCCTCACCCTTCAAGCCCATTCCCATTTCATAGAGAAATCACCAGGCCTCGGTGTGCTTTCCTGTGGCAAGGAAACTTTTCTTTCGTTCCTTAGGTGGCACATTGGCTCAGAACTGCCCTACCCCATGGATTCCGGGATGTGCAGCCCGATTAGTTGAGATCAGCCCTTCTGGCTCTTTCATGGATGAAACCAACTGGGAAAGAGCCCTTTTAAGCTGGGGACCATGGTGTCTTTCCCTAGTCTGCACACAAACAGCACTCTGAGGGAGGAGAGCTGCTGGCGTTTGGTAGCAAAACCTCCTATTCTCAAGGGAAACATTTCGTTGTAAGCGGGTAGATTCAGCCTTGCCACATTTTCTCAGCTGGCTATAAAGGAGGGCACTCTGTTGGCAGACTTACATGGGGCACTGCTTCCCAGGCCGAAAACTTTGCTTTCATTCCTTCGGTGGCACATTGGTTCAGAACTGCCCTACCCCAAGGATACAGGGTTGTGCAGCCCGATTAGTTGAGATAATCCTTTCTGACTCTGTCATGGATGAAACCAACTGGGAAAAGAGCCGGTATAAGCTAGGGACCATGGTGTCTTTCCCTAGTCTACACAGAAACAGCACTCTGAGGGAGAGGAGCTGCTGGCGTTTGGTAGCAAAATCTCCTATTCTGAAGAGACACCTTTCGGTGTAAGCGGCTTGCATCAGCCTTGCCACATTTTCTCAACTGGCTATAAAGGAAGGCAGTCAGTAGGCCTCACCCTTCAAGCCCACTCCAATTTCATGGAGAAAACACCAGGCCTCGGTGTGCTTTCCTGTGGCAAGGAAACTTTTCTTTCATTCCTTAGGTGGCACATTGGCTCCAAACTCCCCTACCCCATGGATTAGGGGATGTGCAGCCCGATTAGTTCAGATCAGCACTTCTGGCTCTTTCTTGGATGAAAGCAACGGGGAAAAGAGCCGTTCTAAGCTGGGGACCATGGTGTCTTTCCCTAGTCTACACAGAAACAACACACTGAGGGAGAGGAGCTGCTGGCGTTTGGTACCAACATCTCCTATTCTGAAGAGAATCATTTCGTTGTAAGCGGGTTCCCTCAGCCTTGCCACATTTTCTTAACTGGCTATAAAGGAGGGCACTCTGTTGGCAGACTTACTTGAGGTAATGCGTCCCAGGGTGAAAACTTTGCTTTCTTTCCTTATGTGGCACATTGGCTCAGAACTGCCCTACCCCAAGGATTCAGGGATGTGCAGCCCGATTAGTTGAGATCAGCCTTTCTGGCTCTTTCATGGATGAAACCAACTGGGAAAACAGCCGTTCTAAGCTGGGGACCATGGTGTCTTTCCCTAGTCTACACAGAAACAGCACACTGAGGGAGAGGAGCTGCTTCCGTTGGGTAGTAACATCTGCTATTCTGAAGAGAAACATTTCGCTGTAAGCGGGTATATTCAGCCTTGCCACATTTTCTCAGCTGACTATAAACGAGGGCACTCTGTTGGCAGACTTACTTGAGGAACTTCGTCCAAGGCTGGAATCTTTGCTTTCATTCCTTAGGTGGCACATTGGCTCAGAACTGCCCTACCCCAAGGATACAGGGATGTGCAGCCCGATTAGTTGTGATCAGCCCTTCTGGCTCTTCCATGAATGAGACCCACTGGGAAAAGAGCCGTTCTAAGCTGGGGACCATGGTGTCTTTCCCTAGTCTACACAGAAACAGCACTCTGAGGGAGACGAGCTGCTGGCGTTTGGTAGCAAAATCTCCTATTCTGAAGAGCATCATTTCGTTGTAAGAGGGTTGCATTAGCCTAGCCACATTTTCTCAACTGGCTATAAAGGAGGGCAGTCAGTAGGCCTCACCCTTCAAGCCCACTCCAATTTCATGGAGAAAACACCAGGCCTCGGTGTGCTTTCCTGTGGCAAGGAAAGTTTTCTTTCATTCCTTAGGTGGCACATTGGCTCCGAACTGCCCTACCCAATGGATTAGGGGATGTGCAGCCCGATTAGTTGAGATCAGCCCTTCTGGCTCTTTCTTGGATGAAACCAACTGGGAAAAGAGCCGTTCTAAGCTGGGGACCATGGTGTCTTTCCCTAGTCTACACAGAAACAACACACTGAGGGAGAGGAGCTGCTGGCGTTTGGTAGCAACATCTCCTATTCTGAAGAGAATCATTTCGTTGTTAGCGGGTTCCGTCAGCCTTGCCACATTTTCTTAACTGGCTATAAAGGAGGGCACTCTGTTGGCACATTTACTTGAGGCCCTGCTTCCCAGGCTGAAAACTTTGCTCCCATTCCTTAGGTGGCACATTGGCTCAGAACTGCCCTACCCAAAGGATTCAGGGATGTGCAGCCTGATTAGTTGAGATCAGCCCTTCTGGCTCTTTCATGGATGAAACCAACTGGGAAAGAGCCCTTTAAGCTGGGGACCATGGTGTCTTTCCCTAGTCTACACACAAACAGCTCTTTGAGGGAGGAGAGCTGCTGGCGTTTGGTAGCAAAACCTCCTATTCTGAAGGGAAACATTTCGTTGTAAGCGGGTAGATTCAGCCTGGCCACATTTTCTCAGCTGGCTATAAAGGAGTGCACTCTGTTGGCAGACTTACCTGAGGACCTTCGTCCCAGGCTGGAATCTTTGCTTTCATTCCTTAGGTGGCACATTGGCTCAGAACTGCCCTACCCCAAGGATACAGGGATGTGCAGCCCGATTAGTTGAGATCAGCCCTTCTGGCTCTTTCATGGATGAAACCAACTGGGAAAAGAGCCGTTCTAAGCTGGGGACCATGGTGTCTTTCCCTAATCTACACAGAAACAGAACACTGAGGGAGAGGAGCTGCTGGCGTTTGGTAGCAAAATCTCCTATTCTGAAGAGAAACATTTCGTTGTAAGCGGGTAGATTCAGCGTTGCCACTTTTGCTCAGCTGGCTATAAAGGAGGGCACTCTGTTGGCAGATTTACTTGAGGCCCTGATTCCCAGGCTGAAAACTTTGCTTTCATTCCTTAGGTGGCACATTGGCTCAGAACTGCCCTACCCCAAGGATTCAGGGATGTGCAGCCCGATTTGTTGAGATCAGCCCTTCTGACACTTTCATGGATGAACCCAAATGGGAAAAGAGCCGTTCTAAACTGGGGACCATGGTGTCTTTCCCTAGTCTACACAGAAACAGCACTCTGAGGGAGACGAGCTGCTGGCATTTGGTAGCAAAATCTCCTATGCTGAAAAGTATCATTTCGTTGTAAGAGGGTTGCATTAGCCTAGCCACATTTTCTCAACTGGCTATAAAGGAGGGCAGTCAGTAGGCCTCACCCTTCAAGCCCACTCCAATTTCATAGAGAAATCACCAGGCCTCGGTGTGCTTTCCTGTGGCAAGGAAACTTTTCTTTCATTCCTTAGGTGGCACATTGGCTCAGAACTGCCCTACCCCATGGATTCCGGGATGTGCAGCCCGATTAGTTGAGATCAGCCCTTCTGGCTCTTTCATGGATGAAACCAACTGGGAAAGAGCCCTTTTAAGCTGGGGACCATGGTGTCTTTCCCTAGTCTGCACACAAACAGCCCTCTGAGGTAGGAGAGCTGCTGGCGTTTGGTAGCAAAACCTCCTATTCTGAAGGGAAACATTTCGTTGTAAGCGGGTAGATTCAGCCTTGCCACATTTTCTCAGCTGGCTATAAAGGAGGGATCTCTGTTGGCAGACTTACTTGAGGCACTGCTTCCCAGGCCGAAAACTTTGCTTTCATTCCTTCGGTGGCACATTGGCTCAGAACTGCCCTACCCCAAGGATACAGGGTTGTGCAGCCCGATTAGTTGAGATAAGCCTTTCTCACTCAGTCATGGATGAAACCAACTGGGAAAAGAGCCGGTATAAGCTCGGGACCATGGTGTCTTTCCCTAGTCTACACAGAAACAGCACTCTGAGGGAGACGAGCTGCTGGCGTTTGGTAGCAAAATCTCCTATTCTGAAGAGACACCTTTCGGTGTAAGCGGCTTGCATCAGCCTTGCCACATTTTCTCAACTGGCTATAAAGGAAGGCAGTCAGTAGGCCTCACCCTTCAAGCCCACTCCAATTTCATGGAGAAAACACCAGGCCTCGGTGTGCTTTCCTGTGGCAAGGAAACTTTTCTTTCATTCCTTAGGTGGCACATTGGCTCCGAACTGCCCTACCCCATGGATTAGGGGATGTGCAGCCCGATTAGTTGAGATCAGCCCTTCTGGCTCTTTCATGGATGAAAGCAACTGGGAAAAGAGCCGTTCTAAGCTGGGGACCATGGTGTCTTTCCCTAGTCTACACAGAAACAGCTCACTGAGGGAGAGGAGCTGCTGGCGTTTGGTAGCAAAATCTCCTATTCTGAAGAGAAACATTTCGTTGTAAGCGGGTAGATACAGCGTTGCCACTTTTGCTCAGCTGGCTATAAAGGAGGGCACTCTGTTGGCAGATTTACTTGAGGCCCTGCTTCCCAGGCTGAAAACTTTGCTCTCATTCCTTAGGTGGCACATTGGCTCAGAACTGCCCTACCCAAAGGATTCAGGGATGTGCAGCCTGATTAGTTGAGATCAGCCCTTCTGGCTCTTTCATGGATGAAACCAACTGGGAAAGAGCCCTTTAAGCTGGGGACCATGGTATCTTTCCCTAGTCTACACACAAACAGCTCTTTGAGGGAGGAGAGCTGCTGGCGTTTGGTAGCAAAACCTCCTATTCTGAAGGGAAACATTTCGTTGTAAGCGGGTAGATTCAGCCTGGCCACATTTTCTCAGCTGGCTATAAAGGAGGGCACTCTGTTGGCACACTTACTTGAGGTCATGCGTCCCAGGCTGAAATCTTTGCTTTCATTCCTTAGGTGGCACATTGGCTCAGAACTGCCCTACCCAAGGATACAGGAATGTGCAGCCCGATTTGTTGAGATCAGCCCTTCTGGCTCTTTCATGGATGAAACCAAGTGGGAAAAGAGCCGTTCTAAGCTGGGGACCATGGTGTCTTTCCCTAGTCTACACAGAAACAGCACTCTGAGGGAGACGAGCTGCTGGCGTTTGGTAGCAAAATCTCCTATGCTGAAGAGTATCATTTCGTTGTAAGAGGGTTGCATTAGCCTAGCCACATTTTCTCAACTGGCTATAAAGGAGGGCAGTCAGTAGGCCTCACCCTTCAAGCCCATTCCAATTTCATAGAGAAATCACCAGGCCTCGGTGTGCTTTCCTGTGGCAAGGAAACTTTTCTTTCGTTCCTTAGGTGGCACATTGGCTCAGAACTGCCCTACCCCATGGATTCCGGGATGTGCAGCCCGATTAGTTGAGATCAGCCCTTCTGGCTCTTTCATGGATGAAACCAACTGGGAAAGAGCCCTTTAAGCTGGGGACCATGGTGTCTTTCCCTAGTCTACACACAAACAGCTCTTTGAGGGAGGAGAGCTGCTGGCGTTTGGTAGCAAAACCTCCTATTCTGAAGGGAAACATTTCGTTGTAAGCGGGTAGATTCAGCCTGGCCACATTTTCTCAGCTGTCTATAAAGGAGGGCACTCTGTTGGCACACTTACTTGAGGTCATGCATCCCAGGCTGAAATCTTTGCTTTCATTCCTAAGGTGGCACATTGGCTCAGAACTGCCCTACCCAAGGATACAGGAATGTGCAGCCCGATTTGTTGAGATCAGCCCTTCTGCCTCTTTCATGGATGAAACCCACTGGGAAAAGAGCCCTTCTAAGCTGGGGACCATGGTGTCTTTCCCTAGTCTACACAGAAACAGCACTCTGAGGGAGACGAGCTGCTGGCGTTTGGTAGCAAAATCTCCTATGCTGAAGAGTATCATTTCGTTGTAAGGGGGTTGCATTAGCCTAGCCACATTTTCTCAACTGGCTATAAAGGAGGGCAGTCAGTAGGCCTCACCCTTCAAGCCCATTCCAATTTCATAGAGAAATCACCAGGCCTCGGTGTGCTTTCCTGTGGCAAGGAAACTTTTCTTTCGTTCCTTAGGTGGCACATTGGCTCAGAACTGCCCTACCCCATGGATTCCGGGATGTGCAGCCCGATTAGTTGAGATCAGCCCTTCTGGCTCTTTCATGGATGAAACCAACTGGGAAAGAGCCCTTTTAAGCTGGGGACCATGGTGTCTTTCCCTAGTCTGCACACAAACAGCTCTCTGAGGGAGGAGAGCTGCTGGCGTTTGGTAGCAAAACCTCCTATTCTGAAGGGAAACATTTCGTTGTAAGCGGGTAGATTCAGCCTTGCCACATTTTCTCAGCTGGCTATAAAGGAGGGAACTCTGTTGGCAGACTTACATGGGGCACTGCTTCCCAGGCCGAAAACTTTGCTTTCATTCCTTCGGTGGCACATTGGTTCAGAACTGCCCTACCCCAAGGATACAGGGTTGTGCAGCCCGATTAGTTGAGATAAGCCTTTCTGACTCTGTCATGGATGAAACCAACTGGGAAAAGAGCCGGTATAAGCTCGGGACCATGGTGTCTTTCCCTAGTCTACACAGAAACAGCACTCTGAGGGAGAGGAGCTGCTGGCGTTTGGTAGCAAAATCTCCTATTCTGAAGAGACACCTTTCGGTGTAAGCGGCTTGCATCAGCCTTACCACATTTTCTCAACTGGCTATAAAGGAAGGCAGTCAGTAGGCCTCACCCTTCAAGCCCACTCCAATTTCATGGAGAAAACACCAGGCCTCGGTGTGCTTTCCTGTGGCAAGGAAACTTTTCTTTCATTCCTTAGGTGGCACATTGGCTCCGAACTCCCCTACCCCATGGATTAGGGGATGTGCAGCCCGATTATTTGAGATCAGCACTTCTGGCTCTTTCTTGGATGAAAGCAACTGGGAAAAGAGCCGTTCTAAGCTGGGGACCATGGTGTCTTTCCCTAGTCTACACAGAAACAACACACTGAGGGAGAGGAGCTGCTGGCGTTTGGTAGCAACATCTCCTATTCTGAAGAGAATCATTTCGTTGTAAGCGGGTTCCGTCAGCCTTGCCACATTTTCTTAACTGGCTATAAAGGAGGGCACTCTGTTGGCAGACTTACTTGAGGTCCTGCGTCCCAGGGTGAAAACTTTGCTTTCTTTCCTTATGTGGCACATTGGCTCAGAACTGCCCTACCCCAAGGATTCAGGGATGTGCAGCCCGATTAGTTGAGATCAGCCCTTCTGGCTCTTTCATGGATGAAACCAACTGGGAAAACAGCCGTTCTAAGCTGGGGACCATGGTGTCTTTCCCTAGTCTACACAGAAACAGCACACTGAGGGAGAGGAGCTGCTTCCGTTGGGTAGTAACATCTGCTATTCTGAAGAGAAACATTTCGCTGTAAGCGGGTATATTCAGCCTTGCCACATTTTCTCAGTTGACTATAAACGAGGGCACTCTGTTGGCAGACTTACTTGAGGAACTTCGTCCAAGGCTGGAATCTTTGCTTTCATTCCTTAGGTGGCACATTGGCTCAGAACAGCCCTACCCGAAGGATACAGGGATGTGCAGCCCGATTAGTTGAGATCAGCCCTTCTGGCTCTTTCATGAATGAGACCCACTGGGAAAAGAGCCGTTCTAAGCTGGGGACCATGGTGTCTTTCCCTAGTCTACACAGAAACAGCACTCTGAGGGAGACGAGCTGCTGGCGTTTGGTAGCAAAATCTCCTATTCTGAAGAGTATCATTTCGTTGTAAGAGGGTTGCATTAGCCTAGCCACATTTTCTCAACTGGCTATAAAGGAGGGCAGTCAGTAGGCCTCACCCTTCAAGCCCACTCCAATTTCATGGAGAAAACACCAGGCCTCGGTGTGCTTTCCTGTGGCAAGGAAACTTTTCTTTCATTCCTTAGGTGGCACATTGGCTCCGAACTGCCCTACCCAATGGATTAGGGGATGTGCAGCCCGATTAGTTGAGATCAGCCCTTCTGGCTCTTTCTTGGATGAAACCAACTGGGAAAAGAGCCGTTCTAAGCTGGGGACCATGGTGTCTTTCCCTAGTCTACACAGAAACAACACACTGAGGGAGAGGAGCTGCTGGCGTTTGGTAGCAACATCTCCTATTCTGAAGAGAATCATTTCGTTGTTAGCGGGTTCCGTCAGCCTTGCCACATTTTCTTAACTGGCTATAAAGGAGGGCACTCTGTTGGCACATTTACTTGAGGCCCTGCTTCCCAGGCTGAAAACTTTGCTCCCATTCCTTAGGTGGCACATTGGCTCAGAACTGCCCTACCCAAAGGATTCAGGGATGTGCAGCCTGATTAGTTGAGATCAGCCCTTCTGGCTCTTTCATGGATGAAACCAACTGGGAAAGAGCCCTTTAAGCTGGGGACCATGGTGTCTTTCCCTAGTCTACACACAAACAGCTCTTTGAGGGAGGAGAGCTGCTGGCGTTTGGTAGCAAAACCTCCTATTCTGAAGGGAAACATTTCGTTGTAAGCGGGTAGATTCAGCCTGGCCACATTTTCTCAGCTGGCTATAAAGGAGTGCACTCTGTTGGCAGACTTACCTGAGGACCTTCGTCCCAGGCTGGAATCTTTGCTTTCATTCCTTAGGTGGCACATTGGCTCAGAACTGCCCTACCCCAAGGATACAGGGATGTGCAGCCCGATTAGTTGAGATCAGCCCTTCTGGCTCTTTCATGGATGAAACCAACTGGGAAAAGAGCCGTTCTAAGCTGGGGACCATGGTGTCTTTCCCTAATCTACACAGAAACAGAACACTGAGGGAGAGGAGCTGCTGGCGTTTGGTAGCAAAATCTCCTATTCTGAAGAGAAACATTTCGTTGTAAGCGGGTAGATTCAGCGTTGCCACTTTTGCTCAGCTGGCTATAAAGGAGGGCACTCTGTTGGCAGATTTACTTGAGGCCCTGATTCCCAGGCTGAAAACTTTGCTTTCATTCCTTCGGTGGCACATTGGCTCAGAACTGCCCTACCCCAAGGATACAGGGTTGTGCAGCCCGATTAGTTGAGATAAGCCTTTCTCACTCAGTCATGGATGAAACCAACTGGGAAAAGAGCCGGTATAAGCTCGGGACCATGGTGTCTTTCCCTAGTCTACACAGAAACAGCACTCTGAGGGAGAGGAGCTGCTGGCGTTTGGTAGCAAAATCTCCTATTCTGAAGAGACACCTTTCGGTGTAAGCGGCTTGCATCAGCCTTGCCACATTTTCTCAACTGGCTATAAAGGAAGGCAGTCAGTAGGCCTCACCCTTCAAGCCCACTCCAATTTCATGGAGAAAACACCAGGCCTCGGTGTGCTTTCCTGTGGCAAGGAAACTTTTCTTTCATTCCTTAGGTGGCACATTGGCTCCGAACTGCCCTACCCCATGGATTAGGGGATGTGCAGCCCGATTAGTTGAGATCAGCCCTTCTGGCTCTTTCATGGATGAAAGCAACTGGGAAAAGAGCCGTTCTAAGCTGGGGACCATGGTGTCTTTCCCTAGTCTACACAGAAACAGCTCACTGAGGGAGAGGAGCTGCTGGCGTTTGGTAGCAAAATCTCCTATTCTGAAGAGAAACATTTCGTTGTAAGCGGGTAGATACAGCGTTGCCACTTTTGCTCAGCTGGCTATAAAGGAGGGCACTCTGTTGGCAGATTTACTTGAGGCCCTGCTTCCCAGGCTGAAAACTTTGCTCTCATTCCTTAGGTGGCACATTGGCTCAGAACTGCCCTACCCCATGGATTCCGGGATGTGCAGCCCGATTAGTTGAGATCAGCCCTTCTGGCTCTTTCATGGATGAAACCAACTGGGAAAGAGCCCTTTTAAGCTGGGGACCATGGTGTCTTTCCCTAGTCTGCACACAAACAGCACTCTGAGGGAGGAGAGCTGCTGGCGTTTGGTAGCAAAACCTCCTATTCTGAAGGGAAACATTTCGTTGTAAGCGGGTAGATTCAGCCTTGCCACATTTTCTCAGCTGGCTATAAAGGAGGGCACTCTGTTGGCAGACTTACATGGGGCACTGCTTCCCAGGCCGAAAACTTTGCTTTCATTCCTTCGGTGGCACATTGGTTCAGAACTGCCCTACCCCAAGGATACAGGGTTGTGCAGCCCGATTAGTTGAGATAAGCCTTTCTGACTCTGTCATGGATGAAACCAACTGGGAAAAGAGCCGGTATAAGCTAGGGACCATGGTGTCTTTCCCTAGTCTACACAGAAACAGCACTCTGAGGGAGAGGAGCTGCTGGCGTTTGGTAGCAAAATCTCCTATTCTGAAGAGACACCTTTCGGTGTAAGCGGCTTGCATCAGCCTTGCCACATTTTCTCAACTGGCTATAAAGGAAGGCAGTCAGTAGGCCTCACCCTTCAAGCCCACTCCAATTTCATGGAGAAAACACCAGGCCTCGGTGTGCTTTCCTGTGGCAAGGAAACTTTTCTTTCATTCCTTAGGTGGCACATTGGCTCCAAACTCCCCTACCCCATGGATTAGGGGATGTGCAGCCCGATTAGTTCAGATCAGCACTTCTGGCTCTTTCTTGGATGAAAGCAACGGGGAAAAGAGCCGTTCTAAGCTGGGGACCATGGTGTCTTTCCCTAGTCTACACAGAAACAACACACTGAGGGAGAGGAGCTGCTGGCGTTTGGTACCAACATCTCCTATTCTGAAGAGAATCATTTCGTTGTAAGCGGGTTCCCTCAGCCTTGCCACATTTTCTTAACTGGCTATAAAGGAGGGCACTCTGTTGGCAGACTTACTTGAGGTAATGCGTCCCAGGGTGAAAACTTTGCTTTCTTTCCTTATGTGGCACATTGGCTCAGAACTGCCCTACCCCAAGGATTCAGGGATGTGCAGCCCGATTAGTTGAGATCAGCCTTTCTGGCTCTTTCATGGATGAAACCAACTGGGAAAACAGCCGTTCTAAGCTGGGGACCATGGTGTCTTTCCCTAGTCTACACAGAAACAGCACACTGAGGGAGAGGAGCTGCTTCCGTTGGGTAGTAACATCTGCTATTCTGAAGAGAAACATTTCGCTGTAAGCGGGTATATTCAGCCTTGCCACATTTTCTCAGCTGACTATAAACGAGGGCACTCTGTTGGCAGACTTACTTGAGGAACTTCGTCCAAGGCTGGAATCTTTGCTTTCATTCCTTAGGTGGCACATTGGCTCAGAACTGCCCTACCCCAAGGATACAGGGATGTGCAGCCCGATTAGTTGTGATCAGCCCTTCTGGCTCTTTCATGAATGAGACCCACTGGGAAAAGAGCCGTTCTAAGCTGGGGACCATGGTGTCTTTCCCTAGTCTACACAGAAACAGCACTCTGAGGGAGACGAGCTGCTGGCGTTTGGTAGCAAAATCTCCTATTCTGAAGAGCATCATTTCGTTGTAAGAGGGTTGCATTAGCCTAGCCACATTTTCTCAACTGGCTATAAAGGAGGGCAGTCAGTAGGCCTCACCCTTCAAGCCCACTCCAATTTCATGGAGAAAACACCAGGCCTCGGTGTGCTTTCCTGTGGCAAGGAAAGTTTTCTTTCATTCCTTAGGTGGCACATTGGCTCCGAACTGCCCTACCCAATGGATTAGGGGATGTGCAGCCCGATTAGTTGAGATCAGCCCTTCTGGCTCTTTCTTGGATGAAACCAACTGGGAAAAGAGCCGTTCTAAGCTGGGGACCATGGTGTCTTTCCCTAGTCTACACAGAAACAACACACTGAGGGAGAGGAGCTGCTGGCGTTTGGTAGCAACATCTCCTATTCTGAAGAGAATCATTTCGTTGTTAGCGGGTTCCGTCAGCCTTGCCACATTTTCTTAACTGGCTATAAAGGAGGGCACTCTGTTGGCACATTTACTTGAGGCCCTGCTTCCCAGGCTGAAAACTTTGCTCCCATTCCTTAGGTGGCACATTGGCTCAGAACTGCCCTACCCAAAGGATTCCGGGATGTGCAGCCTGATTAGTTGAGATCAGCCCTTCTGGCTCTTTCATGGATGAAACCAACTGGGAAAGAGCCCTTTAAGCTGGGGACCATGGTGTCTTTCCCTAGTCTACACACAAACAGCTCTTTGAGGGAGGAGAGCTGCTGGCGTTTGGTAGCAAAACCTCCTATTCTGAAGGGAAACATTTCGTTGTAAGCGGGTAGATTCAGCCTGGCCACATTTTCTCAGCTGGCTATAAAGGAGTGCACTCTGTTGGCAGACTTACCTGAGGACCTTCGTCCCAGGCTGGAATCTTTGCTTTCATTCCTTAGGTGGCACTTTGGCTCAGAACTGCCCTACCCCAAGAATACAGGGATGTGCAGCCCGATTAGTTGAGATCAGCCCTTCTGGCTCTTTCATGGATGAAAGCAACTGGGAAAAGAGCCGTTCTAAGCTGGGGACCATGGTGTCTTTCCCTAGTCTACACAGAAACAGCTCACTGAGGGAGAGGAGCTGCTGGCGTTTGGTAGCAAAATCTCCTATTCTGAAGAGAAACATTTCGTTGTAAGCGGGTAGATACAGCGTTGCCACTTTTGCTCAGCTGGCTATAAAGGAGGGCACTCTGTTGGCAGATTTACTTGAGGCCCTGCTTCCCAGGCTGAAAACTTTGCTCTCATTCCTTAGGTGGCACATTGGCTCAGAACTGCCCTACCCAAAGGATTCAGGGATGTGCAGCCTGATTAGTTGAGATCAGCCCTTCTGGCTCTTTCATGGATGAAACCAACTGGGAAAGAGCCCTTTAAGCTGGGGACCATGGTGTCTTTCCCTAGTCTACACACAAACAGCTCTTTGAGGGAGGAGAGCTGCTGGCGTTTGGTAGCAAAACCTCCTATTCTGAAGGGAAACATTTCGTTGTAAGCGGGTAGATTCAGCCTGGCCACATTTTCTCAGCTGGCTATAAAGGAGGGCACTCTGTTGGCACACTTACTTGAGGTCATGCGTCCCAGGCTGAAATCTTTGCTTTCATTCCTTAGGTGGCACATTGGCTCAGAACTGCCCTACCCAAGGATACAGGAATGTGCAGCCCGATTTGTTGAGATCAGCCCTTCTGGCTCTTTCATGGATGAAACCAAGTGGGAAAAGAGCCGTTCTAAGCTGGGGACCATGGTGTCTTTCCCTAGTCTGCACAGAAACAGCACTCTGAGGGAGACGAGCTGCTGGCGTTTGGTAGCAAAATCTCCTATGCTGAAGAGTATCATTTTGTTGTAAGAGGGTTGCATTAGCCTAGCCACATTTTCTCAACTGGCTATAAAGGAGGGCAGTCAGTAGGCCTCACCCTTCAAGCCCATTCCCATTTCATAGAGAAATCACCAGGCCTCGGTGTGCTTTCCTGTGGCAAGGAAACTTTTCTTTCGTTCCTTAGGTGGCACATTGGCTCAGAACTGCCCTACCCCATGGATTCCGGGATGTGCAGCCCGATTAGTTGAGATCAGCCCTTCTGGCTCTTTCATGGATGAAACCAACTGGGAAAGAGCCCTTTTAAGCTGGGGACCATGGTGTCTTTCCCTAGTCTGCACACAAACAGCACTCTGAGGGAGGAGAGCTGCTGGCGTTTGGTAGCAAAACCTCCTATTCTGAAGGGAAACATTTCGTTGTAAGCGGGTAGATTCAGCCTTGCCACATTTTCTCAGCTGGCTATAAAGGAGGGCACTCTGTTGGCAGACTTACATGGGGCACTGCTTCCCAGGCCGAAAACTTTGCTTTCATTCCTTCGGTGGCACATTGGTTCAGAACTGCCCTACCCCAAGGATACAGGGTTGTGCAGCCCGATTAGTTGAGATAATCCTTTCTGACTCTGTCATGGATGAAACCAACTGGGAAAAGAGCCGGTATAAGCTAGGGACCATGGTGTCTTTCCCTAGTCTACACAGAAACAGCACTCTGAGGGAGAGGAGCTGCTGGCGTTTGGTAGCAAAATCTCCTATTCTGAAGAGACACCTTTCGGTGTAAGCGGCTTGCATCAGCCTTGCCACATTTTCTCAACTGGCTATAAAGGAAGGCAGTCAGTAGGCCTCACCCTTCAAGCCCACTCCAATTTCATGGAGAAAACACCAGGCCTCGGTGTGCTTTCCTGTGGCAAGGAAACTTTTCTTTCATTCCTTAGGTGGCACATTGGCTCCAAACTCCCCTACCCCATGGATTAGGGGATGTGCAGCCCGATTAGTTCAGATCAGCACTTCTGGCTCTTTCTTGGATGAAAGCAACGGGGAAAAGAGCCGTTCTAAGCTGGGGACCATGGTGTCTTTCCCTAGTCTACACAGAAACAACACACTGAGGGAGAGGAGCTGCTGGCGTTTGGTACCAACATCTCCTATTCTGAAGAGAATCATTTCGTTGTAAGCGGGTTCCCTCAGCCTTGCCACATTTTCTTAACTGGCTATAAAGGAGGGCACTCTGTTGGCAGACTTACTTGAGGTAATGCGTCCCAGGGTGAAAACTTTGCTTTCTTTCCTTATGTGGCACATTGGCTCAGAACTGCCCTACCCCAAGGATTCAGGGATGTGCAGCCCGATTAGTTGAGATCAGCCTTTCTGGCTCTTTCATGGATGAAACCAACTGGGAAAACAGCCGTTCTAAGCTGGGGACCATGGTGTCTTTCCCTAGTCTACACAGAAACAGCACACTGAGGGAGAGGAGCTGCTTCCGTTGGGTAGTAACATCTGCTATTCTGAAGAGAAACATTTCGCTGTAAGCGGGTATATTCAGCCTTGCCACATTTTCTCAGCTGACTATAAACGAGGGCACTCTGTTGGCAGACTTACTTGAGGAACTTCGTCCAAGGCTGGAATCTTTGCTTTCATTCCTTAGGTGGCACATTGGCTCAGAACTGCCCTACCCCAAGGATACAGGGATGTGCAGCCCGATTAGTTGTGATCAGCCCTTCTGGCTCTTCCATGAATGAGACCCACTGGGAAAAGAGCCGTTCTAAGCTGGGGACCATGGTGTCTTTCCCTAGTCTACACAGAAACAGCACTCTGAGGGAGACGAGCTGCTGGCGTTTGGTAGCAAAATCTCCTATTCTGAAGAGCATCATTTCGTTGTAAGAGGGTTGCATTAGCCTAGCCACATTTTCTCAACTGGCTATAAAGGAGGGCAGTCAGTAGGCCTCACCCTTCAAGCCCACTCCAATTTCATGGAGAAAACACCAGGCCTCGGTGTGCTTTCCTGTGGCAAGGAAAGTTTTCTTTCATTCCTTAGGTGGCACATTGGCTCCGAACTGCCCTACCCAATGGATTAGGGGATGTGCAGCCCGATTAGTTGAGATCAGCCCTTCTGGCTCTTTCTTGGATGAAACCAACTGGGAAAAGAGCCGTTCTAAGCTGGGGACCATGGTGTCTTTCCCTAGTCTACACAGAAACAACACACTGAGGGAGAGGAGCTGCTGGCGTTTGGTAGCAACATCTCCTATTCTGAAGAGAATCATTTCGTTGTTAGCGGGTTCCGTCAGCCTTGCCACATTTTCTTAACTGGCTATAAAGGAGGGCACTCTGTTGGCACATTTACTTGAGGCCCTGCTTCCCAGGCTGAAAACTTTGCTCCCATTCCTTAGGTGGCACATTGGCTCAGAACTGCCCTACCCAAAGGATTCAGGGATGTGCAGCCTGATTAGTTGAGATCAGCCCTTCTGGCTCTTTCATGGATGAAACCAACTGGGAAAGAGCCCTTTAAGCTGGGGACCATGGTGTCTTTCCCTAGTCTACACACAAACAGCTCTTTGAGGGAGGAGAGCTGCTGGCGTTTGGTAGCAAAACCTCCTATTCTGAAGGGAAACATTTCGTTGTAAGCGGGTAGATTCAGCCTGGCCACATTTTCTCAGCTGGCTATAAAGGAGTGCACTCTGTTGGCAGACTTACCTGAGGACCTTCGTCCCAGGCTGGAATCTTTGCTTTCATTCCTTAGGTGGCACATTGGCTCAGAACTGCCCTACCCCAAGGATACAGGGATGTGCAGCCCGATTAGTTGAGATCAGCCCTTCTGGCTCTTTCATGGATGAAACCAACTGGGAAAAGAGCCGTTCTAAGCTGGGGACCATGGTGTCTTTCCCTAATCTACACAGAAACAGAACACTGAGGGAGAGGAGCTGCTGGCGTTTGGTAGCAAAATCTCCTATTCTGAAGAGAAACATTTCGTTGTAAGCGGGTAGATTCAGCGTTGCCACTTTTGCTCAGCTGGCTATAAAGGAGGGCACTCTGTTGGCAGATTTACTTGAGGCCCTGATTCCCAGGCTGAAAACTTTGCTTTCATTCCTTAGGTGGCACATTGGCTCAGAACTGCCCTACCCCAAGGATTCAGGGATGTGCAGCCCGATTTGTTGAGATCAGCCCTTCTGACACTTTCATGGATGAACCCAAATGGGAAAAGAGCCGTTCTAAACTGGGGACCATGGTGTCTTTCCCTAGTCTACACAGAAACAGCACTCTGAGGGAGACGAGCTGCTGGCATTTGGTAGCAAAATCTCCTATGCTGAAAAGTATCATTTCGTTGTAAGAGGGTTGCATTAGCCTAGCCACATTTTCTCAACTGGCTATAAAGGAGGGCAGTCAGTAGGCCTCACCCTTCAAGCCCACTCCAATTTCATAGAGAAATCACCAGGCCTCGGTGTGCTTTCCTGTGGCAAGGAAACTTTTCTTTCATTCCTTAGGTGGCACATTGGCTCAGAACTGCCCTACCCCATGGATTCCGGGATGTGCAGCCCGATTAGTTGAGATCAGCCCTTCTGGCTCTTTCATGGATGAAACCAACTGGGAAAGAGCCCTTTTAAGCTGGGGACCATGGTGTCTTTCCCTAGTCTGCACACAAACAGCCCTCTGAGGTAGGAGAGCTGCTGGCGTTTGGTAGCAAAACCTCCTATTCTGAAGGGAAACATTTCGTTGTAAGCGGGTAGATTCAGCCTTGCCACATTTTCTCAGCTGGCTATAAAGGAGGGATCTCTGTTGGCAGACTTACTTGAGGCACTGCTTCCCAGGCCGAAAACTTTGCTTTCATTCCTTCGGTGGCACATTGGCTCAGAACTGCCCTACCCCAAGGATACAGGGTTGTGCAGCCCGATTAGTTGAGATAAGCCTTTCTCACTCAGTCATGGATGAAACCAACTGGGAAAAGAGCCGGTATAAGCTCGGGACCATGGTGTCTTTCCCTAGTCTACACAGAAACAGCACTCTGAGGGAGACGAGCTGCTGGCGTTTGGTAGCAAAATCTCCTATTCTGAAGAGACACCTTTCGGTGTAAGCGGCTTGCATCAGCCTTGCCACATTTTCTCAACTGGCTATAAAGGAAGGCAGTCAGTAGGCCTCACCCTTCAAGCCCACTCCAATTTCATGGAGAAAACACCAGGCCTCGGTGTGCTTTCCTGTGGCAAGGAAACTTTTCTTTCATTCCTTAGGTGGCACATTGGCTCCGAACTGCCCTACCCCATGGATTAGGGGATGTGCAGCCCGATTAGTTGAGATCAGCCCTTCTGGCTCTTTCATGGATGAAAGCAACTGGGAAAAGAGCCGTTCTAAGCTGGGGACCATGGTGTCTTTCCCTAGTCTACACAGAAACAGCTCACTGAGGGAGAGGAGCTGCTGGCGTTTGGTAGCAAAATCTCCTATTCTGAAGAGAAACATTTCGTTGTAAGCGGGTAGATACAGCGTTGCCACTTTTGCTCAGCTGGCTATAAAGGAGGGCACTCTGTTGGCAGATTTACTTGAGGCCCTGCTTCCCAGGCTGAAAACTTTGCTCTCATTCCTTAGGTGGCACATTGGCTCAGAACTGCCCTACCCAAAGGATTCAGGGATGTGCAGCCTGATTAGTTGAGATCAGCCCTTCTGGCTCTTTCATGGATGAAACCAACTGGGAAAGAGCCCTTTAAGCTGGGGACCATGGTATCTTTCCCTAGTCTACACACAAACAGCTCTTTGAGGGAGGAGAGCTGCTGGCGTTTGGTAGCAAAACCTCCTATTCTGAAGGGAAACATTTCGTTGTAAGCGGGTAGATTCAGCCTGGCCACATTTTCTCAGCTGGCTATAAAGGAGGGCACTCTGTTGGCACACTTACTTGAGGTCATGCGTCCCAGGCTGAAATCTTTGCTTTCATTCCTTAGGTGGCACATTGGCTCAGAACTGCCCTACCCAAGGATACAGGAATGTGCAGCCCGATTTGTTGAGATCAGCCCTTCTGGCTCTTTCATGGATGAAACCAAGTGGGAAAAGAGCCGTTCTAAGCTGGGGACCATGGTGTCTTTCCCTAGTCTACACAGAAACAGCACTCTGAGGGAGACGAGCTGCTGGCGTTTGGTAGCAAAATCTCCTATGCTGAAGAGTATCATTTCGTTGTAAGAGGGTTGCATTAGCCTAGCCACATTTTCTCAACTGGCTATAAAGGAGGGCAGTCAGTAGGCCTCACCCTTCAAGCCCATTCCAATTTCATAGAGAAATCACCAGGCCTCGGTGTGCTTTCCTGTGGCAAGGAAACTTTTCTTTCGTTCCTTAGGTGGCACATTGGCTCAGAACTGCCCTACCCCATGGATTCCGGGATGTGCAGCCCGATTAGTTGAGATCAGCCCTTCTGGCTCTTTCATGGATGAAACCAACTGGGAAAGAGCCCTTTAAGCTGGGGACCATGGTGTCTTTCCCTAGTCTACACACAAACAGCTCTTTGAGGGAGGAGAGCTGCTGGCGTTTGGTAGCAAAACCTCCTATTCTGAAGGGAAACATTTCGTTGTAAGCGGGTAGATTCAGCCTGGCCACATTTTCTCAGCTGTCTATAAAGGAGGGCACTCTGTTGGCACACTTACTTGAGGTCATGCATCCCAGGCTGAAATCTTTGCTTTCATTCCTAAGGTGGCACATTGGCTCAGAACTGCCCTACCCAAGGATACAGGAATGTGCAGCCCGATTTGTTGAGATCAGCCCTTCTGCCTCTTTCATGGATGAAACCCACTGGGAAAAGAGCCCTTCTAAGCTGGGGACCATGGTGTCTTTCCCTAGTCTACACAGAAACAGCACTCTGAGGGAGACGAGCTGCTGGCGTTTGGTAGCAAAATCTCCTATGCTGAAGAGTATCATTTCGTTGTAAGGGGGTTGCATTAGCCTAGCCACATTTTCTCAACTGGCTATAAAGGAGGGCAGTCAGTAGGCCTCACCCTTCAAGCCCATTCCAATTTCATAGAGAAATCACCAGGCCTCGGTGTGCTTTCCTGTGGCAAGGAAACTTTTCTTTCGTTCCTTAGGTGGCACATTGGCTCAGAACTGCCCTACCCCATGGATTCCGGGATGTGCAGCCCGATTAGTTGAGATCAGCCCTTCTGGCTCTTTCATGGATGAAACCAACTGGGAAAGAGCCCTTTTAAGCTGGGGACCATGGTGTCTTTCCCTAGTCTGCACACAAACAGCTCTCTGAGGGAGGAGAGCTGCTGGCGTTTGGTAGCAAAACCTCCTATTCTGAAGGGAAACATTTCGTTGTAAGCGGGTAGATTCAGCCTTGCCACATTTTCTCAGCTGGCTATAAAGGAGGGAACTCTGTTGGCAGACTTACATGGGGCACTGCTTCCCAGGCCGAAAACTTTGCTTTCATTCCTTCGGTGGCACATTGGTTCAGAACTGCCCTACCCCAAGGATACAGGGTTGTGCAGCCCGATTAGTTGAGATAAGCCTTTCTGACTCTGTCATGGATGAAACCAACTGGGAAAAGAGCCGGTATAAGCTCGGGACCATGGTGTCTTTCCCTAGTCTACACAGAAACAGCACTCTGAGGGAGAGGAGCTGCTGGCGTTTGGTAGCAAAATCTCCTATTCTGAAGAGACACCTTTCGGTGTAAGCGGCTTGCATCAGCCTTACCACATTTTCTCAACTGGCTATAAAGGAAGGCAGTCAGTAGGCCTCACCCTTCAAGCCCACTCCAATTTCATGGAGAAAACACCAGGCCTCGGTGTGCTTTCCTGTGGCAAGGAAACTTTTCTTTCATTCCTTAGGTGGCACATTGGCTCCGAACTCCCCTACCCCATGGATTAGGGGATGTGCAGCCCGATTAGTTGAGATCAGCACTTCTGGCTCTTTCTTGGATGAAAGCAACTGGGAAAAGAGCCGTTCTAAGCTGGGGACCATGGTGTCTTTCCCTAGTCTACACAGAAACAACACACTGAGGGAGAGGAGCTGCTGGCGTTTGGTAGCAACATCTCCTATTCTGAAGAGAATCATTTCGTTGTAAGCGGGTTCCGTCAGCCTTGCCACATTTTCTTAACTGGCTATAAAGGAGGGCACTCTGTTGGCAGACTTACTTGAGGTCCTGCGTCCCAGGGTGAAAACTTTGCTTTCTTTCCTTATGTGGCACATTGGCTCAGAACTGCCCTACCCCAAGGATTCAGGGATGTGCAGCCCGATTAGTTGAGATCAGCCCTTCTGGCTCTTTCATGGATGAAACCAACTGGGAAAACAGCCGTTCTAAGCTGGGGACCATGGTGTCTTTCCCTAGTCTACACAGAAACAGCACACTGAGGGAGAGGAGCTGCTTCCGTTGGGTAGTAACATCTGCTATTCTGAAGAGAAACATTTCGCTGTAAGCGGGTATATTCAGCCTTGCCACATTTTCTCAGTTGACTATAAACGAGGGCACTCTGTTGGCAGACTTACTTGAGGAACTTCGTCCAAGGCTGGAATCTTTGCTTTCATTCCTTAGGTGGCACATTGGCTCAGAACAGCCCTACCCGAAGGATACAGGGATGTGCAGCCCGATTAGTTGAGATCAGCCCTTCTGGCTCTTTCATGAATGAGACCCACTGGGAAAAGAGCCGTTCTAAGCTGGGGACCATGGTGTCTTTCCCTAGTCTACACAGAAACAGCACTCTGAGGGAGACGAGCTGCTGGCGTTTGGTAGCAAAATCTCCTATTCTGAAGAGTATCATTTCGTTGTAAGAGGGTTGCATTAGCCTAGCCACATTTTCTCAACTGGCTATAAAGGAGGGCAGTCAGTAGGCCTCACCCTTCAAGCCCACTCCAATTTCATGGAGAAAACACCAGGCCTCGGTGTGCTTTCCTGTGGCAAGGAAACTTTTCTTTCATTCCTTAGGTGGCACATTGGCTCCGAACTGCCCTACCCAATGGATTAGGGGATGTGCAGCCCGATTAGTTGAGATCAGCCCTTCTGGCTCTTTCTTGGATGAAACCAACTGGGAAAAGAGCCGTTCTAAGCTGGGGACCATGGTGTCTTTCCCTAGTCTACACAGAAACAACACACTGAGGGAGAGGAGCTGCTGGCGTTTGGTAGCAACATCTCCTATTCTGAAGAGAATCATTTCGTTGTTAGCGGGTTCCGTCAGCCTTGCCACATTTTCTTAACTGGCTATAAAGGAGGGCACTCTGTTGGCACATTTACTTGAGGCCCTGCTTCCCAGGCTGAAAACTTTGCTCCCATTCCTTAGGTGGCACATTGGCTCAGAACTGCCCTACCCAAAGGATTCAGGGATGTGCAGCCTGATTAGTTGAGATCAGCCCTTCTGGCTCTTTCATGGATGAAACCAACTGGGAAAGAGCCCTTTAAGCTGGGGACCATGGTGTCTTTCCCTAGTCTACACACAAACAGCTCTTTGAGGGAGGAGAGCTGCTGGCGTTTGGTAGCAAAACCTCCTATTCTGAAGGGAAACATTTCGTTGTAAGCGGGTAGATTCAGCCTGGCCACATTTTCTCAGCTGGCTATAAAGGAGTGCACTCTGTTGGCAGACTTACCTGAGGACCTTCGTCCCAGGCTGGAATCTTTGCTTTCATTCCTTAGGTGGCACATTGGCTCAGAACTGCCCTACCCCAAGGATACAGGGATGTGCAGCCCGATTAGTTGAGATCAGCCCTTCTGGCTCTTTCATGGATGAAACCAACTGGGAAAAGAGCCGTTCTAAGCTGGGGACCATGGTGTCTTTCCCTAATCTACACAGAAACAGAACACTGAGGGAGAGGAGCTGCTGGCGTTTGGTAGCATAATCTCCTATTCTGAAGAGAAACATTTCGTTGTAAGCGGGTAGATTCAGCGTTGCCACTTTTGCTCAGCTGGCTATAAAGGAGGGCACTCTGTTGGCAGATTTACTTGAGGCCCTGATTCCCAGGCTGAAAACTTTGCTTTCATTCCTTAGGTGGCACATTGGCTCAGAACTGCCCTACCCCAAGGATTCAGGGATGTGCAGCCCGATTTGTTGAGATCAGCCCTTCTGACACTTTCATGGATGAACCCAAATGGGAAAAGAGCCGTTCTAAACTGGGGACCATGGTGTCTTTCCCTAGTCTACACAGAAACAGCACTCTGAGGGAGACGAGCTGCTGGCATTTGGTAGCAAAATCTCCTATGCTGAAAAGTATCATTTCGTTGTAAGAGGGTTGCATTAGCCTAGCCACATTTTCTCAACTGGCTATAAAGGAGGGCAGTCAGTAGGCCTCACCCTTCAAGCCCACTCCAATTTCATAGAGAAATCACCAGGCCTCGGTGTGCTTTCCTGTGGCAAGGAAACTTTTCTTTCATTCCTTAGGTGGCACATTGGCTCCGAACTGCCCTACCCCATGGATTCCGGGATGTGCAGCCCGATTAGTTGAGATCAGCCCTTCTGGCTCTTTCATGGATGAAACCAACTGGGAAAGAGCCCTTTTAAGCTGGGGACCATGGTGTCTTTCCCTAGTCTGCACACAAACAGCCCTCTGAGGTAGGAGAGCTGCTGGCGTTTGGTAGCAAAACCTCCTATTCTGAAGGGAAACATTTCGTTGTAAGCGGGTAGATTCAGCCTTGCCACATTTTCTCAGCTGGCTATAAAGGAGGGAACTCTGTTGGCAGACTTACTTGAGGCACTGCTTCCCAGGCCGAAAACTTTGCTTTCATTCCTTCGGTGGCACATTGGCTCAGAACTGCCCTACCCCAAGGATACAGGGTTGTGCAGCCCGATTAGTTGAGATAAGCCTTTCTCACTCAGTCATGGATGAAACCAACTGGGAAAAGAGCCGGTATAAGCTCGGGACCATGGTGTCTTTCCCTAGTCTACACAGAAACAGCACTCTGAGGGAGAGGAGCTGCTGGCGTTTGGTAGCAAAATCTCCTATTCTGAAGAGACACCTTTCGGTGTAAGCGGCTTGCATCAGCCTTGCCACATTTTCTCAACTGGCTATAAAGGAAGGCAGTCAGTAGGCCTCACCCTTCAAGCCCACTCCAATTTCATGGAGAAAACACCAGGCCTCGGTGTGCTTTCCTGTGGCAAGGAAACTTTTCTTTCATTCCTTAGGTGGCACATTGGCTCCGAACTGCCCTACCCCATGGATTAGGGGATGTGCAGCCCGATTAGTTGAGATCAGCCCTTCTGGCTCTTTCATGGATGAAAGCAACTGGGAAAAGAGCCGTTCTAAGCTGGGGACCATGGTGTCTTTCCCTAGTCTACACAGAAACAGCTCACTGAGGGAGAGGAGCTGCTGGCGTTTGGTAGCAAAATCTCCTATTCTGAAGAGAAACATTTCGTTGTAAGCGGGTAGATACAGCGTTGCCACTTTTGCTCAGCTGGCTATAAAGGAGGGCACTCTGTTGGCAGATTTACTTGAGGCCCTGCTTCCCAGGCTGAAAACTTTGCTCTCATTCCTTAGGTGGCACATTGGCTCAGAACTGCCCTACCCCATGGATTCCGGGATGTGCAGCCCGATTAGTTGAGATCAGCCCTTCTGGCTCTTTCATGGATGAAACCAACTGGGAAAGAGCCCTTTTAAGCTGGGGACCATGGTGTCTTTCCCTAGTCTGCACACAAACAGCACTCTGAGGGAGGAGAGCTGCTGGCGTTTGGTAGCAAAACCTCCTATTCTGAAGGGAAACATTTCGTTGTAAGCGGGTAGATTCAGCCTTGCCACATTTTCTCAGCTGGCTATAAAGGAGGGCACTCTGTTGGCAGACTTACATGGGGCACTGCTTCCCAGGCCGAAAACTTTGCTTTCATTCCTTCGGTGGCACATTGGTTCAGAACTGCCCTACCCCAAGGATACAGGGTTGTGCAGCCCGATTAGTTGAGATAAGCCTTTCTGACTCTGTCATGGATGAAACCAACTGGGAAAAGAGCCGGTATAAGCTAGGGACCATGGTGTCTTTCCCTAGTCTACACAGAAACAGCACTCTGAGGGAGAGGAGCTGCTGGCGTTTGGTAGCAAAATCTCCTATTCTGAAGAGACACCTTTCGGTGTAAGCGGCTTGCATCAGCCTTGCCACATTTTCTCAACTGGCTATAAAGGAAGGCAGTCAGTAGGCCTCACCCTTCAAGCCCACTCCAATTTCATGGAGAAAACACCAGGCCTCGGTGTGCTTTCCTGTGGCAAGGAAACTTTTCTTTCATTCCTTAGGTGGCACATTGGCTCCAAACTCCCCTACCCCATGGATTAGGGGATGTGCAGCCCGATTAGTTCAGATCAGCACTTCTGGCTCTTTCTTGGATGAAAGCAACGGGGAAAAGAGCCGTTCTAAGCTGGGGACCATGGTGTCTTTCCCTAGTCTACACAGAAACAACACACTGAGGGAGAGGAGCTGCTGGCGTTTGGTACCAACATCTCCTATTCTGAAGAGAATCATTTCGTTGTAAGCGGGTTCCCTCAGCCTTGCCACATTTTCTTAACTGGCTATAAAGGAGGGCACTCTGTTGGCAGACTTACTTGAGGTAATGCGTCCCAGGGTGAAAACTTTGCTTTCTTTCCTTATGTGGCACATTGGCTCAGAACTGCCCTACCCCAAGGATTCAGGGATGTGCAGCCCGATTAGTTGAGATCAGCCTTTCTGGCTCTTTCATGGATGAAACCAACTGGGAAAACAGCCGTTCTAAGCTGGGGACCATGGTGTCTTTCCCTAGTCTACACAGAAACAGCACACTGAGGGAGAGGAGCTGCTTCCGTTGGGTAGTAACATCTGCTATTCTGAAGAGAAACATTTCGCTGTAAGCGGGTATATTCAGCCTTGCCACATTTTCTCAGCTGACTATAAACGAGGGCACTCTGTTGGCAGACTTACTTGAGGAACTTCGTCCAAGGCTGGAATCTTTGCTTTCATTCCTTAGGTGGCACATTGGCTCAGAACTGCCCTACCCCAAGGATACAGGGATGTGCAGCCCGATTAGTTGTGATCAGCCCTTCTGGCTCTTTCATGAATGAGACCCACTGGGAAAAGAGCCGTTCTAAGCTGGGGACCATGGTGTCTTTCCCTAGTCTACACAGAAACAGCACTCTGAGGGAGACGAGCTGCTGGCGTTTGGTAGCAAAATCTCCTATTCTGAAGAGCATCATTTCGTTGTAAGAGGGTTGCATTAGCCTAGCCACATTTTCTCAACTGGCTATAAAGGAGGGCAGTCAGTAGGCCTCACCCTTCAAGCCCACTCCAATTTCATGGAGAAAACACCAGGCCTCGGTGTGCTTTCCTGTGGCAAGGAAAGTTTTCTTTCATTCCTTAGGTGGCACATTGGCTCCGAACTGCCCTACCCAATGGATTAGGGGATGTGCAGCCCGATTAGTTGAGATCAGCCCTTCTGGCTCTTTCTTGGATGAAACCAACTGGGAAAAGAGCCGTTCTAAGCTGGGGACCATGGTGTCTTTCCCTAGTCTACACAGAAACAACACACTGAGGGAGAGGAGCTGCTGGCGTTTGGTAGCAACATCTCCTATTCTGAAGAGAATCATTTCGTTGTTAGCGGGTTCCGTCAGCCTTGCCACATTTTCTTAACTGGCTATAAAGGAGGGCACTCTGTTGGCACATTTACTTGAGGCCCTGCTTCCCAGGCTGAAAACTTTGCTCCCATTCCTTAGGTGGCACATTGGCTCAGAACTGCCCTACCCAAAGGATTCTGGGATGTGCAGCCTGATTAGTTGAGATCAGCCCTTCTGGCTCTTTCATGGATGAAACCAACTGGGAAAGAGCCCTTTAAGCTGGGGACCATGGTGTCTTTCCCTAGTCTACACACAAACAGCTCTTTGAGGGAGGAGAGCTGCTGGCGTTTGGTAGCAAAACCTCCTATTCTGAAGGGAAACATTTCGTTGTAAGCGGGTAGATTCAGCCTGGCCACATTTTCTCAGCTGGCTATAAAGGAGTGCACTCTGTTGGCAGACTTACCTGAGGACCTTCGTCCCAGGCTGGAATCTTTGCTTTCATTCCTTAGGTGGCACTTTGGCTCAGAACTGCCCTACCCCAAGAATACAGGGATGTGCAGCCCGATTAGTTGAGATCAGCCCTTCTGGCTCTTTCATGGATGAAACCAACTGGGAAAAGAGCCGTTCTAAGCTGGGGACCATGGTGTCTTTCCCTAATCTACACAGAAACAGAACACTGAGGGAGAGGAGCTGCTGGCGTTTGGTAGGAAAATCTCCTATTCTGAAGAGAAACATTTCGTTGTAAGCGGGTAGATTCAGCGTTGCCACTTTTGCTCAGCTGGCTATAAAGGAGGGCACTCTGTTGGCAGATTTACTTGAGGCCCTGATTCCCAGGCTGAAAACTTTGCTTTCATTCCTTAGGTGGCACATTGGCTCAGAACTGCCCTACCCCAAGGATTCAGGGATGTGCAGCCCGATTTGTTGAGATCAGCCCTTCTGACACTTTCATGGATGAACCCAAATGGGAAAAGAGCCGTTCTAAACTGGGGACCATGGTGTCTTTCCCTAGTCTACACAGAAACAGCACTCTGAGGGAGACGAGCTGCTGGCATTTGGTAGCAAAATCTCCTATGCTGAAAAGTATCATTTCGTTGTAAGAGGGTTGCATTAGCCTAGCCACATTTTCTCAACTGGCTATAAAGGAGGGCAGTCAGTAGGCCTCACCCTTCAAGCCCACTCCAATTTCATAGAGAAATCACCAGGCCTCGGTGTGCTTTCCTGTGGCAAGGAAACTTTTCTTTCATTCCTTAGGTGGCACATTGGCTCAGAACTGCCCTACCCCATGGATTCCGGGATGTGCAGCCCGATTAGTTGAGATCAGCCCTTCTGGCTCTTTCATGGATGAAACCAACTGGGAAAGAGCCCTTTTAAGCTGGGGACCATGGTGTCTTTCCCTAGTCTGCACACAAACAGCCCTCTGAGGTAGGAGAGCTGCTGGCGTTTGGTAGCAAAACCTCCTATTCTGAAGGGAAACATTTCGTTGTAAGCGGGTAGATTCAGCCTTGCCACATTTTCTCAGCTGGCTATAAAGGAGGGAACTCTGTTGGCAGACTTACTTGAGGCACTGCTTCCCAGGCCGAAAACTTTGCTTTCATTCCTTCGGTGGCACATTGGCTCAGAACTGCCCTACCCCAAGGATACAGGGTTGTGCAGCCCGATTAGTTGAGATAAGCCTTTCTCACTCAGTCATGGATGAAACCAACTGGGAAAAGAGCCGGTATAAGCTCGGGACCATGGTGTCTTTCCCTAGTCTACACAGAAACAGCACTCTGAGGGAGAGGAGATGCTGGCGTTTGGTAGCAAAATCTCCTATTCTGAAGAGACACCTTTCGGTATAAGCGGCTTGCATCAGCCTTGCCACATTTTCTCAACTGGCTATAAAGGAAGGCAGTCAGTAGGCCTCACCCTTCAAGCCCACTCCAATTTCATGGAGAAAACACCAGGCCTCGGTGTGCTTTCCTGTGGCAAGGAAACTTTTCTTTCATTCCTTAGGTGGCACATTGGCTCCGAACTGCCCTACCCCATGGATTAGGGGATGTGCAGCCCGATTAGTTGAGATCAGCCCTTCTGGCTCTTTCATGGATGAAAGCAACTGGGAAAAGAGCCGTTCTAAGCTGGGGACCATGGTGTCTTTCCCTAGTCTACACAGAAACAGCTCACTGAGGGAGAGGAGCTGCTGGCGTTTGGTAGCAAAATCTCCTATTCTGAAGAGAAACATTTCGTTGTAAGCGGGTAGATACAGCGTTGCCACTTTTGCTCAGCTGGCTATAAAGGAGGGCACTCTGTTGGCAGATTTACTTGAGGCCCTGCTTCCCAGGCTGAAAACTTTGCTCTCATTCCTTAGGTGGCACATTGGCTCAGAACTGCCCTACCCAAAGGATTCAGGGATGTGCAGCCTGATTAGTTGAGATCAGCCCTTCTGCCTCTTTCATGGATGAAACCAACTGGGAAAGAGCCCTTTAAGCTGGGGACCATGGTGTCTTTCCCTAGTCTACACACAAACAGCTCTTTGAGGGAGGAGAGCTGCTGGCGTTTGGTAGCAAAACCTCCTATTCTGAAGGGAAACATTTCGTTGTAAGCGGGTAGATTCAGCCTGGCCACATTTTCTCAGCTGGCTATAAAGGAGGGCACTCTGTTGGCACACTTACTTGAGGTCATGCGTCCCAGGCTGAAATCTTTGCTTTCATTCCTTAGGTGGCACATTGGCTCAGAAGTGCCCTACCCAAGGATACAGGAATGTGCAGCCCGATTTGTTGAGATCAGCCCTTCTGGCTCTTTCATGGATGAAACCAAGTGGGAAAAGAGCCGTTCTAAGCTGGGGACCATGGTGTCTTTCCCTAGTCTGCACAGAAACAGCACTCTGAGGGAGACGAGCTGCTGGCGTTTGGTAGCAAAATCTCCTATGCTGAAGAGTATCATTTTGTTGTAAGAGGGTTGCATTAGCCTAGCCACATTTTCTCAACTGGCTATAAAGGAGGGCAGTCAGTAGGC
Organism: Eschrichtius robustus; assembly: GCF_028021215.1. Taxonomy (NCBI): domain Eukaryota; kingdom Metazoa; phylum Chordata; class Mammalia; order Artiodactyla; family Eschrichtiidae; genus Eschrichtius; species Eschrichtius robustus. The sequence continues at coordinate 34,006,982 of NC_090843.1, forward strand.
CTCACCCTTCAAGCCCATTCCAATTTCATAGAGAAATCACCAGGCCTCGGTGTGCTTTCCTGTGGCAAGGAAACTTTTCTTTCGTTCCTTAGGTGGCACATTGGCTCAGAACTGCCCTACCCCATGGATTCCGGGATGTGCAGCCCGATTAGTTGAGATCAGCCCTTCTGGCTCTTTCATGGATGAAACCAACTGGGAAAGAGCCCTTTTAAGCTGGGGACCATGGTGTCTTTCCCTAGTCTGCACACAAACAGCTCTCTGAGGGAGGAGAGCTGCTGGCGTTTGGTAGCAAAACCTCCTATTCTGAAGGGAAACATTTCGTTGTAAGCGGGTAGATTCAGCCTTGCCACATTTTCTCAGCTGGCTATAAAGGAGGGAACTCTGTTGGCAGACTTACATGGGGCACTGCTTCCCAGGCCGAAAACTTTGCTTTCATTCCTTCGGTGGCACATTGGTTCAGAACTGCCCTACCCCAAGGATACAGGGTTGTGCAGCCCGATTAGTTGAGATAAGCCTTTCTGACTCTGTCATGGATGAAACCAACTGGGAAAAGAGCCGGTATAAGCTCGGGACCATGGTGTCTTTCCCTAGTCTACACAGAAACAGCACTCTGAGGGAGAGGAGCTGCTGGCGTTTGGTAGCAAAATCTCCTATTCTGAAGAGACACCTTTCGGTGTAAGCGGCTTGCATCAGCCTTACCACATTTTCTCAACTGGCTATAAAGGAAGGCAGTCAGTAGGCCTCACCCTTCAAGCCCACTCCAATTTCATGGAGAAAACACCAGGCCTCGGTGTGCTTTCCTGTGGCAAGGAAACTTTTCTTTCATTCCTTAGGTGGCACATTGGCTCCGAACTCCCCTACCCCATGGATTAGGGGATGTGCAGCCCGATTAGTTGAGATCAGCACTTCTGGCTCTTTCTTGGATGAAAGCAACTGGGAAAAGAGCCGTTCTAAGCTGGGGACCATGGTGTCTTTCCCTAGTCTACACAGAAACAACACACTGAGGGAGAGGAGCTGCTGGCGTTTGGTAGCAACATCTCCTATTCTGAAGAGAATCATTTCGTTGTAAGCGGGTTCCGTCAGCCTTGCCACATTTTCTTAACTGGCTATAAAGGAGGGCACTCTGTTGGCAGACTTACTTGAGGTCCTGCGTCCCAGGGTGAAAACTTTGCTTTCTTTCCTTATGTGGCACATTGGCTCAGAACTGCCCTACCCCAAGGATTCAGGGATGTGCAGCCCGATTAGTTGAGATCAGCCCTTCTGGCTCTTTCATGGATGAAACCAACTGGGAAAACAGCCGTTCTAAGCTGGGGACCATGGTGTCTTTCCCTAGTCTACACAGAAACAGCACACTGAGGGAGAGGAGCTGCTTCCGTTGGGTAGTAACATCTGCTATTCTGAAGAGAAACATTTCGCTGTAAGCGGGTATATTCAGCCTTGCCACATTTTCTCAGTTGACTATAAACGAGGGCACTCTGTTGGCAGACTTACTTGAGGAACTTCGTCCAAGGCTGGAATCTTTGCTTTCATTCCTTAGGTGGCACATTGGCTCAGAACAGCCCTACCCGAAGGATACAGGGATGTGCAGCCCGATTAGTTGAGATCAGCCCTTCTGGCTCTTTCATGAATGAGACCCACTGGGAAAAGAGCCGTTCTAAGCTGGGGACCATGGTGTCTTTCCCTAGTCTACACAGAAACAGCACTCTGAGGGAGACGAGCTGCTGGCGTTTGGTAGCAAAATCTCCTATTCTGAAGAGTATCATTTCGTTGTAAGAGGGTTGCATTAGCCTAGCCACATTTTCTCAAATGGCTATAAAGGAGTGCAGTCAGTAGGCCTCACCCTTCAAGCCCACTCCAATTTCATGGAGAAAACACCAGGCCTCGGTGTGCTTTCCTGTGGCAAGGAAACTTTTCTTTCATTCCTTAGGTGGCACATTGGCTCCGAACTGCCCTACCCAATGGATTAGGGGATGTGCAGCCCGATTAGTTGAGATCAGCCCTTCTGGCTCTTTCTTGGATGAAACCAACTGGGAAAAGAGCCGTTCTAAGCTGGGGACCATGGTGTCTTTCCCTAGTCTACACAGAAACAACACACTGAGGGAGAGGAGCTGCTGGCGTTTGGTAGCAACATCTCCTATTCTGAAGAGAATCATTTCGTTGTTAGCGGGTTCCGTCAGCCTTGCCACATTTTCTTAACTGGCTATAAAGGAGGGCACTCTGTTGGCACATTTACTTGAGGCCCTGCTTCCCAGGCTGAAAACTTTGCTCCCATTCCTTAGGTGGCACATTGGCTCAGAACTGCCCTACCCAAAGGATTCAGGGATGTGCAGCCTGATTAGTTGAGATCAGCCCTTCTGGCTCTTTCATGGATGAAACCAACTGGGAAAGAGCCCTTTAAGCTGGGGACCATGGTGTCTTTCCCTAGTCTACACACAAACAGCTCTTTGAGGGAGGAGAGCTGCTGGCGTTTGGTAGCAAAACCTCCTATTCTGAAAGGAAACATTTCGTTGTAAGCGGGTAGATTCAGCCTGGCCACATTTTCTCAGCTGGCTATAAAGGAGTGCACTCTGTTGGCAGACTTACCTGAGGACCTTCGTCCCAGGCTGGAATCTTTGCTTTCATTCCTTAGGTGGCACATTGGCTCAGAACTGCCCTACCCCAAGGATACAGGGATGTGCAGCCCGATTAGTTGAGATCAGCCCTTCTGGCTCTTTCATGGATGAAACCAACTGGGAAAAGAGCCGTTCTAAGCTGGGGACCATGGTGTCTTTCCCTAATCTACACAGAAACAGAACACTGAGGGAGAGGAGCTGCTGGCGTTTGGTAGCAAAATCTCCTATTCTGAAGAGAAACATTTCGTTGTAAGCGGGTAGATTCAGCGTTGCCACTTTTGCTCAGCTGGCTATAAAGGAGGGCACTCTGTTGGCAGATTTACTTGAGGCCCTGATTCCCAGGCTGAAAACTTTGCTTTCATTCCTTAGGTGGCACATTGGCTCAGAACTGCCCTACCCCAAGGATTCAGGGATGTGCAGCCCGATTTGTTGAGATCAGCCCTTCTGACACTTTCATGGATGAACCCAAATGGGAAAAGAGCCGTTCTAAACTGGGGACCATGGTGTCTTTCCCTAGTCTACACAGAAACAGCACTCTGAGGGAGACGAGCTGCTGGCATTTGGTAGCAAAATCTCCTATGCTGAAAAGTATCATTTCGTTGTAAGAGGGTTGCATTAGCCTAGCCACATTTTCTCAACTGGCTATAAAGGAGGGCAGTCAGTAGGCCTCACCCTTCAAGCCCACTCCAATTTCATAGAGAAATCACCAGGCCTCGGTGTGCTTTCCTGTGGCAAGGAAACTTTTCTTTCATTCCTTAGGTGGCACATTGGCTCAGAACTGCCCTACCCCATGGATTCCGGGATGTGCAGCCCGATTAGTTGAGATCAGCCCTTCTGGCTCTTTCATGGATGAAACCAACTGGGAAAGAGCCCTTTTAAGCTGGGGACCATGGTGTCTTTCCCTAGTCTGCACACAAACAGCCCTCTGAGGTAGGAGAGCTGCTGGCGTTTGGTAGCAAAACCTCCTATTCTGAAGGGAAACATTTCGTTGTAAGCGGGTAGATTCAGCCTTGCCACATTTTCTCAGCTGGCTATAAAGGAGGGAACTCTGTTGGCAGACTTACTTGAGGCACTGCTTCCCAGGCCGAAAACTTTGCTTTCATTCCTTCGGTGGCACATTGGCTCAGAACTGCCCTACCCCAAGGATACAGGGTTGTTCAGCCCGATTAGTTGAGATAAGCCTTTCTCACTCAGTCATGGATGAAACCAACTGGGAAAAGAGCCGGTATAAGCTCGGGACCATGGTGTCTTTCCCTAGTCTACACAGAAACAGCACTCTGAGGGAGAGGAGCTGCTGGCGTTTGGTAGCAAAATCTCCTATTCTGAAGAGACACCTTTCGGTGTAAGCGGCTTGCATCAGCCTTGCCACATTTTCTCAACTGGCTATAAAGGAAGGCAGTCAGTAGGCCTCACCCTTCAAGCCCACTCCAATTTCATGGAGAAAACACCAGGCCTCGGTGTGCTTTCCTGTGGCAAGGAAACTTTTCTTTCATTCCTTAGGTGGCACATTGGCTCCGAACTGCCCTACCCCATGGATTAGGGGATGTGCAGCCCGATTAGTTGAGATCAGCCCTTCTGGCTCTTTCATGGATGAAAGCAACTGGGAAAAGAGCCGTTCTAAGCTGGGGACCATGGTGTCTTTCCCTAGTCTACACAGAAACAGCTCACTGAGGGAGAGGAGCTGCTGGCGTTTGGTAGCAAAATCTCCTATTCTGAAGAGAAACATTTCGTTGTAAGCGGGTAGATACAGCGTTGCCACTTTTGCTCAGCTGGCTATAAAGGAGGGCACTCTGTTGGCAGATTTACTTGAGGCCCTGCTTCCCAGGCTGAAAACTTTGCTCTCATTCCTTAGGTGGCACATTGGCTCAGAACTGCCCTACCCAAAGGATTCAGGGATGTGCAGCCTGATTAGTTGAGATCAGCCCTTCTGGCTCTTTCATGGATGAAACCAACTGGGAAAGAGCCCTTTAAGCTGGGGACCATGGTGTCTTTCCCTAGTCTACACACAAACAGCTCTTTGAGGGAGGAGAGCTGCTGGCGTTTGGTAGCAAAACCTCCTATTCTGAAGGGAAACATTTCGTTGTAAGCGGGTAGATTCAGCCTTGCCACATTTTCTCAGCTGGCTATAAAGGAGGGCACTCTGTTGGCAGACTTACATGGGGCACTGCTTCCCAGGCCGAAAACTTTGCTTTCATTCCTTCGGTGGCACATTGGTTCAGAACTGCCCTACCCCAAGGATACAGGGTTGTGCAGCCCGATTAGTTGAGATAATCCTTTCTGACTCTGTCATGGATGAAACCAACTGGGAAAAGAGCCGGTATAAGCTAGGGACCATGGTGTCTTTCCCTAGTCTACACAGAAACAGCACTCTGAGGGAGAGGAGCTGCTGGCGTTTGGTAGCAAAATCTCCTATTCTGAAGAGACACCTTTCGGTGTAAGCGGCTTGCATCAGCCTTGCCACATTTTCTCAACTGGCTATAAAGGAAGGCAGTCAGTAGGCCTCACCCTTCAAGCCCACTCCAATTTCATGGAGAAAACACCAGGCCTCGGTGTGCTTTCCTGTGGCAAGGAAACTTTTCTTTCATTCCTTAGGTGGCACATTGGCTCCAAACTCCCCTACCCCATGGATTAGGGGATGTGCAGCCCGATTAGTTCAGATCAGCACTTCTGGCTCTTTCTTGGATGAAAGCAACGGGGAAAAGAGCCGTTCTAAGCTGGGGACCATGGTGTCTTTCCCTAGTCTACACAGAAACAACACACTGAGGGAGAGGAGCTGCTGGCGTTTGGTACCAACATCTCCTATTCTGAAGAGAATCATTTCGTTGTAAGCGGGTTCCCTCAGCCTTGCCACATTTTCTTAACTGGCTATAAAGGAGGGCACTCTGTTGGCAGACTTACTTGAGGTAATGCGTCCCAGGGTGAAAACTTTGCTTTCTTTCCTTATGTGGCACATTGGCTCAGAACTGCCCTACCCCAAGGATTCAGGGATGTGCAGCCCGATTAGTTGAGATCAGCCTTTCTGGCTCTTTCATGGATGAAACCAACTGGGAAAACAGCCGTTCTAAGCTGGGGACCATGGTGTCTTTCCCTAGTCTACACAGAAACAGCACACTGAGGGAGAGGAGCTGCTTCCGTTGGGTAGTAACATCTGCTATTCTGAAGAGAAACATTTCGCTGTAAGCGGGTATATTCAGCCTTGCCACATTTTCTCAGCTGACTATAAACGAGGGCACTCTGTTGGCAGACTTACTTGAGGAACTTCGTCCAAGGCTGGAATCTTTGCTTTCATTCCTTAGGTGGCACATTGGCTCAGAACTGCCCTACCCCAAGGATACAGGGATGTGCAGCCCGATTAGTTGTGATCAGCCCTTCTGGCTCTTCCATGAATGAGACCCACTGGGAAAAGAGCCGTTCTAAGCTGGGGACCATGGTGTCTTTCCCTAGTCTACACAGAAACAGCACTCTGAGGGAGACGAGCTGCTGGCGTTTGGTAGCAAAATCTCCTATTCTGAAGAGCATCATTTCGTTGTAAGAGGGTTGCATTAGCCTAGCCACATTTTCTCAACTGGCTATAAAGGAGGGCAGTCAGTAGGCCTCACCCTTCAAGCCCACTCCAATTTCATGGAGAAAACACCAGGCCTCGGTGTGCTTTCCTGTGGCAAGGAAAGTTTTCTTTCATTCCTTAGGTGGCACATTGGCTCCGAACTGCCCTACCCAATGGATTAGGGGATGTGCAGCCCGATTAGTTGAGATCAGCCCTTCTGGCTCTTTCTTGGATGAAACCAACTGGGAAAAGAGCCGTTCTAAGCTGGGGACCATGGTGTCTTTCCCTAGTCTACACAGAAACAACACACTGAGGGAGAGGAGCTGCTGGCGTTTGGTAGCAACATCTCCTATTCTGAAGAGAATCATTTCGTTGTTAGCGGGTTCCGTCAGCCTTGCCACATTTTCTTAACTGGCTATAAAGGAGGGCACTCTGTTGGCACATTTACTTGAGGCCCTGCTTCCCAGGCTGAAAACTTTGCTCCCATTCCTTAGGTGGCACATTGGCTCAGAACTGCCCTACCCAAAGGATTCAGGGATGTGCAGCCTGATTAGTTGAGATCAGCCCTTCTGGCTCTTTCATGGATGAAACCAACTGGGAAAGAGCCCTTTAAGCTGGGGACCATGGTGTCTTTCCCTAGTCTACACACAAACAGCTCTTTGAGGGAGGAGAGCTGCTGGCGTTTGGTAGCAAAACCTCCTATTCTGAAGGGAAACATTTCGTTGTAAGCGGGTAGATTCAGCCTGGCCACATTTTCTCAGCTGGCTATAAAGGAGTGCACTCTGTTGGCAGACTTACCTGAGGACCTTCGTCCCAGGCTGGAATCTTTGCTTTCATTCCTTAGGTGGCACATTGGCTCAGAACTGCCCTACCCCAAGGATACAGGGATGTGCAGCCCGATTAGTTGAGATCAGCCCTTCTGGCTCTTTCATGGATGAAACCAACTGGGAAAAGAGCCGTTCTAAGCTGGGGACCATGGTGTCTTTCCCTAATCTACACAGAAACAGAACACTGAGGGAGAGGAGCTGCTGGCGTTTGGTAGCAAAATCTCCTATTCTGAAGAGAAACATTTCGTTGTAAGCGGGTAGATTCAGCGTTGCCACTTTTGCTCAGCTGGCTATAAAGGAGGGCACTCTGTTGGCAGATTTACTTGAGGCCCTGATTCCCAGGCTGAAAACTTTGCTTTCATTCCTTAGGTGGCACATTGGCTCAGAACTGCCCTACCCCAAGGATTCAGGGATGTGCAGCCCGATTTGTTGAGATCAGCCCTTCTGACACTTTCATGGATGAACCCAAATGGGAAAAGAGCCGTTCTAAACTGGGGACCATGGTGTCTTTCCCTAGTCTACACAGAAACAGCACTCTGAGGGAGACGAGCTGCTGGCATTTGGTAGCAAAATCTCCTATGCTGAAAAGTATCATTTCGTTGTAAGAGGGTTGCATTAGCCTAGCCACATTTTCTCAACTGGCTATAAAGGAGGGCAGTCAGTAGGCCTCACCCTTCAAGCCCACTCCAATTTCATAGAGAAATCACCAGGCCTCGGTGTGCTTTCCTGTGGCAAGGAAACTTTTCTTTCATTCCTTAGGTGGCACATTGGCTCAGAACTGCCCTACCCCATGGATTCCGGGATGTGCAGCCCGATTAGTTGAGATCAGCCCTTCTGGCTCTTTCATGGATGAAACCAACTGGGAAAGAGCCCTTTTAAGCTGGGGACCATGGTGTCTTTCCCTAGTCTGCACACAAACAGCCCTCTGAGGTAGGAGAGCTGCTGGCGTTTGGTAGCAAAACCTCCTATTCTGAAGGGAAACATTTCGTTGTAAGCGGGTAGATTCAGCCTTGCCACATTTTCTCAGCTGGCTATAAAGGAGGGATCTCTGTTGGCAGACTTACTTGAGGCACTGCTTCCCAGGCCGAAAACTTTGCTTTCATTCCTTCGGTGGCACATTGGCTCAGAACTGCCCTACCCCAAGGATACAGGGTTGTGCAGCCCGATTAGTTGAGATAAGCCTTTCTCACTCAGTCATGGATGAAACCAACTGGGAAAAGAGCCGGTATAAGCTCGGGACCATGGTGTCTTTCCCTAGTCTACACAGAAACAGCACTCTGAGGGAGACGAGCTGCTGGCGTTTGGTAGCAAAATCTCCTATTCTGAAGAGACACCTTTCGGTGTAAGCGGCTTGCATCAGCCTTGCCACATTTTCTCAACTGGCTATAAAGGAAGGCAGTCAGTAGGCCTCACCCTTCAAGCCCACTCCAATTTCATGGAGAAAACACCAGGCCTCGGTGTGCTTTCCTGTGGCAAGGAAACTTTTCTTTCATTCCTTAGGTGGCACATTGGCTCCGAACTGCCCTACCCCATGGATTAGGGGATGTGCAGCCCGATTAGTTGAGATCAGCCCTTCTGGCTCTTTCATGGATGAAAGCAACTGGGAAAAGAGCCGTTCTAAGCTGGGGACCATGGTGTCTTTCCCTAGTCTACACAGAAACAGCTCACTGAGGGAGAGGAGCTGCTGGCGTTTGGTAGCAAAATCTCCTATTCTGAAGAGAAACATTTCGTTGTAAGCGGGTAGATACAGCGTTGCCACTTTTGCTCAGCTGGCTATAAAGGAGGGCACTCTGTTGGCAGATTTACTTGAGGCCCTGCTTCCCAGGCTGAAAACTTTGCTCTCATTCCTTAGGTGGCACATTGGCTCAGAACTGCCCTACCCAAAGGATTCAGGGATGTGCAGCCTGATTAGTTGAGATCAGCCCTTCTGGCTCTTTCATGGATGAAACCAACTGGGAAAGAGCCCTTTAAGCTGGGGACCATGGTATCTTTCCCTAGTCTACACACAAACAGCTCTTTGAGGGAGGAGAGCTGCTGGCGTTTGGTAGCAAAACCTCCTATTCTGAAGGGAAACATTTCGTTGTAAGCGGGTAGATTCAGCCTGGCCACATTTTCTCAGCTGGCTATAAAGGAGGGCACTCTGTTGGCACACTTACTTGAGGTCATGCGTCCCAGGCTGAAATCTTTGCTTTCATTCCTTAGGTGGCACATTGGCTCAGAACTGCCCTACCCAAGGATACAGGAATGTGCAGCCCGATTTGTTGAGATCAGCCCTTCTGGCTCTTTCATGGATGAAACCAAGTGGGAAAAGAGCCGTTCTAAGCTGGGGACCATGGTGTCTTTCCCTAGTCTACACAGAAACAGCACTCTGAGGGAGACGAGCTGCTGGCGTTTGGTAGCAAAATCTCCTATGCTGAAGAGTATCATTTCGTTGTAAGAGGGTTGCATTAGCCTAGCCACATTTTCTCAACTGGCTATAAAGGAGGGCAGTCAGTAGGCCTCACCCTTCAAGCCCATTCCAATTTCATAGAGAAATCACCAGGCCTCGGTGTGCTTTCCTGTGGCAAGGAAACTTTTCTTTCGTTCCTTAGGTGGCACATTGGCTCAGAACTGCCCTACCCCATGGATTCCGGGATGTGCAGCCCGATTAGTTGAGATCAGCCCTTCTGGCTCTTTCATGGATGAAACCAACTGGGAAAGAGCCCTTTAAGCTGGGGACCATGGTGTCTTTCCCTAGTCTACACACAAACAGCTCTTTGAGGGAGGAGAGCTGCTGGCGTTTGGTAGCAAAACCTCCTATTCTGAAGGGAAACATTTCGTTGTAAGCGGGTAGATTCAGCCTGGCCACATTTTCTCAGCTGTCTATAAAGGAGGGCACTCTGTTGGCACACTTACTTGAGGTCATGCATCCCAGGCTGAAATCTTTGCTTTCATTCCTAAGGTGGCACATTGGCTCAGAACTGCCCTACCCAAGGATACAGGAATGTGCAGCCCGATTTGTTGAGATCAGCCCTTCTGCCTCTTTCATGGATGAAACCCACTGGGAAAAGAGCCCTTCTAAGCTGGGGACCATGGTGTCTTTCCCTAGTCTACACAGAAACAGCACTCTGAGGGAGACGAGCTGCTGGCGTTTGGTAGCAAAATCTCCTATGCTGAAGAGTATCATTTCGTTGTAAGGGGGTTGCATTAGCCTAGCCACATTTTCTCAACTGGCTATAAAGGAGGGCAGTCAGTAGGCCTCACCCTTCAAGCCCATTCCAATTTCATAGAGAAATCACCAGGCCTCGGTGTGCTTTCCTGTGGCAAGGAAACTTTTCTTTCGTTCCTTAAGTGGCACATTGGCTCAGAACTGCCCTACCCCATGGATTCCGGGATGTGCAGCCCGATTAGTTGAGATCAGCCCTTCTGGCTCTTTCATGGATGAAACCAACTGGGAAAGAGCCCTTTTAAGCTGGGGACCATGGTGTCTTTCCCTAGTCTGCACACAAACAGCACTCTGAGGGAGGAGAGCTGCTGGCGTTTGGTAGCAAAACCTCCTATTCTGAAGGGAAACATTTCGTTGTAAGCGGGTAGATTCAGCCTTGCCACATTTTCTCAGCTGGCTATACAGGAGGGCACTCTGTTGGCAGACTTACTTGGGGCACTGCTTCCCAGGCCGAAAACTTTGCTTTCATTCCTTCGGTGGCACATTGGTTCAGAACTGCCCTACCCCAAGGATACAGGGTTGTGCAGCCCGATTAGTTGAGATAAGCCTTTCTGACTCTGTCATGGATGAAACCAACTGGGAAAAGAGCCGGTATAAGCTCGGGACCATGGTGTCTTTCCCTAGTCTTCACAGAAACAGCACTCTGAGGGAGAGGAGCTGCTGGCGTTTGGTAGCAAAATCTCCTATTCTGAAGAGACACCTTTCGGTGTAAGCGGCTTGCATCAGCCTTGCCACATTTTCTCAACTGGCTATAAAGGAGACCAGTCAGTAGGCCTCACCCTTCAAGCCCACTCCAATTTCATGGAGAAAACACCAGGCCTCGGTGTGCTTTCCTGTGGCAAGGAAACTTTTCTTTCATTCCTTAGGTGGCACATTGGCTCCGAACTGCCCTACCCCATGGATTAGGGGATGTGCAGCCCGATTAGTTGAGATCAGCACTTCTGGCTCTTTCTTGGATGAAAGCAACTGGGAAAAGAGCCGTTCTAAGCTGGGGACCATGGTGTCTTTCCCTAGTCTACACAGAAACAACACACTGAGGGAGAGGAGCTGCTGGCGTTTGGTAGCAACATCTCCTATTCTGAAGAGAATCATTTCGTTGTAAGCGGGTTCCGTCAGCCTTGCCACATTTTCTTAACTGGCTATAAAGGAGGGCACTCTGTTGGCAGACTTACTTGAGGTCCTGCGTCCCAGGGTGAAAACTTTGCTTTCTTTCCTTATGTGGCACATTGGCTCAGAACTGCCCTACCCCAAGGATTCAGGGATGTGCAGCCCGATTAGTTGAGATCAGCCTTTCTGGCTCTTTCATGGATGAAACCAACTGGGAAAACAGCCGTTCTAAGCTGGGGACCATGGTGTCTTTCCCTAGTCTACACAGAAACAGCACACTGAGGGAGAGGAGCTGCTTCCGTTGGGTAGTAACATCTGCTATTCTGAAGAGAAACATTTCGCTGTAAGCGGGTATATTCAGCCTTGCCACATTTTCTCAGCTGACTATAAACGAGGGCACTCTTTTGGCAGACTTACTTGAGGAACTTCGTCCAAGGCTGGAATCTTTGCTTTCATTCCTTAGGTGGCACATTGGCTCAGAACTGCCCTACCCCAAGGATACAGGGATGTGCAGCCCGATTAGTTGTGATCAGCCCTTCTGGCTCTTCCATGAATGAGACCCACTGGGAAAAGAGCCGTTCTAAGCTGGGGACCATGGTGTCTTTCCCTAGTCTACACAGAAACAGCACTCTGAGGGAGACGAGCTGCTGGCGTTTGGTAGCAAAATCTCCTATTCTGAAGAGCATCATTTCGTTGTAAGAGGGTTGCATTAGCCTAGCCACATTTTCTCAACTGGCTATAAAGGAGGGCAGTCAGTAGGCCTCACCCTTCAAGCCCACTCCAATTTCATGGAGAAAACACCAGGCCTCGGTGTGCTTTCCTGTGGCAAGGAAACTTTTCTTTCATTCCTTAGGTGGCACATTGGCTCCGAACTGCCCTACCCAATGGATTAGGGGATGTGCAGCCCGATTAGTTGAGATCAGCCCTTCTGGCTCTTTCTTGGATGAAACCAACTGGGAAAAGAGCCGTTCTAAGCTGGGGACCATGGTGTCTTTCCCTAGTCTACACAGAAACAACACACTGAGGGAGAGGAGCTGCTGGCGTTTGGTAGCAACATCTCCTATTCTGAAGAGAATCATTTCGTTGTTAGCGGGTTCCGTCAGCCTTGCCACATTTTCTTAACTGGCTATAAAGGAGGGCACTCTGTTGGCACATTTACTTGAGGCCCTGCTTCCCAGGCTGAAAACTTTGCTCCCATTCCTTAGGTGGCACATTGGCTCAGAACTGCCCTACCCAAAGGATTCAGGGATGTGCAGCCTTATTAGTTGAGATCAGCCCTTCTGGCTCTTTCATGGATGAAACCAACTGGGAAAGAGCCCTTTAAGCTGGGGACCATGGTGTCTTTCCCTAGTCTACACACAAACAGCTCTTTGAGGGAGGAGAGCTGCTGGCGTTTGGTAGCAAAACCTCCTATTCTGAAGGGAAACATTTCGTTGTAAGCGGGTAGATTCAGCCTGGCCACATTTTCTCAGCTGGCTATAAAGGAGTGCACTCTGTTGGCAGACTTACCTGAGGACCTTCGTCCAGGCTGGAATCTTTGCTTTCATTCCTTAGGTGGCACATTGGCTCAGAACTGCCCTACCCCAAGGATACAGGGATGTGCAGCCCGATTAGTTGAGATCAGCCCTTCTGGCTCTTTCATGGATGAAACCAACTGGGAAAAGAGCCGTTCTAAGCTGGGGACCATGGTGTCTTTCCCTAATCTACACAGAAACAGAACACTGAGGGAGAGGAGCTGCTGGCGTTTGGTAGCAAAATCTCCTATTCTGAAGAGAAACATTTCGTTGTAAGCGGGTAGATTCAGCGTTGCCACTTTTGCTCAGCTGGCTATAAAGGAGGGCACTCTGTTGGCAGATTTACTTGAGGCCCTGATTCCCAGGCTGAAAACTTTGCTTTCATTCCTTAGGTGGCACATTGGCTCAGAACAGCCCTACCCCAAGGATTCAGGGATGTGCAGCCCGATTTGTTGAGATCAGCCCTTCTGACACTTTCATGGATGAACCCAAATGGGAAAAGAGCCGTTCTAAACTGGGGACCATGGTGTCTTTCCCTAGTCTGCACAGAAACAGCACTCTGAGGGAGACGAGCTGCTGGCATTTGGTAGCAAAATCTCCTATGCTGAAGAGTATCATTTCGTTGTAAGAGGGTTGCATTAGCCTAGCCACATTTTCTCAACTGGCTATAAAGGAGGGCAGTCAGTAGGCCTCACCCTTCAAGCCCACTCCAATTTCATAGAGAAATCACCAGGCCTCGGTGTGCTTTCCTGTGGCAAGGAAACTTTTCTTTCATTCCTTAGGTGGCACATTGGCTCAGAACTGCCCTACCCCATGGATTCCGGGATGTGCAGCCCGATTAGTTGAGATCAGCCCTTCTGGCTCTTTCATGGATGAAACCAACTGGGAAAGAGCCCTTTTAAGCTGGGGACCATGGTGTCTTTCCCTAGTCTGCACACAAACAGCACTCTGAGGGAGGAGAGCTGCTGGCGTTTGGTAGCAAAACCTCCTATTCTGAAGGGAAACATTTCGTTGTAAGCGGGTAGATTCAGCCTTGCCACATTTTCTCAGCTGGCTATAAAGGAGGGATCTCTGTTGGCAGACTTACTTGAGGCACTGCTTCCCAGGCCGAAAACTTTGCTTTCATTCCTTCGGTGGCACATTGGCTCAGAACTGCCCTACCCCAAGGATACAGGGTTGTGCAGCCCGATTAGTTGAGATAAGCCTTTCTCACTCAGTCATGGATGAAACCAACTGGGAAAAGAGCCGGTATAAGCTCGGGACCATGGTGTCTTTCCCTAGTCTACACAGAAACAGCACTCTGAGGGAGACGAGCTGCTGGCGTTTGGTAGCAAAATCTCCTATTCTGAAGAGACACCTTTCGGTGTAAGCGGCTTGCATCAGCCTTGCCACATTTTCTCAACTGGCTATAAAGGAAGGCAGTCAGTAGGCCTCACCCTTCAAGCCCACTCCAATTTCATGGAGAAAACACCAGGCCTCGGTGTGCTTTCCTGTGGCAAGGAAACTTTTCTTTCATTCCTTAGGTGGCACATTGGCTCCGAACTGCCCTACCCCATGGATTAGGGGATGTGCAGCCCGATTAGTTGAGATCAGCCCTTCTGGCTCTTTCATGGATGAAAGCAACTGGGAAAAGAGCCGTTCTAAGCTGGGGACCATGGTGTCTTTCCCTAGTCTACACAGAAACAGCTCACTGAGGGAGAGGAGCTGCTGGCGTTTGGTAGCAAAATCTCCTATTCTGAAGAGAAACATTTCGTTGTAAGCGGGTAGATACAGCGTTGCCACTTTTGCTCAGCTGGCTATAAAGGAGGGCACTCTGTTGGCAGATTTACTTGAGGCCCTGCTTCCCAGGCTGAAAACTTTGCTCTCATTCCTTAGGTGGCACATTGGCTCAGAACTGCCCTACCCAAAGGATTCAGGGATGTGCAGCCTGATTAGTTGAGATCAGCCCTTCTGGCTCTTTCATGGATGAAACCAACTGGGAAAGAGCCCTTTAAGCTGGGGACCATGGTATCTTTCCCTAGTCTACACACAAACAGCTCTTTGAGGGAGGAGAGCTGCTGGCGTTTGGTAGCAAAACCTCCTATTCTGAAGGGAAACATTTCGTTGTAAGCGGGTAGATTCAGCCTGGCCACATTTTCTCAGCTGGCTATAAAGGAGGGCACTCTGTTGGCACACTTACTTGAGGTCATGCGTCCCAGGCTGAAATCTTTGCTTTCATTCCTTAGGTGGCACATTGGCTCAGAACTGCCCTACCCAAGGATACAGGAATGTGCAGCCCGATTTGTTGAGATCAGCCCTTCTGGCTCTTTCATGGATGAAACCAAGTGGGAAAAGAGCCGTTCTAAGCTGGGGACCATGGTGTCTTTCCCTAGTCTACACAGAAACAGCACTCTGAGGGAGACGAGCTGCTGGCGTTTGGTAGCAAAATCTCCTATGCTGAAGAGTATCATTTCGTTGTAAGAGGGTTGCATTAGCCTAGCCACATTTTCTCAACTGGCTATAAAGGAGGGCAGTCAGTAGGCCTCACCCTTCAAGCCCATTCCAATTTCATAGAGAAATCACCAGGCCTCGGTGTGCTTTCCTGTGGCAAGGAAACTTTTCTTTCGTTCCTTAGGTGGCACATTGGCTCAGAACTGCCCTACCCCATGGATTCCGGGATGTGCAGCCCGATTAGTTGAGATCAGCCCTTCTGGCTCTTTCATGGATGAAACCAACTGGGAAAGAGCCCTTTAAGCTGGGGACCATGGTGTCTTTCCCTAGTCTACACACAAACAGCTCTTTGAGGGAGGAGAGCTGCTGGCGTTTGGTAGCAAAACCTCCTATTCTGAAGGGAAACATTTCGTTGTAAGCGGGTAGATTCAGCCTGGCCACATTTTCTCAGCTGTCTATAAAGGAGGGCACTCTGTTGGCACACTTACTTGAGGTCATGCATCCCAGGCTGAAATCTTTGCTTTCATTCCTAAGGTGGCACATTGGCTCAGAACTGCCCTACCCAAGGATACAGGAATGTGCAGCCCGATTTGTTGAGATCAGCCCTTCTGCCTCTTTCATGGATGAAACCCACTGGGAAAAGAGCCCTTCTAAGCTGGGGACCATGTTGTCTTTCCCTAGTCTACACAGAAACAGCACTCTGAGGGAGACGAGCTGCTGGCGTTTGGTAGCAAAATCTCCTATGCTGAAGAGTATCATTTCGTTGTAAGGGGGTTGCATTAGCCTAGCCACATTTTCTCAACTGGCTATAAAGGAGGGCAGTCAGTAGGCCTCACCCTTCAAGCCCATTCCAATTTCATAGAGAAATCACCAGGCCTCGGTGTGCTTTCCTGTGGCAAGGAAACTTTTCTTTCGTTCCTTAAGTGGCACATTGGCTCAGAACTGCCCTACCCCATGGATTCCGGGATGTGCAGCCCGATTAGTTGAGATCAGCCCTTCTGGCTCTTTCATGGATGAAACCAACTGGGAAAGAGCCCTTTTAAGCTGGGGACCATGGTGTCTTTCCCTAGTCTGCACACAAACAGCACTCTGAGGGAGGAGAGCTGCTGGCGTTTGGTAGCAAAACCTCCTATTCTGAAGGGAAACATTTCGTTGTAAGCGGGTAGATTCAGCCTTGCCACATTTTCTCAGCTGGCTATACAGGAGGGCACTCTGTTGGCAGACTTACTTGGGGCACTGCTTCCCAGGCCGAAAACTTTGCTTTCATTCCTTCGGTGGCACATTGGTTCAGAACTGCCCTACCCCAAGGATACAGGGTTGTGCAGCCCGATTAGTTGAGATAAGCCTTTCTGACTCTGTCATGGATGAAACCAACTGGGAAAAGAGCCGGTATAAGCTCGGGACCATGGTGTCTTTCCCTAGTCTTCACAGAAACAGCACTCTGAGGGAGAGGAGCTGCTGGCGTTTGGTAGCAAAATCTCCTATTCTGAAGAGACACCTTTCGGTGTAAGCGGCTTGCATCAGCCTTGCCACATTTTCTCAACTGGCTATAAAGGAGACCAGTCAGTAGGCCTCACCCTTCAAGCCCACTCCAATTTCATGGAGAAAACACCAGGCCTCGGTGTGCTTTCCTGTGGCAAGGAAACTTTTCTTTCATTCCTTAGGTGGCACATTGGCTCCGAACTGCCCTACCCCATGGATTAGGGGATGTGCAGCCCGATTAGTTGAGATCAGCACTTCTGGCTCTTTCTTGGATGAAAGCAACTGGGAAAAGAGCCGTTCTAAGCTGGGGACCATGGTGTCTTTCCCTAGTCTACACAGAAACAACACACTGAGGGAGAGGAGCTGCTGGCGTTTGGTAGCAACATCTCCTATTCTGAAGAGAATCATTTCGTTGTAAGCGGGTTCCGTCAGCCTTGCCACATTTTCTTAACTGGCTATAAAGGAGGGCACTCTGTTGGCAGACTTACTTGAGGTCCTGCGTCCCAGGGTGAAAACTTTGCTTTCTTTCCTTATGTGGCACATTGGCTCAGAACTGCCCTACCCCAAGGATTCAGGGATGTGCAGCCCGATTAGTTGAGATCAGCCTTTCTGGCTCTTTCATGGATGAAACCAACTGGGAAAACAGCCGTTCTAAGCTGGGGACCATGGTGTCTTTCCCTAGTCTACACAGAAACAGCACACTGAGGGAGAGGAGCTGCTTCCGTTGGGTAGTAACATCTGCTATTCTGAAGAGAAACATTTCGCTGTAAGCGGGTATATTCAGCCTTGCCACATTTTCTCAGCTGACTATAAACGAGGGCACTCTGTTGGCAGACTTACTTGAGGAACTTCGTCCAAGGCTGGAATCTTTGCTTTCATTCCTTAGGTGGCACATTGGCTCAGAACTGCCCTACCCCAAGGATACAGGGATGTGCAGCCCGATTAGTTGTGATCAGCCCTTCTGGCTCTTCCATGAATGAGACCCACTGGGAAAAGAGCCGTTCTAAGCTGGGGACCATGGTGTCTTTCCCTAGTCTACACAGAAACAGCACTCTGAGGGAGACGAGCTGCTGGCGTTTGGTAGCAAAATCTCCTATTCTGAAGAGCATCATTTCGTTGTAAGAGGGTTGCATTAGCCTAGCCACATTTTCTCAACTGGCTATAAAGGAGGGCAGTCAGTAGGCCTCACCCTTCAAGCCCACTCCAATTTCATGGAGAAAACACCAGGCCTCGGTGTGCTTTCCTGTGGCAAGGAAACTTTTCTTTCATTCCTTAGGTGGCACATTGGCTCCGAACTGCCCTACCCAATGGATTAGGGGATGTGCAGCCCGATTAGTTGAGATCAGCCCTTCTGGCTCTTTCTTGGATGAAACCAACTGGGAAAAGAGCCGTTCTAAGCTGGGGACCATGGTGTCTTTCCCTAGTCTACACAGAAACAACACACTGAGGGAGAGGAGCTGCTGGCGTTTGGTAGCAACATCTCCTATTCTGAAGAGAATCATTTCGTTGTTAGCGGGTTCCGTCAGCCTTGCCACATTTTCTTAACTGGCTATAAAGGAGGGCACTCTGTTGGCACATTTACTTGAGGCCCTGCTTCCCAGGCTGAAAACTTTGCTCCCATTCCTTAGGTGGCACATTGGCTCAGAACTGCCCTACCCAAAGGATTCAGGGATGTGCAGCCTGATTAGTTGAGATCAGCCCTTCTGGCTCTTTCATGGATGAAACCAACTGGGAAAGAGCCCTTTAAGCTGGGGACCATGGTGTCTTTCCCTAGTCTACACACAAACAGCTCTTTGAGGGAGGAGAGCTGCTGGCGTTTGGTAGCAAAACCTCCTATTCTGAAGGGAAACATTTCGTTGTAAGCGGGTAGATTCAGCCTGGCCACATTTTCTCAGCTGGCTATAAAGGAGTGCACTCTGTTGGCAGACTTACCTGAGGACCTTCGTCCCAGGCTGGAATCTTTGCTTTCATTCCTTAGGTGGCACATTGGCTCAGAACTGCCCTACCCCAAGGATACAGGGATGTGCAGCCCGATTAGTTGAGATCAGCCCTTCTGGCTCTTTCATGGATGAAACCAACTGGGAAAAGAGCCGTTCTAAGCTGGGGACCATGGTGTCTTTCCCTAATCTACACAGAAACAGAACACTGAGGGAGAGGAGCTGCTGGCGTTTGGTAGCAAAATCTCCTATTCTGAAGAGAAACATTTCGTTGTAAGCGGGTAGATTCAGCGTTGCCACTTTTGCTCAGCTGGCTATAAAGGAGGGCACTCTGTTGGCAGATTTACTTGAGGCCCTGATTCCCAGGCTGAAAACTTTGCTTTCATTCCTTAGGTGGCACATTGGCTCAGAACAGCCCTACCCCAAGGATTCAGGGATGTGCAGCCCGATTTGTTGAGATCAGCCCTTCTGACACTTTCATGGATGAACCCAAATGGGAAAAGAGCCGTTCTAAACTGGGGACCATGGTGTCTTTCCCTAGTCTGCACAGAAACAGCACTCTGAGGGAGACGAGCTGCTGGCATTTGGTAGCAAAATCTCCTATGCTGAAGAGTATCATTTCGTTGTAAGAGGGTTGCATTAGCCTAGCCACATTTTCTCAACTGGCTATAAAGGAGGGCAGTCAGTAGGCCTCACCCTTCAAGCCCACTCCAATTTCATAGAGAAATCACCAGGCCTCGGTGTGCTTTCCTGTGGCAAGGAAACTTTTCTTTCATTCCTTAGGTGGCACATTGGCTCAGAACTGCCCTACCCCATGGATTCCGGGATGTGCAGCCCGATTAGTTGAGATCAGCCCTTCTGGCTCTTTCATGGATGAAACCAACTGGGAAAGAGCCCTTTTAAGCTGGGGACCATGGTGTCTTTCCCTAGTCTGCACACAAACAGCCCTCTGAGGTAGGAGAGCTGCTGGCGTTTGGTAGCAAAACCTCCTATTCTGAAGGGAAACATTTCGTTGTAAGCGGGTAGATTCAGCCTTGCCACATTTTCTCAGCTGGCTATAAAGGAGGGATCTCTGTTGGCAGACTTACTTGAGGCACTGCTTCCCAGGCCGAAAACTTTGCTTTCATTCCTTCGGTGGCACATTGGCTCAGAACTGCCCTACCCCAAGGATACAGGGTTGTGCAGCCCGATTAGTTGAGATAAGCCTTTCTCACTCAGTCATGGATGAAACCAACTGGGAAAAGAGCCGGTATAAGCTCGGGACCATGGTGTCTTTCCCTAGTCTACACAGAAACAGCACTCTGAGGGAGACGAGCTGCTGGCGTTTGGTAGCAAAATCTCCTATTCTGAAGAGACACCTTTCGGTGTAAGCGGCTTGCATCAGCCTTGCCACATTTTCTCAACTGGCTATAAAGGAAGGCAGTCAGTAGGCCTCACCCTTCAAGCCCACTCCAATTTCATGGAGAAAACACCAGGCCTCGGTGTGCTTTCCTGTGGCAAGGAAACTTTTCTTTCATTCCTTAGGTGGCACATTGGCTCCGAACTGCCCTACCCCATGGATTAGGGGATGTGCAGCCCGATTAGTTGAGATCAGCCCTTCTGGCTCTTTCATGGATGAAAGCAACTGGGAAAAGAGCCGTTCTAAGCTGGGGACCATGGTGTCTTTCCCTAGTCTACACAGAAACAGCTCACTGAGGGAGAGGAGCTGCTGGCGTTTGGTAGCAAAATCTCCTATTCTGAAGAGAAACATTTCGTTGTAAGCGGGTAGATACAGCGTTGCCACTTTTGCTCAGCTGGCTATAAAGAGGGCACTCTGTTGGCAGATTTACTTGAGGCCCTGCTTCCCAGGCTGTAAACTTTGCTCTCATTCCTTAGGTGGCACATTGGCTCAGAACTGCCCTACCCAAAGGATTCAGGGATGTGCAGCCTGATTAGTTGAGATCAGCCCTTCTGGCTCTTTCATGGATGAAACCAACTGGGAAAGAGCCCTTTAAGCTGGGGACCATGGTATCTTTCCCTAGTCTACACACAAACAGCTCTTTGAGGGAGGAGAGCTGCTGGCGTTTGGTAGCAAAACCTCCTATTCTGAAGGGAAACATTTCGTTGTAAGCGGGTAGATTCAGCCTGGCCACATTTTCTCAGCTGGCTATAAAGGAGGGCACTCTGTTGGCACACTTACTTGAGGTCATGCGTCCCAGGCTGAAATCTTTGCTTTCATTCCTTAGGTGGCACATTGGCTCAGAACTGCCCTACCCAAGGATACAGGAATGTGCAGCCCGATTTGTTGAGATCAGCCCTTCTGGCTCTTTCATGGATGAAACCAAGTGGGAAAATAGCCGTTCTAAGCTGGGGACCATGGTGTCTTTCCCTAGTCTACACAGAAACAGCACTCTGAGGGAGACGAGCTGCTGGCGTTTGGTAGCAAAATCTCCTATGCTGAAGAGTATCATTTCGTTGTAAGAGGGTTGCATTAGCCTAGCCACATTTTCTCAACTGGCTATAAAGGAGGGCAGTCAGTAGGCCTCACCCTTCAAGCCCATTCCAATTTCATAGAGAAATCACCAGGCCTCGGTGTGCTTTCCTGTGGCAAGGAAACTTTTCTTTCGTTCCTTAGGTGGCACATTGGCTCAGAACTGCCCTACCCCATGGATTCCGGGATGTGCAGCCCGATTAGTTGAGATCAGCCCTTCTGGCTCTTTCATGGATGAAACCAACTGGGAAAGAGCCCTTTAAGCTGGGGACCATGGTGTCTTTCCCTAGTCTACACACAAACAGCTCTTTGAGGGAGGAGAGCTGCTGGCGTTTGGTAGCAAAACCTCCTATTCTGAAGGGAAACATTTCGTTGTAAGCGGGTAGATTCAGCCTGGCCACATTTTCTCAGCTGTCTATAAAGGAGGGCACTCTGTTGGCACACTTACTTGAGGTCATGCATCCCAGGCTGAAATCTTTGCTTTCATTCCTAAGGTGGCACATTGGCTCAGAACTGCCCTACCCAAGGATACAGGAATGTGCAGCCCGATTTGTTGAGATCAGCCCTTCTGCCTCTTTCATGAATGAAACCAACTGGGAAAAGAGCCCTTCTAAGCTGGGGACCATGGTGTCTTTCCCTAGTCTACACAGAAACAGCACTCTGAGGGAGACGAGCTGCTGGCGTTTGGTAGCAAAATCTCCTATGCTGAAGAGTATCATTTCGTTGTAAGAGGGTTGCATTAGCCTAGCCACATTTTCTCAACTGGCTATAAAGGAGGGCAGTCAGTAGGCCTCACCCTTCAAGCCCATTCCAATTTCATAGAGAAATCACCAGGCCTCGGTGTGCTTTCCTGTGGCAAGGAAACTTTTCTTTCGTTCCTTAGGTGGCACATTGGCTCAGAACTGCCCTACCCCATGGATTCCGGGATGTGCAGCCCGATTAGTTGAGATCAGCCCTTCTGGCTCTTTCATGGATGAAACCAACTGGGAAAGAGCCCTTTTAAGCTGGGGACCATGGTGTCTTTCCCTAGTCTGCACACAAACAGCACTCTGAGGGAGGAGAGCTGCTGGCGTTTGGTAGCAAAACCTCCTATTCTGAAGGGAAACATTTCGTTGTAAGCGGGTAGATTCAGCCTTGCCACATTTTCTCAGCTGGCTATAAAGGAGGGCACTCTGTTGGCAGACTTACTTGGGGCACTGCTTCCCAGGCCGAAAACTTTGCTTTCATTCCTTCGGTGGCACATTGGTTCAGAACTGCCCTACCCCAAGGATACAGGGTTGTGCAGCCCGATTAGTTGAGATAAGCCTTTCTGACTCTGTCATGGATGAAACCAACTGGGAAAAGAGCCGGTATAAGCTCGGGACCATGGTGTCTTTCCCTAGTCTACACAGAAACAGCACTCTGAGGGAGAGGAGCTGCTGGCGTTTGGTAGCAAAATCTCCTATTCTGAAGAGACACCTTTCGGTGTAAGCGGCTTGCATCAGCCTTGCCACATTTTCTCAACTGGCTATAAAGGAGACCAGTCAGTAGGCCTCACCCTTCAATCCCACTCCAATTTCATGGAGAAAACACCAGGCCTCGGTGTGCTTTCCTGTGGCAAGGAAACTTTTCTTTCATTCCTTAGGTGGCACATTGGCTCCGAACTGCCCTACCCCATGGATTAGGGGATGTGCAGCCCGATTAGTTGAGATCAGCACTTCTGGCTCTTTCTTGGATGAAAGCAACTGGGAAAAGAGCCGTTCTAAGCTGGGGACCATGGTGTCTTTCCCTAGTCTACACAGAAACAACACACTGAGGGAGAGGAGCTGCTGGCGTTTGGTAGCAACATCTCCTATTCTGAAGAGAATCATTTCGTTGTAAGCGGGTTCCGTCAGCCTTGCCACATTTTCTTAACTGGCTATAAAGGAGGGCACTCTGTTGGCAGACTTACTTGAGGTCCTGCGTCCCAGGGTGAAAACTTTGCTTTCTTTCCTTATGTGGCACATTGGCTCAGAACTGCCCTACCCCAAGGATTCAGGTATGTGCAGCCCGATTAGTTGAGATCAGCCCTTCTGGCTCTTTCATGGATGAAACCAACTGGGAAAACAGCCGTTCTAAGCTGGGGACCATGGTGTCTTTCCCTAGTCTACACAGAAACAGCACACTGAGGGAGAGGAGCTGCTTCCATTGGGTAGTAACATCTGCTATTCTGAAGAGAAACATTTCGCTGTAAGCAGGTATATTCAGCCTTGCCACATTTTCTCAGCTGACTATAAACGAGGGCACTCTGTTGGCAGACTTACTTGAGGAACTTCGTCCAAGGCTGGAATCTTTGCTTTCATTCCTTAGGTGGCACATTGGCTCAGAACTGCCCTACCCGAAGGATACAGGGATGTGCAGCCCGATTAGTTGAGATCAGCCCTTCTGGCTCTTTCATGAATGAGACCCACTGGGAAAAGAGCCGTTCTAAGCTGGGGACCATGGTGTCTTTCCCTAGTCTACACAGAAACAGCACTCTGAGGGAGACGAGCTGCTGGCGTTTGGTAGCAAAATCTCCTATTCTGAAGAGTATCATTTCGTTGTAAGAGGGTTGCATTAGCCTGCCACATTTTCTCAACTGGCTATAAAGGAGGGCAATCAGTAGGCCTCACCCTTCAAGCCCACTCCAATTTCATGGAGAAAACACCAGGCCTCGGTGTGCTTTCCTGTGGCAAGGAAACTTTTCTTTCATTCCTTAGGTGGCACATTGGCTCCGAACTGCCCTACCCCATGGATTAGGGGATGTGCAGCCCGATTAGTTGAGATCAGCACTTCTGGCTCTTTCTTGGATGAAAGCAACTGGGAAAAGAGCCGTTCTAAGCTGGGGACCATGGTGTCTTTCCCTAGTCTACACAGAAACAACACACTGAGGGAGAGGAGCTGCTGGCGTTTGGTAGCAACATCTCCTATTCTGAAGAGAATCATTTCGTTGTAAGCGGGTTCCGTCAGCCTTGCCACATTTTCTTAACTGGCTATAAAGGAGGGCACTCTGTTGGCAGACTTACTTGAGGTCCTGCGTCCCAGGGTGAAAACTTTGCTTTCTTTCCTTATGTGGCACATTGGCTCAGAACTGCCCTACCCCAAGGATTCAGGGATGTGCAGCCCGATTAGTTGAGATCAGCCCTTCTGGCTCTTTCATGGATGAAACCAACTGGGAAAACAGCCGTTCTAAGCTGGGGACCATGGTGTCTTTCCCTAGTCTACACAGAAACAGCACACTGAGGGAGAGGAGCTGCTTCCATTGGGTAGTAACATCTGCTATTCTGAAGAGAAACATTTCGCTGTAAGCAGGTATATTCAGCCTTGCCACATTTTCTCAGCTGACTATAAACGAGGGCACTCTGTTGGCAGACTTACTTGAGGAACTTCGTCCAAGGCTGGAATCTTTGCTTTCATTCCTTAGGTGGCACATTGGCTCAGAACTGCCCTACCCGAAGGATACAGGGATGTGCAGCCCGATTAGTTGAGATCAGCCCTTCTGGCTCTTTCATGAATGAGACCCACTGGGAAAAGAGCCGTTCTAAGCTGGGGACCATGGTGTCTTTCCCTAGTCTACACAGAAACAGCACTCTGAGGGAGACGAGCTGCTGGCGTTTGGTAGCAAAATCTCCTATTCTGAAGAGTATCATTTCGTTGTAAGAGGGTTGCATTAGCCTGCCACATTTTCTCAACTGGCTATAAAGGAGGGCAATCAGTAGGCCTCACCCTTCAAGCCCACTCCAATTTCATGGAGAAAACACCAGGCCTCGGTGTGCTTTCCTGTGGCAAGGAAACTTTTCTTTCATTCCTTAGGTGGCACATTGGCTCCGAACTGCCCTACCCAATGGATTAGGGGATGTGCAGCCCGATTAGTTGAGATCAGCCCTTCTGGCTCTTTCTTGGATGAAACCAACTGGGAAAAGAGCCGTTCTAAGCTGGGGACCATGGTGTCTTTCCCTAGTCTACACAGAAACAACACACTGAGGGAGAGGAGCTGCTGGCGTTTGGTAGCAACATCTCCTATTCTGAAGAGAATCATTTAGTTGTTAGCGGGTTCCGTCAGCCTTGCCACATTTTCTTAACTGGCTATAAAGGAGGGCACTCTGTTGGCACATTTACTTGAGGCCCTGCTTCCCAGGCTGAAAACTTTGCTCCCATTCCTTAGGTGGCACATTGGCTCAGAACTGCCCTACCCAAAGGATTCAGGGATGTGCAGCCTGATTAGTTGAGATCAGCCCTTCTGGCTCTTTCATGGATGAAACCAACTGGGAAAGAGCCCTTTAAGCTGGGGACCATGGTGTCTTTCCCTAGTCTACACACAAACAGCTCTTTGAGGGAGGAGAGCTGCTGGCGTTTGGTAGCAAAACCTCCTATTCTGAAGGGAAACATTTCGTTGTAAGCGGGTAGATTCAGCCTGGCCACATTTTCTCAGCTGGCTATAAAGGAGGGCACTCTGTTGGCAGACTTACATGGGGCACTGCTTCCCAGGCCGAAAACTTTGCTTTCATTCCTTCGGTGGCACATTGGTTCAGAACTGCCCTACCCCAAGGATACAGGGTTGTGCAGCCCGATTAGTTGAGATAAGCCTTTCTGACTCTGTCATGGATGAAACCAACTGGGAAAAGAGCCGGTATAAGCTCGGGACCATGGTGTCTTTCCCTAGTCTACACAGAAACAGCACTCTGAGGGAGAGGAGCTGCTGGCGTTTGGTAGCAAAATCTCCTATTCTGAAGAGACACCTTTCGGTGTAAGCGGCTTGCATCAGCCTTGCCACATTTTCTCAACTGGCTATAAAGGAGACCAGTCAGTAGGCCTCACCCTTCAAGCCCACTCCAATTTCATGGAGAAAACACCAGGCCTCGGTGTGCTTTCCTGTGGCAAGGAAACTTTTCTTTCATTCCTTAGGTGGCACATTGGCTCCGAACTGCCCTACCCCATGGATTAGGGGATGTGCAGCCCGATTAGTTGAGATCAGCACTTCTGGCTCTTTCTTGGATGAAAGCAACTGGGAAAAGAGCCGTTCTAAGCTGGGGACCATGGTGTCTTTCCCTAGTCTACACAGAAACAACACACTGAGGGAGAGGAGCTGCTGGCGTTTGGTAGCAACATCTCCTATTCTGAAGAGAATCATTTCGTTGTAAGCGGGTTCCGTCAGCCTTGCCACATTTTCTTAACTGGCTATAAAGGAGGGCACTCTGTTGGCAGACTTACTTGAGGTCCTGCGTCCCAGGGTGAAAACTTTGCTTTCTTTCCTTATGTGGCACATTGGCTCAGAACTGCCCTACCCCAAGGATTCAGGGATGTGCAGCCCGATTAGTTGAGATCAGCCTTTCTGGCTCTTTCATGGATGAAACCAACTGGGAAAACAGCCGTTCTAAGCTGGGGACCATGGTGTCTTTCCCTAGTCTACACAGAAACAGCACACTGAGGGAGAGGAGCTGCTTCCGTTGGGTAGTAACATCTGCTATTCTGAAGAGAAACATTTCGCTGTAAGCGGGTATATTCAGCCTTGCCACATTTTCTCAGCTGACTATAAACGAGGGCACTCTGTTGGCAGACTTACTTGAGGAACTTCGTCCAAGGCTGGAATCTTTGCTTTCATTCCTTAGGTGGCACATTGGCTCAGAACTGCCCTACCCCAAGGATACAGGGATGTGCAGCCCGATTAGTTGTGATCAGCCCTTCTGGCTCTTCCATGAATGAGACCCACTGGGAAAAGAGCCGTTCTAAGCTGGGGACCATGGTGTCTTTCCCTAGTCTACACAGAAACAGCACTCTGAGGGAGACGAGCTGCTGGCGTTTGGTAGCAAAATCTCCTATTCTGAAGAGCATCATTTCGTTGTAAGAGGGTTGCATTAGCCTAGCCACATTTTCTCAACTGGCTATAAAGGAGGGCAGTCAGTAGGCCTCACCCTTCAAGCCCACTCCAATTTCATGGAGAAAACACCAGGCCTCGGTGTGCTTTCCTGTGGCAAGGAAACTTTTCTTTCATTCCTTAGGTGGCACATTGGCTCCGAACTGCCCTACCCAATGGATTAGGGGATGTGCAGCCCGATTAGTTGAGATCAGCCCTTCTGGCTCTTTCTTGGATGAAACCAACTGGGAAAAGAGCCGTTCTAAGCTGGGGACCATGGTGTCTTTCCCTAGTCTACACAGAAACAACACACTGAGGGAGAGGAGCTGCTGGCGTTTGGTAGCAACATCTCCTATTCTGAAGAGAATCATTTCGTTGTTAGCGGGTTCCGTCAGCCTTGCCACATTTTCTTAACTGGCTATAAAGGAGGGCACTCTGTTGGCACATTTACTTGAGGCCCTGCTTCCCAGGCTGAAAACTTTGCTCCCATTCCTTAGGTGGCACATTGGCTCAGAACTGCCCTACCCAAAGGATTCAGGGATGTGCAGCCTGATTAGTTGAGATCAGCCCTTCTGGCTCTTTCATGGATGAAACCAACTGGGAAAGAGCCCTTTAAGCTGGGGACCATGGTGTCTTTCCCTAGTCTACACACAAACAGCTCTTTGAGGGAGGAGAGCTGCTGGCGTTTGGTAGCAAAACCTCCTATTCTGAAGGGAAACATTTCGTTGTAAGCGGGTAGATTCAGCCTGGCCACATTTTCTCAGCTGGCTATAAAGGAGTGCACTCTGTTGGCAGACTTACCTGAGGACCTTCGTCCCAGGCTGGAATCTTTGCTTTCATTCCTTAGGTGGCACATTGGCTCAGAACTGCCCTACCCCAAGGATACAGGGATGTGCAGCCCGATTAGTTGAGATCAGCCCTTCTGGCTCTTTCATGGATGAAACCAACTGGGAAAAGAGCCGTTCTAAGCTGGGGACCATGGTGTCTTTCCCTAATCTACACAGAAACAGAACACTGAGGGAGAGGAGCTGCTGGCGTTTGGTAGCAAAATCTCCTATTCTGAAGAGAAACATTTCGTTGTAAGCGGGTAGATTCAGCGTTGCCACTTTTGCTCAGCTGGCTATAAAGGAGGGCACTCTGTTGGCAGATTTACTTGAGGCCCTGATTCCCAGGCTGAAAACTTTGCTTTCATTCCTTAGGTGGCACATTGGCTCAGAACAGCCCTACCCCAAGGATTCAGGGATGTGCAGCCCGATTTGTTGAGATCAGCCCTTCTGACACTTTCATGGATGAACCCAAATGGGAAAAGAGCCGTTCTAAACTGGGGACCATGGTGTCTTTCCCTAGTCTGCACAGAAACAGCACTCTGAGGGAGACGAGCTGCTGGCATTTGGTAGCAAAATCTCCTATGCTGAAGAGTATCATTTCGTTGTAAGAGGGTTGCATTAGCCTAGCCACATTTTCTCAACTGGCTATAAAGGAGGGCAGTCAGTAGGCCTCACCCTTCAAGCCCACTCCAATTTCATAGAGAAATCACCAGGCCTCGGTGTGCTTTCCTGTGGCAAGGAAACTTTTCTTTCATTCCTTAGGTGGCACATTGGCTCAGAACTGCCCTACCCCATGGATTCCGGGATGTGCAGCCCGATTAGTTGAGATCAGCCCTTCTGGCTCTTTCATGGATGAAACCAACTGGGAAAGAGCCCTTTTAAGCTGGGGACCATGGTGTCTTTCCCTAGTCTGCACACAAACAGCCCTCTGAGGTAGGAGAGCTGCTGGCGTTTGGTAGCAAAACCTCCTATTCTGAAGGGAAACATTTCGTTGTAAGCGGGTAGATTCAGCCTTGCCACATTTTCTCAGCTGGCTATAAAGGAGGGATCTCTGTTGGCAGACTTACTTGAGGCACTGCTTCCCAGGCCGAAAACTTTGCTTTCATTCCTTCGGTGGCACATTGGCTCAGAACTGCCCTACCCCAAGGATACAGGGTTGTGCAGCCCGATTAGTTGAGATAAGCCTTTCTCACTCAGTCATGGATGAAACCAACTGGGAAAAGAGCCGGTATAAGCTCGGGACCATGGTGTCTTTCCCTAGTCTACACAGAAACAGCACTCTGAGGGAGACGAGCTGCTGGCGTTTGGTAGCAAAATCTCCTATTCTGAAGAGACACCTTTCGGTGTAAGCGGCTTGCATCAGCCTTGCCACATTTTCTCAACTGGCTATAAAGGAAGGCAGTCAGTAGGCCTCACCCTTCAAGCCCACTCCAATTTCATGGAGAAAACACCAGGCCTCGGTGTGCTTTCCTGTGGCAAGGAAACTTTTCTTTCATTCCTTAGGTGGCACATTGGCTCCGAACTGCCCTACCCCATGGATTAGGGGATGTGCAGCCCGATTAGTTGAGATCAGCCCTTCTGGCTCTTTCATGGATGAAAGCAACTGGGAAAAGAGCCGTTCTAAGCTGGGGACCATGGTGTCTTTCCCTAGTCTACACAGAAACAGCTCACTGAGGGAGAGGAGCTGCTGGCGTTTGGTAGCAAAATCTCCTATTCTGAAGAGAAACATTTCGTTGTAAGCGGGTAGATACAGCGTTGCCACTTTTGCTCAGCTGGCTATAAAGGAGGGCACTCTGTTGGCAGATTTACTTGAGGCCCTGCTTCCCAGGCTGAAAACTTTGCTCTCATTCCTTAGGTGGCACATTGGCTCAGAACTGCCCTACCCAAAGGATTCAGGGATGTGCAGCCTGATTAGTTGAGATCAGCCCTTCTGGCTCTTTCATGGATGAAACCAACTGGGAAAGAGCCCTTTAAGCTGGGGACCATGGTATCTTTCCCTAGTCTACACACAAACAGCTCTTTGAGGGAGGAGAGCTGCTGGCGTTTGGTAGCAAAACCTCCTATTCTGAAGGGAAACATTTCGTTGTAAGCGGGTAGATTCAGCCTGGCCACATTTTCTCAGCTGGCTATAAAGGAGGGCACTCTGTTGGCACACTTACTTGAGGTCATGCGTCCCAGGCTGAAATCTTTGCTTTCATTCCTTAGGTGGCACATTGGCTCAGAACTGCCCTACCCAAGGATACAGGAATGTGCAGCCCGATTTGTTGAGATCAGCCCTTCTGGCTCTTTCATGGATGAAACCAAGTGGGAAAAGAGCCGTTCTAAGCTGGGGACCATGGTGTCTTTCCCTAGTCTACACAGAAACAGCACTCTGAGGGAGACGAGCTGCTGGCGTTTGGTAGCAAAATCTCCTATGCTGAAGAGTATCATTTCGTTGTAAGAGGGTTGCATTAGCCTAGCCACATTTTCTCAACTGGCTATAAAGGAGGGCAGTCAGTAGGCCTCACCCTTCAAGCCCATTCCAATTTCATAGAGAAATCACCAGGCCTCGGTGTGCTTTCCTGTGGCAAGGAAACTTTTCTTTCGTTCCTTAGGTGGCACATTGGCTCAGAACTGCCCTACCCCATGGATTCCGGGATGTGCAGCCCGATTAGTTGAGATCAGCCCTTCTGGCTCTTTCATGGATGAAACCAACTGGGAAAGAGCCCTTTAAGCTGGGGACCATGGTGTCTTTCCCTAGTCTACACACAAACAGCTCTTTGAGGGAGGAGAGCTGCTGGCGTTTGGTAGCAAAACCTCCTATTCTGAAGGGAAACATTTCGTTGTAAGCGGGTAGATTCAGCCTGGCCACATTTTCTCAGCTGTCTATAAAGGAGGGCACACTGTTGGCACACTTACTTGAGGTCATGCATCCCAGGCTGAAATCTTTGCTTTCATTCCTAAGGTGGCACATTGGCTCAGAACTGCCCTACCCAAGGATACAGGAATGTGCAGCCCGATTTGTTGAGATCAGCCCTTCTGCCTCTTTCATGGATGAAACCCACTGGGAAAAGAGCCCTTCTAAGCTGGGGACCATGGTGTCTTTCCCTAGTCTACACAGAAACAGCACTCTGAGGGAGACGAGCTGCTGGCGTTTGGTAGCAAAATCTCCTATGCTGAAGAGTATCATTTCGTTGTAAGGGGGTTGCATTAGCCTAGCCACATTTTCTCAACTGGCTATAAAGGAGGGCAGTCAGTAGGCCTCACCCTTCAAGCCCATTCCAATTTCATAGAGAAATCACCAGGCCTCGGTGTGCTTTCCTGTGGCAAGGAAACTTTTCTTTCGTTCCTTAAGTGGCACATTGGCTCAGAACTGCCCTACCCCATGGATTCCGGGATGTGCAGCCCGATTAGTTGAGATCAGCCCTTCTGGCTCTTTCATGGATGAAACCAACTGGGAAAGAGCCCTTTTAAGCTGGGGACCATGGTGTCTTTCCCTAGTCTGCACACAAACAGCACTCTGAGGGAGGAGAGCTGCTGGCGTTTGGTAGCAAAACCTCCTATTCTGAAGGGAAACATTTCGTTGTAAGCGGGTAGATTCAGCCTTGCCACATTTTCTCAGCTGGCTATACAGGAGGGCACTCTGTTGGCAGACTTACTTGGGGCACTGCTTCCCAGGCCGAAAACTTTGCTTTCATTCCTTCGGTGGCACATTGGTTCAGAACTGCCCTACCCCAAGGATACAGGGTTGTGCAGCCCGATTAGTTGAGATAAGCCTTTCTGACTCTGTCATGGATGAAACCAACTGGGAAAAGAGCCGGTATAAGCTCGGGACCATGGTGTCTTTCCCTAGTCTTCACAGAAACAGCACTCTGAGGGAGAGGAGCTGCTGGCGTTTGGTAGCAAAATCTCCTATTCTGAAGAGACACCTTTCGGTGTAAGCGGCTTGCATCAGCCTTGCCACATTTTCTCAACTGGCTATAAAGGAGACCAGTCAGTAGGCCTCACCCTTCAAGCCCACTCCAATTTCATGGAGAAAACACCAGGCCTCGGTGTGCTTTCCTGTGGCAAGGAAACTTTTCTTTCATTCCTTAGGTGGCACATTGGCTCCGAACTGCCCTACCCCATGGATTAGGGGATGTGCAGCCCGATTAGTTGAGATCAGCACTTCTGGCTCTTTCTTGGATGAAAGCAACTGGGAAAAGAGCCGTTCAAAGCTGGGGACCATGGTGTCTTTCCCTAGTCTACACAGAAACAACACACTGAGGGAGAGGAGCTGCTGGCGTTTGGTAGCAACATCTCCTATTCTGAAGAGAATCATTTCGTTGTAAGCGGGTTCCGTCAGCCTTGCCACATTTTCTTAACTGGCTATAAAGGAGGGCACTCTGTTGGCAGACTTACTTGAGGTCCTGCGTCCCAGGGTGAAAACTTTGCTTTCTTTCCTTATGTGGCACATTGGCTCAGAACTGCCCTACCCCAAGGATTCAGGGATGTGCAGCCCGATTAGTTGAGATCAGCCTTTCTGGCTCTTTCATGGATGAAACCAACTGGGAAAACAGCCGTTCTAAGCTGGGGACCATGGTGTCTTTCCCTAGTCTACACAGAAACAGCACACTGAGGGAGAGGAGCTGCTTCCGTTGGGTAGTAACATCTGCTATTCTGAAGAGAAACATTTCGCTGTAAGCGGGTATATTCAGCCTTGCCACATTTTCTCAGCTGACTATAAACGAGGGCACTCTGTTGGCAGACTTACTTGAGGAACTTCGTCCAAGGCTGGAATCTTTGCTTTCATTCCTTAGGTGGCACATTGGCTCAGAACTGCCCTACCCCAAGGATACAGGGATGTGCAGCCCGATTAGTTGTGATCAGCCCTTCTGGCTCTTCCATGAATGAGACCCACTGGGAAAAGAGCCGTTCTAAGCTGGGGACCATGGTGTCTTTCCCTAGTCTACACAGAAACAGCACTCTGAGGGAGACGAGCTGCTGGCGTTTGGTAGCAAAATCTCCTATTCTGAAGAGCATCATTTCGTTGTAAGAGGGTTGCATTAGCCTAGCCACATTTTCTCAACTGGCTATAAAGGAGGGCAGTCAGTAGGCCTCACCCTTCAAGCCCACTCCAATTTCATGGAGAAAACACCAGGCCTCGGTGTGCTTTCCTGTGGCAAGGAAACTTTTCTTTCATTCCTTAGGTGGCACATTGGCTCCGAACTGCCCTACCCAATGGATTAGGGGATGTGCAGCCCGATTAGTTGAGATCAGCCCTTCTGGCTCTTTCATGGATGAAACCAACTGGGAAAGAGCCCTTTAAGCTGGGGACCATGGTATCTTTCCCTAGTCTACACACAAACAGCTCTTTGAGGGAGGAGAGCTGCTGGCGTTTGGTAGCAAAACCTCCTATTCTGAAGGGAAACATTTCGTTGTAAGCGGGTAGATTCAGCCTGGCCACATTTTCTCAGCTGGCTATAAAGGAGGGCACTCTGTTGGCACACTTACTTGAGGTCATGCGTCCCAGGCTGAAATCTTTGCTTTCATTCCTTAGGTGGCACATTGGCTCAGAACTGCCCTACCCAAGGATACAGGAATGTGCAGCCCGATTTGTTGAGATCAGCCCTTCTGGCTCTTTCATGGATGAAACCAAGTGGGAAAAGAGCCGTTCTAAGCTGGGGACCATGGTGTCTTTCCCTAGTCTACACAGAAACAGCACTCTGAGGGAGACGAGCTGCTGGCGTTTGGTAGCAAAATCTCCTATGCTGAAGAGTATCATTTCGTTGTAAGAGGGTTGCATTAGCCTAGCCACATTTTCTCAACTGGCTATAAAGGAGGGCAGTCAGTAGGCCTCACCCTTCAAGCCCATTCCAATTTCATAGAGAAATCACCAGGCCTCGGTGTGCTTTCCTGTGGCAAGGAAACTTTTCTTTCGTTCCTTAGGTGGCACATTGGCTCAGAACTGCCCTACCCCATGGATTCCGGGATGTGCAGCCCGATTAGTTGAGATCAGCCCTTCTGGCTCTTTCATGGATGAAACCAACTGGGAAAGAGCCC
Source organism: Eschrichtius robustus (assembly GCF_028021215.1). NCBI lineage: Eukaryota > Metazoa > Chordata > Mammalia > Artiodactyla > Eschrichtiidae > Eschrichtius > Eschrichtius robustus. Next base: position 34,040,809 of record NC_090843.1, read on the forward strand.
TTTAAGCTGGGGACCATGGTGTCTTTCCCTAGTCTACACACAAACAGCTCTTTGAGGGAGGAGAGCTGCTGGCGTTTGGTAGCAAAACCTCCTATTCTGAAGGGAAACATTTCGTTGTAAGCGGGTAGATTCAGCCTGGCCACATTTTCTCAGCTGTCTATAAAGGAGGGCACACTGTTGGCACACTTACTTGAGGTCATGCATCCCAGGCTGAAATCTTTGCTTTCATTCCTAAGGTGGCACATTGGCTCAGAACTGCCCTACCCAAGGATACAGGAATGTGCAGCCCGATTTGTTGAGATCAGCCCTTCTGCCTCTTTCATGGATGAAACCCACTGGGAAAAGAGCCCTTCTAAGCTGGGGACCATGGTGTCTTTCCCTAGTCTACACAGAAACAGCACTCTGAGGGAGACGAGCTGCTGGCGTTTGGTAGCAAAATCTCCTATGCTGAAGAGTATCATTTCGTTGTAAGGGGGTTGCATTAGCCTAGCCACATTTTCTCAACTGGCTATAAAGGAGGGCAGTCAGTAGGCCTCACCCTTCAAGCCCATTCCAATTTCATAGAGAAATCACCAGGCCTCGGTGTGCTTTCCTGTGGCAAGGAAACTTTTCTTTCGTTCCTTAAGTGGCACATTGGCTCAGAACTGCCCTACCCCATGGATTCCGGGATGTGCAGCCCGATTAGTTGAGATCAGCCCTTCTGGCTCTTTCATGGATGAAACCAACTGGGAAAGAGCCCTTTTAAGCTGGGGACCATGGTGTCTTTCCCTAGTCTGCACACAAACAGCACTCTGAGGGAGGAGAGCTGCTGGCGTTTGGTAGCAAAACCTCCTATTCTGAAGGGAAACATTTCGTTGTAAGCGGGTAGATTCAGCCTTGCCACATTTTCTCAGCTGGCTATACAGGAGGGCACTCTGTTGGCAGACTTACTTGGGGCACTGCTTCCCAGGCCGAAAACTTTGCTTTCATTCCTTCGGTGGCACATTGGTTCAGAACTGCCCTACCCCAAGGATACAGGGTTGTGCAGCCCGATTAGTTGAGATAAGCCTTTCTGACTCTGTCATGGATGAAACCAACTGGGAAAAGAGCCGGTATAAGCTCGGGACCATGGTGTCTTTCCCTAGTCTTCACAGAAACAGCACTCTGAGGGAGAGGAGCTGCTGGCGTTTGGTAGCAAAATCTCCTATTCTGAAGAGACACCTTTCGGTGTAAGCGGCTTGCATCAGCCTTGCCACATTTTCTCAACTGGCTATAAAGGAGACCAGTCAGTAGGCCTCACCCTTCAAGCCCACTCCAATTTCATGGAGAAAACACCAGGCCTCGGTGTGCTTTCCTGTGGCAAGGAAACTTTTCTTTCATTCCTTAGGTGGCACATTGGCTCCGAACTGCCCTACCCCATGGATTAGGGGATGTGCAGCCCGATTAGTTGAGATCAGCACTTCTGGCTCTTTCTTGGATGAAAGCAACTGGGAAAAGAGCCGTTCAAAGCTGGGGACCATGGTGTCTTTCCCTAGTCTACACAGAAACAACACACTGAGGGAGAGGAGCTGCTGGCGTTTGGTAGCAACATCTCCTATTCTGAAGAGAATCATTTCGTTGTAAGCGGGTTCCGTCAGCCTTGCCACATTTTCTTAACTGGCTATAAAGGAGGGCACTCTGTTGGCAGACTTACTTGAGGTCCTGCGTCCCAGGGTGAAAACTTTGCTTTCTTTCCTTATGTGGCACATTGGCTCAGAACTGCCCTACCCCAAGGATTCAGGGATGTGCAGCCCGATTAGTTGAGATCAGCCTTTCTGGCTCTTTCATGGATGAAACCAACTGGGAAAACAGCCGTTCTAAGCTGGGGACCATGGTGTCTTTCCCTAGTCTACACAGAAACAGCACACTGAGGGAGAGGAGCTGCTTCCGTTGGGTAGTAACATCTGCTATTCTGAAGAGAAACATTTCGCTGTAAGCGGGTATATTCAGCCTTGCCACATTTTCTCAGCTGACTATAAACGAGGGCACTCTGTTGGCAGACTTACTTGAGGAACTTCGTCCAAGGCTGGAATCTTTGCTTTCATTCCTTAGGTGGCACATTGGCTCAGAACTGCCCTACCCCAAGGATACAGGGATGTGCAGCCCGATTAGTTGTGATCAGCCCTTCTGGCTCTTCCATGAATGAGACCCACTGGGAAAAGAGCCGTTCTAAGCTGGGGACCATGGTGTCTTTCCCTAGTCTACACAGAAACAGCACTCTGAGGGAGACGAGCTGCTGGCGTTTGGTAGCAAAATCTCCTATTCTGAAGAGCATCATTTCGTTGTAAGAGGGTTGCATTAGCCTAGCCACATTTTCTCAACTGGCTATAAAGGAGGGCAGTCAGTAGGCCTCACCCTTCAAGCCCACTCCAATTTCATGGAGAAAACACCAGGCCTCGGTGTGCTTTCCTGTGGCAAGGAAACTTTTCTTTCATTCCTTAGGTGGCACATTGGCTCCGAACTGCCCTACCCAATGGATTAGGGGATGTGCAGCCCGATTAGTTGAGATCAGCCCTTCTGGCTCTTTCTTGGATGAAACCAACTGGGAAAAGAGCCGTTCTAAGCTGGGGACCATGGTGTCTTTCCCTAGTCTACACAGAAACAACACACTGAGGGAGAGGAGCTGCTGGCGTTTGGTAGCAACATCTCCTATTCTGAAGAGAATCATTTCGTTGTTAGCGGGTTCCGTCAGCCTTGCCACATTTTCTTAACTGGCTATAAAGGAGGGCACTCTGTTGGCACATTTACTTGAGGCCCTGCTTCCCAGGCTGAAAACTTTGCTCCCATTCCTTAGGTGGCACATTGGCTCAGAACTGCCCTACCCAAAGGATTCAGGGATGTGCAGCCTGATTAGTTGAGATCAGCCCTTCTGGCTCTTTCATGGATGAAACCAACTGGGAAAGAGCCCTTTAAGCTGGGGACCATGGTGTCTTTCCCTAGTCTACACACAAACAGCTCTTTGAGGGAGGAGAGCTGCTGGCGTTTGGTAGCAAAACCTCCTATTCTGAAGGGAAACATTTCGTTGTAAGCGGGTAGATTCAGCCTGGCCACATTTTCTCAGCTGGCTATAAAGGAGTGCACTCTGTTGGCAGACTTACCTGAGGACCTTCGTCCCAGGCTGGAATCTTTGCTTTCATTCCTTAGGTGGCACATTGGCTCAGAACTGCCCTACCCCAAGGATACAGGGATGTGCAGCCCGATTAGTTGAGATCAGCCCTTCTGGCTCTTTCATGGATGAAACCAACTGGGAAAAGAGCCGTTCTAAGCTGGGGACCATGGTGTCTTTCCCTAATCTACACAGAAACAGAACACTGAGGGAGAGGAGCTGCTGGCGTTTGGTAGCAAAATCTCCTATTCTGAAGAGAAACATTTCGTTGTAAGCGGGTAGATTCAGCGTTGCCACTTTTGCTCAGCTGGCTATAAAGGAGGGCACTCTGTTGGCAGATTTACTTGAGGCCCTGATTCCCAGGCTGAAAACTTTGCTTTCATTCCTTAGGTGGCACATTGGCTCAGAACAGCCCTACCCCAAGGATTCAGGGATGTGCAGCCCGATTTGTTGAGATCAGCCCTTCTGACACTTTCATGGATGAACCCAAATGGGAAAAGAGCCGTTCTAAACTGGGGACCATGGTGTCTTTCCCTAGTCTGCACAGAAACAGCACTCTGAGGGAGACGAGCTGCTGGCATTTGGTAGCAAAATCTCCTATGCTGAAGAGTATCATTTCGTTGTAAGAGGGTTGCATTAGCCTAGCCACATTTTCTCAACTGGCTATAAAGTAGGGCAGTCAGTAGGCCTCACCCTTCAAGCCCACTCCAATTTCATAGAGAAATCACCAGGCCTCGGTGTGCTTTCCTGTGGCAAGGAAACTTTTCTTTCATTCCTTAGGTGGCACATTGGCTCAGAACTGCCCTACCCCATGGATTCCGGGATGTGCAGCCCGATTAGTTGAGATCAGCCCTTCTGGCTCTTTCATGGATGAAACCAACTGGGAAAGAGCCCTTTTAAGCTGGGGACCATGGTGTCTTTCCCTAGTCTGCACACAAACAGCCCTCTGAGGTAGGAGAGCTGCTGGCGTTTGGTAGCAAAACCTCCTATTCTGAAGGGAAACATTTCGTTGTAAGCGGGTAGATTCAGCCTTGCCACATTTTCTCAGCTGGCTATAAAGGAGGGATCTCTGTTGGCAGACTTACTTGAGGCACTGCTTCCCAGGCCGAAAACTTTGCTTTCATTCCTTCGGTGGCACATTGGCTCAGAACTGCCCTACCCCAAGGATACAGGGTTGTGCAGCCCGATTAGTTGAGATAAGCCTTTCTCACTCAGTCATGGATGAAACCAACTGGGAAAAGAGCCGGTATAAGCTCGGGACCATGGTGTCTTTCCCTAGTCTACACAGAAACAGCACTCTGAGGGAGACGAGCTGCTGGCGTTTGGTAGCAAAATCTCCTATTCTGAAGAGACACCTTTCGGTGTAAGCGGCTTGCATCAGCCTTGCCACATTTTCTCAACTGGCTATAAAGGAAGGCAGTCAGTAGGCCTCACCCTTCAAGCCCACTCCAATTTCATGGAGAAAACACCAGGCCTCGGTGTGCTTTCCTGTGGCAAGGAAACTTTTCTTTCATTCCTTAGGTGGCACATTGGCTCCGAACTGCCCTACCCCATGGATTAGGGGATGTGCAGCCCGATTAGTTGAGATCAGCCCTTCTGGCTCTTTCATGGATGAAAGCAACTGGGAAAAGAGCCGTTCTAAGCTGGGGACCATGGTGTCTTTCCCTAGTCTACACAGAAACAGCTCACTGAGGGAGAGGAGCTGCTGGCGTTTGGTAGCAAAATCTCCTATTCTGAAGAGAAACATTTCGTTGTAAGCGGGTAGATACAGCGTTGCCACTTTTGCTCAGCTGGCTATAAAGGAGGGCACTCTGTTGGCAGATTTACTTGAGGCCCTGCTTCCCAGGCTGAAAACTTTGCTCTCATTCCTTAGGTGGCACATTGGCTCAGAACTGCCCTACCCAAAGGATTCAGGGATGTGCAGCCTGATTAGTTGAGATCAGCCCTTCTGGCTCTTTCATGGATGAAACCAACTGGGAAAGAGCCCTTTAAGCTGGGGACCATGGTATCTTTCCCTAGTCTACACACAAACAGCTCTTTGAGGGAGGAGAGCTGCTGGCGTTTGGTAGCAAAACCTCCTATTCTGAAGGGAAACATTTCGTTGTAAGCGGGTAGATTCAGCCTGGCCACATTTTCTCAGCTGGCTATAAAGGAGGGCACTCTGTTGGCACACTTACTTGAGGTCATGCGTCCCAGGCTGAAATCTTTGCTTTCATTCCTTAGGTGGCACATTGGCTCAGAACTGCCCTACCCAAGGATACAGGAATGTGCAGCCCGATTTGTTGAGATCAGCCCTTCTGGCTCTTTCATGGATGAAACCAAGTGGGAAAAGAGCCGTTCTAAGCTGGGGACCATGGTGTCTTTCCCTAGTCTACACAGAAACAGCACTCTGAGGGAGACGAGCTGCTGGCGTTTGGTAGCAAAATCTCCTATGCTGAAGAGTATCATTTCGTTGTAAGAGGGTTGCATTAGCCTAGCCACATTTTCTCAACTGGCTATAAAGGAGGGCAGTCAGTAGGCCTCACCCTTCAAGCCCATTCCAATTTCATAGAGAAATCACCAGGCCTCGGTGTGCTTTCCTGTGGCAAGGAAACTTTTCTTTCGTTCCTTAGGTGGCACATTGGCTCAGAACTGCCCTACCCCATGGATTCCGGGATGTGCAGCCCGATTAGTTGAGATCAGCCCTTCTGGCTCTTTCATGGATGAAACCAACTGGGAAAGAGCCCTTTAAGCTGGGGACCATGGTGTCTTTCCCTAGTCTACACACAAACAGCTCTATGAGGGAGGAGAGCTGCTGGCGTTTGGTAGCAAAACCTCCTATTCTGAAGGGAAACATTTCGTTGTAAGCGGGTAGATTCAGCCTGGCCACATTTTCTCAGCTGTCTATAAAGGAGGGCACTCTGTTGGCACACTTACTTGAGGTCATGCATCCCAGGCTGAAATCTTTGCTTTCATTCCTAAGGTGGCACATTGGCTCAGAACTGCCCTACCCAAGGATACAGGAATGTGCAGCCCGATTTGTTGAGATCAGCCCTTCTGCCTCTTTCATGGATGAAACCCACTGGGAAAAGAGCCCTTCTAAGCTGGGGACCATGGTGTCTTTCCCTAGTCTACACAGAAACAGCACTCTGAGGGAGACGAGCTGCTGGCGTTTGGTAGCAAAATCTCCTATGCTGAAGAGTATCATTTCGTTGTAAGGGGGTTGCATTAGCCTAGCCACATTTTCTCAACTGGCTATAAAGGAGGGCAGTCAGTAGGCCTCACCCTTCAAGCCCATTCCAATTTCATAGAGAAATCACCAGGCCTCGGTGTGCTTTCCTGTGGCAAGGAAACTTTTCTTTCGTTCCTTAAGTGGCACATTGGCTCAGAACTGCCCTACCCCATGGATTCCGGGATGTGCAGCCCGATTAGTTGAGATCAGCCCTTCTGGCTCTTTCATGGATGAAACCAACTGGGAAAGAGCCCTTTTAAGCTGGGGACCATGGTGTCTTTCCCTAGTCTGCACACAAACAGCACTCTGAGGGAGGAGAGCTGCTGGCGTTTGGTAGCAAAACCTCCTATTCTGAAGGGAAACATTTCGTTGTAAGCGGGTAGATTCAGCCTTGCCACATTTTCTCAGCTGGCTATACAGGAGGGCACTCTGTTGGCAGACTTACTTGGGGCACTGCTTCCCAGGCCGAAAACTTTGCTTTCATTCCTTCGGTGGCACATTGGTTCAGAACTGCCCTACCCCAAGGATACAGGGTTGTGCAGCCCGATTAGTTGAGATAAGCCTTTCTGACTCTGTCATGGATGAAACCAACTGGGAAAAGAGCCGGTATAAGCTCGGGACCATGGTGTCTTTCCCTAGTCTTCACAGAAACAGCACTCTGAGGGAGAGGAGCTGCTGGCGTTTGGTAGCAAAATCTCCTATTCTGAAGAGACACCTTTCGGTGTAAGCGGCTTGCATCAGCCTTGCCACATTTTCTCAACTGGCTATAAAGGAGACCAGTCAGTAGGCCTCACCCTTCAAGCCCACTCCAATTTCATGGAGAAAACACCAGGCCTCGGTGTGCTTTCCTGTGGCAAGGAAACTTTTCTTTCATTCCTTAGGTGGCACATTGGCTCCGAACTGCCCTACCCCATGGATTAGGGGATGTGCAGCCCGATTAGTTGAGATCAGCACTTCTGGCTCTTTCTTGGATGAAAGCAACTGGGAAAAGAGCCGTTCAAAGCTGGGGACCATGGTGTCTTTCCCTAGTCTACACAGAAACAACACACTGAGGGAGAGGAGCTGCTGGCGTTTGGTAGCAACATCTCCTATTCTGAAGAGAATCATTTCGTTGTAAGCGGGTTCCGTCAGCCTTGCCACATTTTCTTAACTGGCTATAAAGGAGGGCACTCTGTTGGCAGACTTACTTGAGGTCCTGCGTCCCAGGGTGAAAACTTTGCTTTCTTTCCTTATGTGGCACATTGGCTCAGAACTGCCCTACCCCAAGGATTCAGGGATGTGCAGCCCGATTAGTTGAGATCAGCCTTTCTGGCTCTTTCATGGATGAAACCAACTGGGAAAACAGCCGTTCTAAGCTGGGGACCATGGTGTCTTTCCCTAGTCTACACAGAAACAGCACACTGAGGGAGAGGAGCTGCTTCCGTTGGGTAGTAACATCTGCTATTCTGAAGAGAAACATTTCGCTGTAAGCGGGTATATTCAGCCTTGCCACATTTTCTCAGCTGACTATAAACGAGGGCACTCTGTTGGCAGACTTACTTGAGGAACTTCGTCCAAGGCTGGAATCTTTGCTTTCATTCCTTAGGTGGCACATTGGCTCAGAACTGCCCTACCCCAAGGATACAGGGATGTGCAGCCCGATTAGTTGTGATCAGCCCTTCTGGCTCTTCCATGAATGAGACCCACTGGGAAAAGAGCCGTTCTAAGCTGGGGACCATGGTGTCTTTCCCTAGTCTACACAGAAACAGCACTCTGAGGGAGACGAGCTGCTGGCGTTTGGTAGCAAAATCTCCTATTCTGAAGAGCATCATTTCGTTGTAAGAGGGTTGCATTAGCCTAGCCACATTTTCTCAACTGGCTATAAAGGAGGGCAGTCAGTAGGCCTCACCCTTCAAGCCCACTCCAATTTCATGGAGAAAACACCAGGCCTCGGTGTGCTTTCCTGTGGCAAGGAAACTTTTCTTTCATTCCTTAGGTGGCACATTGGCTCCGAACTGCCCTACCCAATGGATTAGGGGATGTGCAGCCCGATTAGTTGAGATCAGCCCTTCTGGCTCTTTCTTGGATGAAACCAACTGGGAAAAGAGCCGTTCTAAGCTGGGGACCATGGTGTCTTTCCCTAGTCTACACAGAAACAACACACTGAGGGAGAGGAGCTGCTGGCGTTTGGTAGCAACATCTCCTATTCTGAAGAGAATCATTTCGTTGTTAGCGGGTTCCGTCAGCCTTGCCACATTTTCTTAACTGGCTATAAAGGAGGGCACTCTGTTGGCACATTTACTTGAGGCCCTGCTTCCCAGGCTGAAAACTTTGCTCCCATTCCTTAGGTGGCACATTGGCTCAGAACTGCCCTACCCAAAGGATTCAGGGATGTGCAGCCTGATTAGTTGAGATCAGCCCTTCTGGCTCTTTCATGGATGAAACCAACTGGGAAAGAGCCCTTTAAGCTGGGGACCATGGTGTCTTTCCCTAGTCTACACACAAACAGCTCTTTGAGGGAGGAGAGCTGCTGGCGTTTGGTAGCAAAACCTCCTATTCTGAAGGGAAACATTTCGTTGTAAGCGGGTAGATTCAGCCTGGCCACATTTTCTCAGCTGGCTATAAAGGAGTGCACTCTGTTGGCAGACTTACCTGAGGACCTTCGTCCCAGGCTGGAATCTTTGCTTTCATTCCTTAGGTGGCACATTGGCTCAGAACTGCCCTACCCCAAGGATACAGGGATGTGCAGCCCGATTAGTTGAGATCAGCCCTTCTGGCTCTTTCATGGATGAAACCAACTGGGAAAAGAGCCGTTCTAAGCTGGGGACCATGGTGTCTTTCCCTAATCTACACAGAAACAGAACACTGAGGGAGAGGAGCTGCTGGCGTTTGGTAGCAAAATCTCCTATTCTGAAGAGAAACATTTCGTTGTAAGCGGGTAGATTCAGCGTTGCCACTTTTGCTCAGCTGGCTATAAAGGAGGGCACTCTGTTGGCAGATTTACTTGAGGCCCTGATTCCCAGGCTGAAAACTTTGCTTTCATTCCTTAGGTGGCACATTGGCTCAGAACAGCCCTACCCCAAGGATTCAGGGATGTGCAGCCCGATTTGTTGAGATCAGCCCTTCTGACACTTTCATGGATGAACCCAAATGGGAAAAGAGCCGTTCTAAACTGGGGACCATGGTGTCTTTCCCTAGTCTGCACAGAAACAGCACTCTGAGGGAGACGAGCTGCTGGCATTTGGTAGCAAAATCTCCTATGCTGAAGAGTATCATTTCGTTGTAAGAGGGTTGCATTAGCCTAGCCACATTTTCTCAACTGGCTATAAAGGAGGGCAGTCAGTAGGCCTCACCCTTCAAGCCCACTCCAATTTCATAGAGAAATCACCAGGCCTCGGTGTGCTTTCCTGTGGCAAGGAAACTTTTCTTTCATTCCTTAGGTGGCACATTGGCTCAGAACTGCCCTACCCCATGGATTCCGGGATGTGCAGCCCGATTAGTTGAGATCAGCCCTTCTGGCTCTTTCATGGATGAAACCAACTGGGAAAGAGCCCTTTTAAGCTGGGGACCATGGTGTCTTTCCCTAGTCTGCACACAAACAGCCCTCTGAGGTAGGAGAGCTGCTGGCGTTTGGTAGCAAAACCTCCTATTCTGAAGGGAAACATTTCGTTGTAAGCGGGTAGATTCAGCCTTGCCACATTTTCTCAGCTGGCTATAAAGGAGGGATCTCTGTTGGCAGACTTACTTGAGGCACTGCTTCCCAGGCCGAAAACTTTGCTTTCATTCCTTCGGTGGCACATTGGCTCAGAACTGCCCTACCCCAAGGATACAGGGTTGTGCAGCCCGATTAGTTGAGATAAGCCTTTCTCACTCAGTCATGGATGAAACCAACTGGGAAAAGAGCCGGTATAAGCTCGGGACCATGGTGTCTTTCCCTAGTCTACACAGAAACAGCACTCTGAGGGAGACGAGCTGCTGGCGTTTGGTAGCAAAATCTCCTATTCTGAAGAGACACCTTTCGGTGTAAGCGGCTTGCATCAGCCTTGCCACATTTTCTCAACTGGCTATAAAGGAAGGCAGTCAGTAGGCCTCACCCTTCAAGCCCACTCCAATTTCATGGAGAAAACACCAGGCCTCGGTGTGCTTTCCTGTGGCAAGGAAACTTTTCTTTCATTCCTTAGGTGGCACATTGGCTCCGAACTGCCCTACCCCATGGATTAGGGGATGTGCAGCCCGATTAGTTGAGATCAGCCCTTCTGGCTCTTTCATGGATGAAAGCAACTGGGAAAAGAGCCGTTCTAAGCTGGGGACCATGGTGTCTTTCCCTAGTCTACACAGAAACAGCTCACTGAGGGAGAGGAGCTGCTGGCGTTTGGTAGCAAAATCTCCTATTCTGAAGAGAAACATTTCGTTGTAAGCGGGTAGATACAGCGTTGCCACTTTTGCTCAGCTGGCTATAAAGAGGGCACTCTGTTGGCAGATTTACTTGAGGCCCTGCTTCCCAGGCTGTAAACTTTGCTCTCATTCCTTAGGTGGCACATTGGCTCAGAACTGCCCTACCCAAAGGATTCAGGGATGTGCAGCCTGATTAGTTGAGATCAGCCCTTCTGGCTCTTTCATGGATGAAACCAACTGGGAAAGAGCCCTTTAAGCTGGGGACCATGGTATCTTTCCCTAGTCTACACACAAACAGCTCTTTGAGGGAGGAGAGCTGCTGGCGTTTGGTAGCAAAACCTCCTATTCTGAAGGGAAACATTTCGTTGTAAGCGGGTAGATTCAGCCTGGCCACATTTTCTCAGCTGGCTATAAAGGAGGGCACTCTGTTGGCACACTTACTTGAGGTCATGCGTCCCAGGCTGAAATCTTTGCTTTCATTCCTTAGGTGGCACATTGGCTCAGAACTGCCCTACCCAAGGATACAGGAATGTGCAGCCCGATTTGTTGAGATCAGCCCTTCTGGCTCTTTCATGGATGAAACCAAGTGGGAAAAGAGCCGTTCTAAGCTGGGGACCATGGTGTCTTTCCCTAGTCTACACAGAAACAGCACTCTGAGGGAGACGAGCTGCTGGCGTTTGGTAGCAAAATCTCCTATGCTGAAGAGTATCATTTCGTTGTAAGAGGGTTGCATTAGCCTAGCCACATTTTCTCAACTGGCTATAAAGGAGGGCAGTCAGTAGGCCTCACCCTTCAAGCCCATTCCAATTTCATAGAGAAATCACCAGGCCTCGGTGTGCTTTCCTGTGGCAAGGAAACTTTTCTTTCGTTCCTTAGGTGGCACATTGGCTCAGAACTGCCCTACCCCATGGATTCCGGGATGTGCAGCCCGATTAGTTGAGATCAGCCCTTCTGGCTCTTTCATGGATGAAACCAACTGGGAAAGAGCCCTTTAAGCTGGGGACCATGGTGTCTTTCCCTAGTCTACACACAAACAGCTCTTTGAGGGAGGAGAGCTGCTGGCGTTTGGTAGCAAAACCTCCTATTCTGAAGGGAAACATTTCGTTGTAAGCGGGTAGATTCAGCCTGGCCACATTTTCTCAGCTGTCTATAAAGGAGGGCACTCTGTTGGCACACTTACTTGAGGTCATGCATCCCAGGCTGAAATCTTTGCTTTCATTCCTAAGGTGGCACATTGGCTCAGAACTGCCCTACCCAAGGATACAGGAATGTGCAGCCCGATTTGTTGAGATCAGCCCTTCTGCCTCTTTCATGAATGAAACCAACTGGGAAAAGAGCCCTTCTAAGCTGGGGACCATGGTGTCTTTCCCTAGTCTACACAGAAACAGCACTCTGAGGGAGACGAGCTGCTGGCGTTTGGTAGCAAAATCTCCTATGCTGAAGAGTATCATTTCGTTGTAAGAGGGTTGCATTAGCCTAGCCACATTTTCTCAACTGGCTATAAAGGAGGGCAGTCAGTAGGCCTCACCCTTCAAGCCCATTCCAATTTCATAGAGAAATCACCAGGCCTCGGTGTGCTTTCCTGTGGCAAGGAAACTTTTCTTTCGTTCCTTAGGTGGCACATTGGCTCAGAACTGCCCTACCCCATGGATTCCGGGATGTGCAGCCCGATTAGTTGAGATCAGCCCTTCTGGCTCTTTCATGGATGAAACCAACTGGGAAAGAGCCCTTTTAAGCTGGGGACCATGGTGTCTTTCCCTAGTCTGCACACAAACAGCACTCTGAGGGAGGAGAGCTGCTGGCGTTTGGTAGCAAAACCTCCTATTCTGAAGGGAAACATTTCGTTGTAAGCGGGTAGATTCAGCCTTGCCACATTTTCTCAGCTGGCTATAAAGGAGGGCACTCTGTTGGCAGACTTACTTGGGGCACTGCTTCCCAGGCCGAAAACTTTGCTTTCATTCCTTCGGTGGCACATTGGTTCAGAACTGCCCTACCCCAAGGATACAGGGTTGTGCAGCCCGATTAGTTGAGATAAGCCTTTCTGACTCTGTCATGGATGAAACCAACTGGGAAAAGAGCCGGTATAAGCTCGGGACCATGGTGTCTTTCCCTAGTCTACACAGAAACAGCACTCTGAGGGAGAGGAGCTGCTGGCGTTTGGTAGCAAAATCTCCTATTCTGAAGAGACACCTTTCGGTGTAAGCGGCTTGCATCAGCCTTGCCACATTTTCTCAACTGGCTATAAAGGAGACCAGTCAGTAGGCCTCACCCTTCAATCCCACTCCAATTTCATGGAGAAAACACCAGGCCTCGGTGTGCTTTCCTGTGGCAAGGAAACTTTTCTTTCATTCCTTAGGTGGCACATTGGCTCCGAACTGCCCTACCCCATGGATTAGGGGATGTGCAGCCCGATTAGTTGAGATCAGCACTTCTGGCTCTTTCTTGGATGAAAGCAACTGGGAAAAGAGCCGTTCTAAGCTGGGGACCATGGTGTCTTTCCCTAGTCTACACAGAAACAACACACTGAGGGAGAGGAGCTGCTGGCGTTTGGTAGCAACATCTCCTATTCTGAAGAGAATCATTTCGTTGTAAGCGGGTTCCGTCAGCCTTGCCACATTTTCTTAACTGGCTATAAAGGAGGGCACTCTGTTGGCAGACTTACTTGAGGTCCTGCGTCCCAGGGTGAAAACTTTGCTTTCTTTCCTTATGTGGCACATTGGCTCAGAACTGCCCTACCCCAAGGATTCAGGGATGTGCAGCCCGATTAGTTGAGATCAGCCCTTCTGGCTCTTTCATGGATGAAACCAACTGGGAAAACAGCCGTTCTAAGCTGGGGACCATGGTGTCTTTCCCTAGTCTACACAGAAACAGCACACTGAGGGAGAGGAGCTGCTTCCATTGGGTAGTAACATCTGCTATTCTGAAGAGAAACATTTCGCTGTAAGCAGGTATATTCAGCCTTGCCACATTTTCTCAGCTGACTATAAACGAGGGCACTCTGTTGGCAGACTTACTTGAGGAACTTCGTCCAAGGCTGGAATCTTTGCTTTCATTCCTTAGGTGGCACATTGGCTCAGAACTGCCCTACCCGAAGGATACAGGGATGTGCAGCCCGATTAGTTGAGATCAGCCCTTCTGGCTCTTTCATGAATGAGACCCACTGGGAAAAGAGCCGTTCTAAGCTGGGGACCATGGTGTCTTTCCCTAGTCTACACAGAAACAGCACTCTGAGGGAGACGAGCTGCTGGCGTTTGGTAGCAAAATCTCCTATTCTGAAGAGTATCATTTCGTTGTAAGAGGGTTGCATTAGCCTGCCACATTTTCTCAACTGGCTATAAAGGAGGGCAATCAGTAGGCCTCACCCTTCAAGCCCACTCCAATTTCATGGAGAAAACACCAGGCCTCGGTGTGCTTTCCTGTGGCAAGGAAACTTTTCTTTCATTCCTTAGGTGGCACATTGGCTCCGAACTGCCCTACCCCATGGATTAGGGGATGTGCAGCCCGATTAGTTGAGATCAGCACTTCTGGCTCTTTCTTGGATGAAAGCAACTGGGAAAAGAGCCGTTCTAAGCTGGGGACCATGGTGTCTTTCCCTAGTCTACACAGAAACAACACACTGAGGGAGAGGAGCTGCTGGCGTTTGGTAGCAACATCTCCTATTCTGAAGAGAATCATTTCGTTGTAAGCGGGTTCCGTCAGCCTTGCCACATTTTCTTAACTGGCTATAAAGGAGGGCACTCTGTTGGCAGACTTACTTGAGGTCCTGCGTCCCAGGGTGAAAACTTTGCTTTCTTTCCTTATGTGGCACATTGGCTCAGAACTGCCCTACCCCAAGGATTCAGGGATGTGCAGCCCGATTAGTTGAGATCAGCCCTTCTGGCTCTTTCATGGATGAAACCAACTGGGAAAACAGCCGTTCTAAGCTGGGGACCATGGTGTCTTTCCCTAGTCTACACAGAAACAGCACACTGAGGGAGAGGAGCTGCTTCCATTGGGTAGTAACATCTGCTATTCTGAAGAGAAACATTTCGCTGTAAGCAGGTATATTCAGCCTTGCCACATTTTCTCAGCTGACTATAAACGAGGGCACTCTGTTGGCAGACTTACTTGAGGAACTTCGTCCAAGGCTGGAATCTTTGCTTTCATTCCTTAGGTGGCACATTGGCTCAGAACTGCCCTACCCGAAGGATACAGGGATGTGCAGCCCGATTAGTTGAGATCAGCCCTTCTGGCTCTTTCATGAATGAGACCCACTGGGAAAAGAGCCGTTCTAAGCTGGGGACCATGGTGTCTTTCCCTAGTCTACACAGAAACAGCACTCTGAGGGAGACGAGCTGCTGGCGTTTGGTAGCAAAATCTCCTATTCTGAAGAGTATCATTTCGTTGTAAGAGGGTTGCATTAGCCTGCCACATTTTCTCAACTGGCTATAAAGGAGGGCAATCAGTAGGCCTCACCCTTCAAGCCCACTCCAATTTCATGGAGAAAACACCAGGCCTCGGTGTGCTTTCCTGTGGCAAGGAAACTTTTCTTTCATTCCTTAGGTGGCACATTGGCTCCGAACTGCCCTACCCAATGGATTAGGGGATGTGCAGCCCGATTAGTTGAGATCAGCCCTTCTGGCTCTTTCTTGGATGAAACCAACTGGGAAAAGAGCCGTTCTAAGCTGGGGACCATGGTGTCTTTCCCTAGTCTACACAGAAACAACACACTGAGGGAGAGGAGCTGCTGGCGTTTGGTAGCAACATCTCCTATTCTGAAGAGAATCATTTAGTTGTTAGCGGGTTCCGTCAGCCTTGCCACATTTTCTTAACTGGCTATAAAGGAGGGCACTCTGTTGGCACATTTACTTGAGGCCCTGCTTCCCAGGCTGAAAACTTTGCTCCCATTCCTTAGGTGGCACATTGGCTCAGAACTGCCCTACCCAAAGGATTCAGGGATGTGCAGCCTGATTAGTTGAGATCAGCCCTTCTGGCTCTTTCATGGATGAAACCAACTGGGAAAGAGCCCTTTAAGCTGGGGACCATGGTGTCTTTCCCTAGTCTACACACAAACAGCTCTTTGAGGGAGGAGAGCTGCTGGCGTTTGGTAGCAAAACCTCCTATTCTGAAGGGAAACATTTCGTTGTAAGCGGGTAGATTCAGCCTGGCCACATTTTCTCAGCTGGCTATAAAGGAGGGCACTCTGTTGGCAGACTTACATGGGGCACTGCTTCCCAGGCCGAAAACTTTGCTTTCATTCCTTCGGTGGCACATTGGTTCAGAACTGCCCTACCCCAAGGATACAGGGTTGTGCAGCCCGATTAGTTGAGATAAGCCTTTCTGACTCTGTCATGGATGAAACCAACTGGGAAAAGAGCCGGTATAAGCTCGGGACCATGGTGTCTTTCCCTAGTCTACACAGAAACAGCACTCTGAGGGAGAGGAGCTGCTGGCGTTTGGTAGCAAAATCTCCTATTCTGAAGAGACACCTTTCGGTGTAAGCGGCTTGCATCAGCCTTGCCACATTTTCTCAACTGGCTATAAAGGAGACCAATCAGTAGGCCTCACCCTTCAAGCCCACTCCAATTTCATGGAGAAAACACCAGGCCTCGGTGTGCTTTCCTGTGGCAAGGAAACTTTTCTTTCATTCCTTAGGTGGCACATTGGCTCCGAACTGCCCTACCCCATGGATTAGGGGATGTGCAGCCCGATTAGTTGAGATCAGCACTTCTGGCTCTTTCTTGGATGAAAGCAACTGGGAAAAGAGCCGTTCAAAGCTGGGGACCATGGTGTCTTTCCCTAGTCTACACAGAAACAACACACTGAGGGAGAGGAGCTGCTGGCGTTTGGTAGCAACATCTCCTATTCTGAAGAGAATCATTTCGTTGTAAGCGGGTTCCGTCAGCCTTGCCACATTTTCTTAACTGGCTATAAAGGAGGGCACTCTGTTGGCAGACTTACTTGAGGTCCTGCGTCCCAGGGTGAAAACTTTGCTTTCTTTCCTTATGTGGCACATTGGCTCAGAACTGCCCTACCCCAAGGATTCAGGGATGTGCAGCCCGATTAGTTGAGATCAGCCTTTCTGGCTCTTTCATGGATGAAACCAACTGGGAAAACAGCCGTTCTAAGCTGGGGACCATGGTGTCTTTCCCTAGTCTACACAGAAACAGCACACTGAGGGAGAGGAGCTGCTTCCGTTGGGTAGTAACATCTGCTATTCTGAAGAGAAACATTTCGCTGTAAGCGGGTATATTCAGCCTTGCCACATTTTCTCAGCTGACTATAAACGAGGGCACTCTGTTGGCAGACTTACTTGAGGAACTTCGTCCAAGGCTGGAATCTTTGCTTTCATTCCTTAGGTGGCACATTGGCTCAGAACTGCCCTACCCCAAGGATACAGGGATGTGCAGCCCGATTAGTTGTGATCAGCCCTTCTGGCTCTTCCATGAATGAGACCCACTGGGAAAAGAGCCGTTCTAAGCTGGGGACCATGGTGTCTTTCCCTAGTCTACACAGAAACAGCACTCTGAGGGAGACGAGCTGCTGGCGTTTGGTAGCAAAATCTCCTATTCTGAAGAGCATCATTTCGTTGTAAGAGGGTTGCATTAGCCTAGCCACATTTTCTCAACTGGCTATAAAGGAGGGCAGTCAGTAGGCCTCACCCTTCAAGCCCACTCCAATTTCATGGAGAAAACACCAGGCCTCGGTGTGCTTTCCTGTGGCAAGGAAACTTTTCTTTCATTCCTTAGGTGGCACATTGGCTCCGAACTGCCCTACCCAATGGATTAGGGGATGTGCAGCCCGATTAGTTGAGATCAGCCCTTCTGGCTCTTTCTTGGATGAAACCAACTGGGAAAAGAGCCGTTCTAAGCTGGGGACCATGGTGTCTTTCCCTAGTCTACACAGAAACAACACACTGAGGGAGAGGAGCTGCTGGCGTTTGGTAGCAACATCTCCTATTCTGAAGAGAATCATTTCGTTGTTAGCGGGTTCCGTCAGCCTTGCCACATTTTCTTAACTGGCTATAAAGGAGGGCACTCTGTTGGCACATTTACTTGAGGCCCTGCTTCCCAGGCTGAAAACTTTGCTCCCATTCCTTAGGTGGCACATTGGCTCAGAACTGCCCTACCCAAAGGATTCAGGGATGTGCAGCCTGATTAGTTGAGATCAGCCCTTCTGGCTCTTTCATGGATGAAACCAACTGGGAAAGAGCCCTTTAAGCTGGGGACCATGGTGTCTTTCCCTAGTCTACACACAAACAGCTCTTTGAGGGAGGAGAGCTGCTGGCGTTTGGTAGCAAAACCTCCTATTCTGAAGGGAAACATTTCGTTGTAAGCGGGTAGATTCAGCCTGGCCACATTTTCTCAGCTGGCTATAAAGGAGTGCACTCTGTTGGCAGACTTACCTGAGGACCTTCGTCCCAGGCTGGAATCTTTGCTTTCATTCCTTAGGTGGCACATTGGCTCAGAACTGCCCTACCCCAAGGATACAGGGATGTGCAGCCCGATTAGTTGAGATCAGCCCTTCTGGCTCTTTCATGGATGAAACCAACTGGGAAAAGAGCCGTTCTAAGCTGGGGACCATGGTGTCTTTCCCTAATCTACACAGAAACAGAACACTGAGGGAGAGGAGCTGCTGGCGTTTGGTAGCAAAATCTCCTATTCTGAAGAGAAACATTTCGTTGTAAGCGGGTAGATTCAGCGTTGCCACTTTTGCTCAGCTGGCTATAAAGGAGGGCACTCTGTTGGCAGATTTACTTGAGGCCCTGATTCCCAGGCTGAAAACTTTGCTTTCATTCCTTAGGTGGCACATTGGCTCAGAACAGCCCTACCCCAAGGATTCAGGGATGTGCAGCCCGATTTGTTGAGATCAGCCCTTCTGACACTTTCATGGATGAACCCAAATGGGAAAAGAGCCGTTCTAAACTGGGGACCATGGTGTCTTTCCCTAGTCTGCACAGAAACAGCACTCTGAGGGAGACGAGCTGCTGGCATTTGGTAGCAAAATCTCCTATGCTGAAGAGTATCATTTCGTTGTAAGAGGGTTGCATTAGCCTAGCCACATTTTCTCAACTGGCTATAAAGGAGGGCAGTCAGTAGGCCTCACCCTTCAAGCCCACTCCAATTTCATAGAGAAATCACCAGGCCTCGGTGTGCTTTCCTGTGGCAAGGAAACTTTTCTTTCATTCCTTAGGTGGCACATTGGCTCAGAACTGCCCTACCCCATGGATTCCGGGATGTGCAGCCCGATTAGTTGAGATCAGCCCTTCTGGCTCTTTCATGGATGAAACCAACTGGGAAAGAGCCCTTTTAAGCTGGGGACCATGGTGTCTTTCCCTAGTCTGCACACAAACAGCCCTCTGAGGTAGGAGAGCTGCTGGCGTTTGGTAGCAAAACCTCCTATTCTGAAGGGAAACATTTCGTTGTAAGCGGGTAGATTCAGCCTTGCCACATTTTCTCAGCTGGCTATAAAGGAGGGATCTCTGTTGGCAGACTTACTTGAGGCACTGCTTCCCAGGCCGAAAACTTTGCTTTCATTCCTTCGGTGGCACATTGGCTCAGAACTGCCCTACCCCAAGGATACAGGGTTGTGCAGCCCGATTAGTTGAGATAAGCCTTTCTCACTCAGTCATGGATGAAACCAACTGGGAAAAGAGCCGGTATAAGCTCGGGACCATGGTGTCTTTCCCTAGTCTACACAGAAACAGCACTCTGAGGGAGACGAGCTGCTGGCGTTTGGTAGCAAAATCTCCTATTCTGAAGAGACACCTTTCGGTGTAAGCGGCTTGCATCAGCCTTGCCACATTTTCTCAACTGGCTATAAAGGAAGGCAGTCAGTAGGCCTCACCCTTCAAGCCCACTCCAATTTCATGGAGAAAACACCAGGCCTCGGTGTGCTTTCCTGTGGCAAGGAAACTTTTCTTTCATTCCTTAGGTGGCACATTGGCTCCGAACTGCCCTACCCCATGGATTAGGGGATGTGCAGCCCGATTAGTTGAGATCAGCCCTTCTGGCTCTTTCATGGATGAAAGCAACTGGGAAAAGAGCCGTTCTAAGCTGGGGACCATGGTGTCTTTCCCTAATCTACACAGAAACAGAACACTGAGGGAGAGGAGCTGCTGGCGTTTGGTAGCAAAATCTCCTATTCTGAAGAGAAACATTTCGTTGTAAGCGGGTAGATACAGCGTTGCCACTTTTGCTCAGCTGGCTATAAAGGAGGGCACTCTGTTGGCAGATTTACTTGAGGCCCTGCTTCCCAGGCTGAAAACTTTGCTCTCATTCCTTAGGTGGCACATTGGCTCAGAACTGCCCTACCCAAAGGATTCAGGGATGTGCAGCCTGATTAGTTGAGATCAGCCCTTCTGGCTCTTTCATGGATGAAACCAACTGGGAAAGAGCCCTTTAAGCTGGGGACCATGGTATCTTTCCCTAGTCTACACACAAACAGCTCTTTGAGGGAGGAGAGCTGCTGGCGTTTGGTAGCAAAACCTCCTATTCTGAAGGGAAACATTTCGTTGTAAGCGGGTAGATTCAGCCTGGCCACATTTTCTCAGCTGGCTATAAAGGAGGGCACTCTGTTGGCACACTTACTTGAGGTCATGCGTCCCAGGCTGAAATCTTTGCTTTCATTCCTTAGGTGGCACATTGGCTCAGAACTGCCCTACCCAAGGATACAGGAATGTGCAGCCCGATTTGTTGAGATCAGCCCTTCTGGCTCTTTCATGGATGAAACCAAGTGGGAAAAGAGCCGTTCTAAGCTGGGGACCATGGTGTCTTTCCCTAGTCTACACAGAAACAGCACTCTGAGGGAGACGAGCTGCTGGCGTTTGGTAGCAAAATCTCCTATGCTGAAGAGTATCATTTCGTTGTAAGAGGGTTGCATTAGCCTAGCCACATTTTCTCAACTGGCTATAAAGGAGGGCAGTCAGTAGGCCTCACCCTTCAAGCCCATTCCAATTTCATAGAGAAATCACCAGGCCTCGGTGTGCTTTCCTGTGGCAAGGAAACTTTTCTTTCGTTCCTTAGGTGGCACATTGGCTCAGAACTGCCCTACCCCATGGATTCCGGGATGTGCAGCCCGATTAGTTGAGATCAGCCCTTCTGGCTCTTTCATGGATGAAACCAACTGGGAAAGAGCCCTTTAAGCTGGGGACCATGGTGTCTTTCCCTAGTCTACACACAAACAGCTCTTTGAGGGAGGAGAGCTGCTGGCGTTTGGTAGCAAAACCTCCTTTTCTGAAGGGAAACATTTCGTTGTAAGCGGGTAGATTCAGCCTGGCCACATTTTCTCAGCTGTCTATAAAGGAGGGCACTCTGTTGGCACACTTACTTGAGGTCATGCATCCCAGGCTGAAATCTTTGCTTTCATTCCTAAGGTGGCACATTGGCTCAGAACTGCCCTACCCAAGGATACAGGAATGTGCAGCCCGATTTGTTGAGATCAGCCCTTCTGCCTCTTTCATGGATGAAACCCACTGGGAAAAGAGCCCTTCTAAGCTGGGGACCATGGTGTCTTTCCCTAGTCTACACAGAAACAGCACTCTGAGGGAGACGAGCTGCTGGCGTTTGGTAGCAAAATCTCCTATGCTGAAGAGTATCATTTCGTTGTAAGGGGGTTGCATTAGCCTAGCCACATTTTCTCAACTGGCTATAAAGGAGGGCAGTCAGTAGGCCTCACCCTTCAAGCCCATTCCAATTTCATAGAGAAATCACCAGGCCTCGGTGTGCTTTCCTGTGGCAAGGAAACTTTTCTTTCGTTCCTTAAGTGGCACATTGGCTCAGAACTGCCCTACCCCATGGATTCCGGGATGTGCAGCCCGATTAGTTGAGATCAGCCCTTCTGGCTCTTTCATGGATGAAACCAACTGGGAAAGAGCCCTTTTAAGCTGGGGACCATGGTGTCTTTCCCTAGTCTGCACACAAACAGCACTCTGAGGGAGGAGAGCTGCTGGCGTTTGGTAGCAAAACCTCCTATTCTGAAGGGAAACATTTCGTTGTAAGCGGGTAGATTCAGCCTTGCCACATTTTCTCAGCTGGCTATACAGGAGGGCACTCTGTTGGCAGACTTACTTGGGGCACTGCTTCCCAGGCCGAAAACTTTGCTTTCATTCCTTCGGTGGCACATTGGTTCAGAACTGCCCTACCCCAAGGATACAGGGTTGTGCAGCCCGATTAGTTGAGATAAGCCTTTCTGACTCTGTCATGGATGAAACCAACTGGGAAAAGAGCCGGTATAAGCTCGGGACCATGGTGTCTTTCCCTAGTCTTCACAGAAACAGCACTCTGAGGGAGAGGAGCTGCTGGCGTTTGGTAGCAAAATCTCCTATTCTGAAGAGACACCTTTCGGTGTAAGCGGCTTGCATCAGCCTTGCCACATTTTCTCAACTGGCTATAAAGGAGACCAGTCAGTAGGCCTCACCCTTCAAGCCCACTCCAATTTCATGGAGAAAACACCAGGCCTCGGTGTGCTTTCCTGTGGCAAGGAAACTTTTCTTTCATTCCTTAGGTGGCACATTGGCTCCGAACTGCCCTACCCCATGGATTAGGGGATGTGCAGCCCGATTAGTTGAGATCAGCACTTCTGGCTCTTTCTTGGATGAAAGCAACTGGGAAAAGAGCCGTTCTAAGCTGGGGACCATGGTGTCTTTCCCTAGTCTACACAGAAACAACACACTGAGGGAGAGGAGCTGCTGGCGTTTGGTAGCAACATCTCCTATTCTGAAGAGAATCATTTCGTTGTAAGCGGGTTCCGTCAGCCTTGCCACATTTTCTTAACTGGCTATAAAGGAGGGCACTCTGTTGGCAGACTTACTTGAGGTCCTGCGTCCCAGGGTGAAAACTTTGCTTTCTTTCCTTATGTGGCACATTGGCTCAGAACTGCCCTACCCCAAGGATTCAGGGATGTGCAGCCCGATTAGTTGAGATCAGCCTTTCTGGCTCTTTCATGGATGAAACCAACTGGGAAAACAGCCGTTCTAAGCTGGGGACCATGGTGTCTTTCCCTAGTCTACACAGAAACAGCACACTGAGGGAGAGGAGCTGCTTCCGTTGGGTAGTAACATCTGCTATTCTGAAGAGAAACATTTCGCTGTAAGCGGGTATATTCAGCCTTGCCACATTTTCTCAGCTGACTATAAACGAGGGCACTCTGTTGGCAGACTTACTTGAGGAACTTCGTCCAAGGCTGGAATCTTTGCTTTCATTCCTTAGGTGGCACATTGGCTCAGAACTGCCCTACCCCAAGGATACAGGGATGTGCAGCCCGATTAGTTGTGATCAGCCCTTCTGGCTCTTCCATGAATGAGACCCACTGGGAAAAGAGCCGTTCTAAGCTGGGGACCATGGTGTCTTTCCCTAGTCTACACAGAAACAGCACTCTGAGGGAGACGAGCTGCTGGCGTTTGGTAGCAAAATCTCCTATTCTGAAGAGCATCATTTCGTTGTAAGAGGGTTGCATTAGCCTAGCCACATTTTCTCAACTGGCTATAAAGGAGGGCAGTCAGTAGGCCTCACCCTTCAAGCCCACTCCAATTTCATGGAGAAAACACCAGGCCTCGGTGTGCTTTCCTGTGGCAAGGAAACTTTTCTTTCATTCCTTAGGTGGCACATTGGCTCCGAACTGCCCTACCCAATGGATTAGGGGATGTGCAGCCCGATTAGTTGAGATCAGCCCTTCTGGCTCTTTCTTGGATGAAACCAACTGGGAAAAGAGCCGTTCTAAGCTGGGGACCATGGTGTCTTTCCCTAGTCTACACAGAAACAACACACTGAGGGAGAGGAGCTGCTGGCGTTTGGTAGCAACATCTCCTATTCTGAAGAGAATCATTTCGTTGTTAGCGGGTTCCGTCAGCCTTGCCACATTTTCTTAACTGGCTATAAAGGAGGGCACTCTGTTGGCACATTTACTTGAGGCCCTGCTTCCCAGGCTGAAAACTTTGCTCCCATTCCTTAGGTGGCACATTGGCTCAGAACTGCCCTACCTAAAGGATTCAGGGATGTGCAGCCTGATTAGTTGAGATCAGCCCTTCTGGCTCTTTCATGGATGAAACCAACTGGGAAAGAGCCCTTTAAGCTGGGGACCATGGTGTCTTTCCCTAGTCTACACACAAACAGCTCTTTGAGGGAGGAGAGCTGCTGGCGTTTGGTAGCAAAACCTCCTATTCTGAAGGGAAACATTTCGTTGTAAGCGGGTAGATTCAGCCTGGCCACATTTTCTCAGCTGGCTATAAAGGAGTGCACTCTGTTGGCAGACTTACCTGAGGACCTTCGTCCCAGGCTGGAATCTTTGCTTTCATTCCTTAGGTGGCACATTGGCTCAGAACTGCCCTACCCCAAGGATACAGGGATGTGCAGCCCGATTAGTTGAGATCAGCCCTTCTGGCTCTTTCATGGATGAAACCAACTGGGAAAAGAGCCGTTCTAAGCTGGGGACCATGGTGTCTTTCCCTAATCTACACAGAAACAGAACACTGAGGGAGAGGAGCTGCTGGCGTTTGGTAGCAAAATCTCCTATTCTGAAGAGAAACATTTCGTTGTAAGCGGGTAGATTCAGCGTTGCCACTTTTGCTCAGCTGGCTATAAAGGAGGGCACTCTGTTGGCAGATTTACTTGAGGCCCTGATTCCCAGGCTGAAAACTTTGCTTTCATTCCTTAGGTGGCACATTGGCTCAGAACAGCCCTACCCCAAGGATTCAGGGATGTGCAGCCCGATTTGTTGAGATCAGCCCTTCTGACACTTTCATGGATGAACCCAAATGGGAAAAGAGCCGTTCTAAACTGGGGACCATGGTGTCTTTCCCTAGTCTGCACAGAAACAGCACTCTGAGGGAGACGAGCTGCTGGCATTTGGTAGCAAAATCTCCTATGCTGAAGAGTATCATTTCGTTGTAAGAGGGTTGCATTAGCCTAGCCACATTTTCTCAACTGGCTATAAAGGAGGGCAGTCAGTAGGCCTCACCCTTCAAGCCCACTCCAATTTCATAGAGAAATCACCAGGCCTCGGTGTGCTTTCCTGTGGCAAGGAAACTTTTCTTTCATTCCTTAGGTGGCACATTGGCTCAGAACTGCCCTACCCCATGGATTCCGGGATGTGCAGCCCGATTAGTTGAGATCAGCCCTTCTGGCTCTTTCATGGATGAAACCAACTGGGAAAGAGCCCTTTTAAGCTGGGGACCATGGTGTCTTTCCCTAGTCTGCACACAAACAGCCCTCTGAGGTAGGAGAGCTGCTGGCGTTTGGTAGCAAAACCTCCTATTCTGAAGGGAAACATTTCGTTGTAAGCGGGTAGATTCAGCCTTGCCACATTTTCTCAGCTGGCTATAAAGGAGGGATCTCTGTTGGCAGACTTACTTGAGGCACTGCTTCCCAGGCCGAAAACTTTGCTTTCATTCCTTCGGTGGCACATTGGCTCAGAACTGCCCTACCCCAAGGATACAGGGTTGTGCAGCCCGATTAGTTGAGATAAGCCTTTCTCACTCAGTCATGGATGAAACCAACTGGGAAAAGAGCCGGTATAAGCTCGGGACCATGGTGTCTTTCCCTAGTCTACACAGAAACAGCACTCTGAGGGAGACGAGCTGCTGGCGTTTGGTAGCAAAATCTCCTATTCTGAAGAGACACCTTTCGGTGTAAGCGGCTTGCATCAGCCTTGCCACATTTTCTCAACTGGCTATAAAGGAAGGCAGTCAGTAGGCCTCACCCTTCAAGCCCACTCCAATTTCATGGAGAAAACACCAGGCCTCGGTGTGCTTTCCTGTGGCAAGGAAACTTTTCTTTCATTCCTTAGGTGGCACATTGGCTCCGAACTGCCCTACCCCATGGATTAGGGGATGTGCAGCCCGATTAGTTGAGATCAGCCCTTCTGGCTCTTTCATGGATGAAAGCAACTGGGAAAAGAGCCGTTCTAAGCTGGGGACCATGGTGTCTTTCCCTAGTCTACACAGAAACAGCTCACTGAGGGAGAGGAGCTGCTGGCGTTTGGTAGCAAAATCTCCTATTCTGAAGAGAAACATTTCGTTGTAAGCGGGTAGATACAGCGTTGCCACTTTTGCTCAGCTGGCTATAAAGAGGGCACTCTGTTGGCAGATTTACTTGAGGCCCTGCTTCCCAGGCTGTAAACTTTGCTCTCATTCCTTAGGTGGCACATTGGCTCAGAACTGCCCTACCCAAAGGATTCAGGGATGTGCAGCCTGATTAGTTGAGATCAGCCCTTCTGGCTCTTTCATGGATGAAACCAACTGGGAAAGAGCCCTTTAAGCTGGGGACCATGGTATCTTTCCCTAGTCTACACACAAACAGCTCTTTGAGGGAGGAGAGCTGCTGGCGTTTGGTAGCAAAACCTCCTATTCTGAAGGGAAACATTTCGTTGTAAGCGGGTAGATTCAGCCTGGCCACATTTTCTCAGCTGGCTATAAAGGAGGGCACTCTGTTGGCACACTTACTTGAGGTCATGCGTCCCAGGCTGAAATCTTTGCTTTCATTCCTTAGGTGGCACATTGGCTCAGAACTGCCCTACCCAAGGATACAGGAATGTGCAGCCCGATTTGTTGAGATCAGCCCTTCTGGCTCTTTCATGGATGAAACCAAGTGGGAAAAGAGCCGTTCTAAGCTGGGGACCATGGTGTCTTTCCCTAGTCTACACAGAAACAGCACTCTGAGGGAGACGAGCTGCTGGCGTTTGGTAGCAAAATCTCCTATGCTGAAGAGTATCATTTCGTTGTAAGAGGGTTGCATTAGCCTAGCCACATTTTCTCAACTGGCTATAAAGGAGGGCAGTCAGTAGGCCTCACCCTTCAAGCCCATTCCAATTTCATAGAGAAATCACCAGGCCTCGGTGTGCTTTCCTGTGGCAAGGAAACTTTTCTTTCGTTCCTTAGGTGGCACATTGGCTCAGAACTGCCCTACCCCATGGATTCCGGGATGTGCAGCCCGATTAGTTGAGATCAGCCCTTCTGGCTCTTTCATGGATGAAACCAACTGGGAAAGAGCCCTTTAAGCTGGGGACCATGGTGTCTTTCCCTAGTCTACACACAAACAGCTCTTTGAGGGAGGAGAGCTGCTGGCGTTTGGTAGCAAAACCTCCTATTCTGAAGGGAAACATTTCGTTGTAAGCGGGTAGATTCAGCCTGGCCACATTTTCTCAGCTGTCTATAAAGGAGGGCACTCTGTTGGCACACTTACTTGAGGTCATGCATCCCAGGCTGAAATCTTTGCTTTCATTCCTAAGGTGGCACATTGGCTCAGAACTGCCCTACCCAAGGATACAGGAATGTGCAGCCCGATTTGTTGAGATCAGCCCTTCTGCCTCTTTCATGAATGAAACCAACTGGGAAAAGAGCCCTTCTAAGCTGGGGACCATGGTGTCTTTCCCTAGTCTACACAGAAACAGCACTCTGAGGGAGACGAGCTGCTGGCGTTTGGTAGCAAAATCTCCTATGCTGAAGAGTATCATTTCGTTGTAAGAGGGTTGCATTAGCCTAGCCACATTTTCTCAACTGGCTATAAAGGAGGGCAGTCAGTAGGCCTCACCCTTCAAGCCCATTCCAATTTCATAGAGAAATCACCAGGCCTCGGTGTGCTTTCCTGTGGCAAGGAAACTTTTCTTTCGTTCCTTAGGTGGCACATTGGCTCAGAACTGCCCTACCCCATGGATTCCGGGATGTGCAGCCCGATTAGTTGAGATCAGCCCTTCTGGCTCTTTCATGGATGAAACCAACTGGGAAAGAGCCCTTTTAAGCTGGGGACCATGGTGTCTTTCCCTAGTCTGCACACAAACAGCACTCTGAGGGAGGAGAGCTGCTGGCGTTTGGTAGCAAAACCTCCTATTCTGAAGGGAAACATTTCGTTGTAAGCGGGTAGATTCAGCCTTGCCACATTTTCTCAGCTGGCTATAAAGGAGGGCACTCTGTTGGCAGACTTACTTGGGGCACTGCTTCCCAGGCCGAAAACTTTGCTTTCATTCCTTCGGTGGCACATTGGTTCAGAACTGCCCTACCCCAAGGATACAGGGTTGTGCAGCCCGATTAGTTGAGATAAGCCTTTCTGACTCTGTCATGGATGAAACCAACTGGGAAAAGAGCCGGTATAAGCTCGGGACCATGGTGTCTTTCCCTAGTCTACACAGAAACAGCACTCTGAGGGAGAGGAGCTGCTGGCGTTTGGTAGCAAAATCTCCTATTCTGAAGAGACACCTTTCGGTGTAAGCGGCTTGCATCAGCCTTGGCACATTTTCTCAACTGGCTATAAAGGAGACCAGTCAGTAGGCCTCACCCTTCAATCCCACTCCAATTTCATGGAGAAAACACCAGGCCTCGGTGTGCTTTCCTGTGGCAAGGAAACTTTTCTTTCATTCCTTAGGTGGCACATTGGCTCCGAACTGCCCTACCCCATGGATTAGGGGATGTGCAGCCCGATTAGTTGAGATCAGCACTTCTGGCTCTTTCTTGGATGAAAGCAACTGGGAAAAGAGCCGTTCTAAGCTGGGGACCATGGTGTCTTTCCCTAGTCTACACAGAAACAACACACTGAGGGAGAGGAGCTGCTGGCGTTTGGTAGCAACATCTCCTATTCTGAAGAGAATCATTTCGTTGTAAGCGGGTTCCGTCAGCCTTGCCACATTTTCTTAACTGGCTATAAAGGAGGGCACTCTGTTGGCAGACTTACTTGAGGTCCTGCGTCCCAGGGTGAAAACTTTGCTTTCTTTCCTTATGTGGCACATTGGCTCAGAACTGCCCTACCCCAAGGATTCAGGGATGTGCAGCCCGATTAGTTGAGATCAGCCCTTCTGGCTCTTTCATGGATGAAACCAACTGGGAAAACAGCCGTTCTAAGCTGGGGACCATGGTGTCTTTCCCTAGTCTACACAGAAACAGCACACTGAGGGAGAGGAGCTGCTTCCATTGGGTAGTAACATCTGCTATTCTGAAGAGAAACATTTCGCTGTAAGCAGGTATATTCAGCCTTGCCACATTTTCTCAGCTGACTATAAACGAGGGCACTCTGTTGGCAGACTTACTTGAGGAACTTCGTCCAAGGCTGGAATCTTTGCTTTCATTCCTTAGGTGGCACATTGGCTCAGAACTGCCCTACCCGAAGGATACAGGGATGTGCAGCCCGATTAGTTGAGATCAGCCCTTCTGGCTCTTTCATGAATGAGACCCACTGGGAAAAGAGCCGTTCTAAGCTGGGGACCATGGTGTCTTTCCCTAGTCTACACAGAAACAGCACTCTGAGGGAGACGAGCTGCTGGCGTTTGGTAGCAAAATCTCCTATTCTGAAGAGTATCATTTCGTTGTAAGAGGGTTGCATTAGCCTGCCACATTTTCTCAACTGGCTATAAAGGAGGGCAATCAGTAGGCCTCACCCTTCAAGCCCACTCCAATTTCATGGAGAAAACACCAGGCCTCGGTGTGCTTTCCTGTGGCAAGGAAACTTTTCTTTCATTCCTTAGGTGGCACATTGGCTCCGAACTGCCCTACCCCATGGATTAGGGGATGTGCAGCCCGATTAGTTGAGATCAGCACTTCTGGCTCTTTCTTGGATGAAAGCAACTGGGAAAAGAGCCGTTCTAAGCTGGGGACCATGGTGTCTTTCCCTAGTCTACACAGAAACAACACACTGAGGGAGAGGAGCTGCTGGCGTTTGGTAGCAACATCTCCTATTCTGAAGAGAATCATTTCGTTGTAAGCGGGTTCCGTCAGCCTTGCCACATTTTCTTAACTGGCTATAAAGGAGGGCACTCTGTTGGCAGACTTACTTGAGGTCCTGCGTCCCAGGGTGAAAACTTTGCTTTCTTTCCTTATGTGGCACATTGGCTCAGAACTGCCCTACCCCAAGGATTCAGGGATGTGCAGCCCGATTAGTTGAGATCAGCCCTTCTGGCTCTTTCATGGATGAAACCAACTGGGAAAACAGCCGTTCTAAGCTGGGGACCATGGTGTCTTTCCCTAGTCTACACAGAAACAGCACACTGAGGGAGAGGAGCTGCTTCCATTGGGTAGTAACATCTGCTATTCTGAAGAGAAACATTTCGCTGTAAGCAGGTATATTCAGCCTTGCCACATTTTCTCAGCTGACTATAAACGAGGGCACTCTGTTGGCAGACTTACTTGAGGAACTTCGTCCAAGGCTGGAATCTTTGCTTTCATTCCTTAGGTGGCACATTGGCTCAGAACTGCCCTACCCGAAGGATACAGGGATGTGCAGCCCGATTAGTTGAGATCAGCCCTTCTGGCTCTTTCATGAATGAGACCCACTGGGAAAAGAGCCGTTCTAAGCTGGGGACCATGGTGTCTTTCCCTAGTCTACACAGAAACAGCACTCTGAGGGAGACGAGCTGCTGGCGTTTGGTAGCAAAATCTCCTATTCTGAAGAGTATCATTTCGTTGTAAGAGGGTTGCATTAGCCTGCCACATTTTCTCAACTGGCTATAAAGGAGGGCAATCAGTAGGCCTCACCCTTCAAGCCCACTCCAATTTCATGGAGAAAACACCAGGCCTCGGTGTGCTTTCCTGTGGCAAGGAAACTTTTCTTTCATTCCTTAGGTGGCACATTGGCTCCGAACTGCCCTACCCAATGGATTAGGGGATGTGCAGCCCGATTAGTTGAGATCAGCCCTTCTGGCTCTTTCTTGGATGAAACCAACTGGGAAAAGAGCCGTTCTAAGCTGGGGACCATGGTGTCTTTCCCTAGTCTACACAGAAACAACACACTGAGGGAGAGGAGCTGCTGGCGTTTGGTAGCAACATCTCCTATTCTGAAGAGAATCATTTAGTTGTTAGCGGGTTCCGTCAGCCTTGCCACATTTTCTTAACTGGCTATAAAGGAGGGCACTCTGTTGGCACATTTACTTGAGGCCCTGCTTCCCAGGCTGAAAACTTTGCTCCCATTCCTTAGGTGGCACATTGGCTCAGAACTGCCCTACCCAAAGGATTCAGGGATGTGCAGCCTGATTAGTTGAGATCAGCCCTTCTGGCTCTTTCATGGATGAAACCAACTGGGAAAGAGCCCTTTAAGCTGGGGACCATGGTGTCTTTCCCTAGTCTACACACAAACAGCTCTTTGAGGGAGGAGAGCTGCTGGCGTTTGGTAGCAAAACCTCCTATTCTGAAGGGAAACATTTCGTTGTAAGCGGGTAGATTCAGCCTGGCCACATTTTCTCAGCTGGCTATAAAGGAGGGCACTCTGTTGGCAGACTTACATGGGGCACTGCTTCCCAGGCCGAAAACTTTGCTTTCATTCCTTCGGTGGCACATTGGTTCAGAACTGCCCTACCCCAAGGATACAGGGTTGTGCAGCCCGATTAGTTGAGATAAGCCTTTCTGACTCTGTCATGGATGAAACCAACTGGGAAAAGAGCCGGTATAAGCTCGGGACCATGGTGTCTTTCCCTAGTCTACACAGAAACAGCACTCTGAGGGAGAGGAGCTGCTGGCGTTTGGTAGCAAAATCTC
Organism: Eschrichtius robustus; assembly: GCF_028021215.1. Lineage (NCBI taxonomy): Eukaryota > Metazoa > Chordata > Mammalia > Artiodactyla > Eschrichtiidae > Eschrichtius > Eschrichtius robustus. The sequence continues at coordinate 34,071,946 of NC_090843.1, forward strand.
CTATTCTGAAGAGACACCTTTCGGTGTAAGCGGCTTGCATCAGCCTTGCCACATTTTCTCAACTGGCTATAAAGGAGACCAGTCAGTAGGCCTCACCCTTCAAGCCCACTCCAATTTCATGGAGAAAACACCAGGCCTCGGTGTGCTTTCCTGTGGCAAGGAAACTTTTCTTTCATTCCTTAGGTGGCACATTGGCTCCGAACTGCCCTACCCCATGGATTAGGGGATGTGCAGCCCGATTAGTTGAGATCAGCACTTCTGGCTCTTTCTTGGATGAAAGCAACTGGGAAAAGAGCCGTTCAAAGCTGGGGACCATGGTGTCTTTCCCTAGTCTACACAGAAACAACACACTGAGGGAGAGGAGCTGCTGGCGTTTGGTAGCAACATCTCCTATTCTGAAGAGAATCATTTCGTTGTAAGCGGGTTCCGTCAGCCTTGCCACATTTTCTTAACTGGCTATAAAGGAGGGCACTCTGTTGGCAGACTTACTTGAGGTCCTGCGTCCCAGGGTGAAAACTTTGCTTTCTTTCCTTATGTGGCACATTGGCTCAGAACTGCCCTACCCCAAGGATTCAGGGATGTGCAGCCCGATTAGTTGAGATCAGCCCTTCTGGCTCTTTCATGGATGAAACCAACTGGGAAAACAGCCGTTCTAAGCTGGGGACCATGGTGTCTTTCCCTAGTCTACACAGAAACAGCACACTGAGGGAGAGGAGCTGCTTCCGTTGGGTAGTAACATCTGCTATTCTGAAGAGAAACATTTCGCTGTAAGCGGGTATATTCAGCCTTGCCACATTTTCTCAGTTGACTATAAACGAGGGCACTCTGTTGGCAGACTTACTTGAGGAACTTCGTCCAAGGCTGGAATCTTTGCTTTCATTCCTTAGGTGGCACATTGGCTCAGAACAGCCCTACCCCAAGGATTCAGGGATGTGCAGCCCGATTTGTTGAGATCAGCCCTTCTGACACTTTCATGGATGAACCCAAATGGGAAAAGAGCCGTTCTAAACTGGGGACCATGGTGTCTTTCCCTAGTCTGCACAGAAACAGCACTCTGAGGGAGACGAGCTGCTGGCATTTGGTAGCAAAATCTCCTATGCTGAAGAGTATCATTTCGTTGTAAGAGGGTTGCATTAGCCTAGCCACATTTTCTCAACTGGCTATAAAGGAGGGCAGTCAGTAGGCCTCACCCTTCAAGCCCACTCCAATTTCATAGAGAAATCACCAGGCCTCGGTGTGCTTTCCTGTGGCAAGGAAATTTTCTTTCATTCCTTAGGTGGCACATTGGCTCAGAACTGCCCTACCCCATGGATTCCGGGATGTGCAGCCCGATTAGTTGAGATCAGCCCTTCTGGCTCTTTCATGGATGAAACCAACTGGGAAAGAGCCCTTTTAAGCTGGGGACCATGGTGTCTTTCCCTAGTCTGCACACAAACAGCACTCTGAGGGAGGAGAGCTGCTGGCGTTTGGTAGCAAAACCTCCTATTCTGAAGGGAAACATTTCGTTGTAAGCGGGTAGATTCAGCCTTGCCACATTTTCTCAGCTGGCTATAAAGGAGGGAACTCTGTTGGCAGACTTACTTGAGGCACTGCTTCCCAGGCCGAAAACTTTGCTTTCATTCCTTCGGTGGCACATTGGCTCAGAACTGCCCTACCCCAAGGATACAGGGTTGTGCAGCCCGATTAGTTGAGATAAGCCTTTCTCACTCAGTCATGGATGAAACCAACTGGGAAAAGAGCCGGTATAAGCTCGGGACCATGGTGTCTTTCCCTAGTCTACACAGAAACAGCACTCTGAGGGAGAGGAGCTGCTGGCGTTTGGTAGCAAAATCTCCTATTCTGAAGAGACACCTTTCGGTATAAGCGGCTTGCATCAGCCTTGCCACATTTTCTCAACTGGCTATAAAGGAAGGCAGTCAGTAGGCCTCACCCTTCAAGCCCACTCCAATTTCATGGAGAAAACACCAGGCCTCGGTGTGCTTTCCTGTGGCAAGGAAACTTTTCTTTCATTCCTTAGGTGGCACATTGGCTCCGAACTGCCCTACCCCATGGATTAGGGGATGTGCAGCCCGATTAGTTGAGATCAGCCCTTCTGGCTCTTTCATGGATGAAAGCAACTGGGAAAAGAGCCGTTCTAAGCTGGGGACCATGGTGTCTTTCCCTAGTCTACACAGAAACAGCTCACTGAGGGAGAGGAGCTGCTGGCGTTTGGTAGCAAAATCTCCTATTCTGAAGAGAAACATTTCGTTGTAAGCGGGTAGATACAGCGTTGCCACTTTTGCTCAGCTGGGTATAAAGGAGGGCACTCTGTTGGCAGATTTACTTGAGGCCCTGCTTCCCAGGCTGAAAACTTTGCTCTCATTCCTTAGGTGGCACATTGGCTCAGAACTGCCCTACCCAAAGGATTCAGGGATGTGCAGCCTGATTAGTTGAGATCAGCCCTTCTGGCTCTTTCATGGATGAAACCAACTGGGAAAGAGCCCTTTAAGCTGGGGACCATGGTGTCTTTCCCTAGTCTACACACAAACAGCTCTTTGAGGGAGGAGAGCTGCTGGCGTTTGGTAGCAAAACCTCCTATTCTGAAGGGAAACATTTCGTTGTAAGCGGGTAGATTCAGCCTGGCCACATTTTCTCAGCTGGCTATAAAGGAGGGCACTCTGTTGGCACACTTACTTGAGGTCATGCGTCCCAGGCTGAAATCTTTGCTTTCATTCCTTAGGTGGCACATTGGCTCAGAACTGCCCTACCCAAGGATACAGGAATGTGCAGCCCGATTTGTTGAGATCAGCCCTTCTGGCTCTTTCATGGATGAAACCAAGTGGGAAAAGAGCCGTTCTAAGCTGGGGACCATGGTGTCTTTCCCTAGTCTGCACAGAAACAGCACTCTGAGGGAGACGAGCTGCTGGCGTTTGGTAGCAAAATCTCCTATGCTGAAGAGTATCATTTTGTTGTAAGAGGGTTGCATTAGCCTAGCCACATTTTCTCAACTGGCTATAAAGGAGGGCAGTCAGTAGGCCTCACCCTTCAAGCCCATTCCAATTTCATAGAGAAATCACCAGGCCTCGGTGTGCTTTCCTGTGGCAAGGAAACTTTTCTTTCGTTCCTTAGGTGGCACATTGGCTCAGAACTGCCCTACCCCATGGATTCCGGGATGTGCAGCCCGATTAGTTGAGATCAGCCCTTCTGGCTCTTTCATGGATGAAACCAACTGGGAAAGAGCCCTTTTAAGCTGGGGACCATGGTGTCTTTCCCTAGTCTGCACACAAACAGCTCTCTGAGGGAGGAGAGCTGCTGGCGTTTGGTAGCAAAACCTCCTATTCTGAAGGGAAACATTTCGTTGTAAGCGGGTAGATTCAGCCTTGCCACATTTTCTCAGCTGGCTATAAAGGAGGGCACTCTGTTGGCAGACTTACATGGGGCACTGCTTCCCAGGCCGAAAACTTTGCTTTCATTCCTTCGGTGGCACATTGGTTCAGAACTGCCCTACCCCAAGGATACAGGGTTGTGCAGCCCGATTAGTTGAGATAAGCCTTTCTGACTCTGTCATGGATGAAACCAACTGGGAAAAGAGCCGGTATAAGCTCGGGACCATGGTGTCTTTCCCTAGTCTACACAGAAACAGCACTCTGAGGGAGAGGAGCTGCTGGCGTTTGGTAGCAAAATCTCCTATTCTGAAGAGACACCTTTCGGTGTAAGCGGCTTGCATCAGCCTTGCCACATTTTCTCAACTGGCTATAAAGGAAGGCAGTCAGTAGGCCTCACCCTTCAAGCCCACTCCAATTTCATGGAGAAAACACCAGGCCTCGGTGTGCTTTCCTGTGGCAAGGAAACTTTTCTTTCATTCCTTAGGTGGCACATTGGCTCCGAACTCCCCTACCCCATGGATTAGGGGATGTGCAGCCCGATTAGTTGAGAGCAGCACTTCTGGCTCTTTCTTGGATGAAAGCAACTGGGAAAAGAGCCGTTCTAAGCTGGGGACCATGGTGTCTTTCCCTAGTCTACACAGAAACAACACACTGAGGGAGAGGAGCTGCTGGCGTTTGGTAGCAACATCTCCTATTCTGAAGAGAATCATTTCGTTGTAAGCGGGTTCCGTCAGCCTTGCCACATTTTCTTAACTGGCTATAAAGGAGGGCACTCTGTTGGCAGACTTACTTGAGGTCCTGCGTCCCAGGGTGAAAACTTTGCTTTCTTTCCTTATGTGGCACATTGGCTCAGAACTGCCCTACCCCAAGGATTCAGGGATGTGCAGCCCGATTAGTTGAGATCAGCCCTTCTGGCTCTTTCATGGATGAAACCAACTGGGAAAACAGCCGTTCTAAGCTGGGGACCATGGTGTCTTTCCCTAGTCTACACAGAAACAGCACACTGAGGGAGAGGAGCTGCTTCCGTTGGGTAGTAACATCTGCTATTCTGAAGAGAAACATTTCGCTGTAAGCGGGTATATTCAGCTTTGCCACATTTTCTCAGTTGACTATAAACGAGGGCACTCTGTTGGCAGACTTACTTGAGGAACTTCGTCCAAGGCTGGAATCTTTGCTTTCATTCCTTAGGTGGCACATTGGCTCAGAACAGCCCTACCCGAAGGATACAGGGATGTGCAGCCCGATTAGTTGAGATCAGCCCTTCTGGCTCTTTCATGAATGAGACCCACTGGGAAAAGAGCCGTTCTAAGCTGGGGACCATGGTGTCTTTCCCTAGTCTACACAGAAACAGCACTCTGAGGGAGACGAGCTGCTGGCGTTTGGTAGCAAAATCTCCTATTCTGAAGAGTATCATTTCGTTGTAAGAGGGTTGCATTAGCCTAGCCACATTTTCTCAACTGGCTATAAAGGAGGGCAGTCAGTAGGCCTCACCCTTCAAGCCCACTCCAATTTCATGGAGAAAACACCAGGCCTCGGTGTGCTTTCCTGTGGCAAGGAAACTTTTCTTTCATTCCTTAGGTGGCACATTGGCTCCGAACTGCCCTACCCAATGGATTAGGGGATGTGCAGCCCGATTAGTTGAGATCAGCCCTTCTGGCTCTTTCTTGGATGAAACCAACTGGGAAAAGAGCCGTTCTAAGCTGGGGACCATGGTGTCTTTCCCTAGTGTACACAGAAACAACACACTGAGGGAGAGGAGCTGCTGGCGTTTGGTAGCAACATCTCCTATTCTGAAGAGAATCATTTCGTTGTTAGCGGGTTCCGTCAGCCTTGCCACATTTTCTTAACTGGCTATAAAGGAGGGCACTCTGTTGGCACATTTACTTGAGGCCCTGCTTCCCAGGCTGAAAACTTTGCTCCCATTCCTTAGGTGGCACATTGGCTCAGAACTGCCCTACCCAAAGGATTCAGGGATGTGCAGTCTGATTAGTTGAGATCAGCCCTTCTGGCTCTTTCATGGATGAAACCAACTGGGAAAGAGCCCTTTAAGCTGGGGACCATGGTGTCTTTCCCTAGTCTACACACAAACAGCTCTTTGAGGGAGGAGAGCTGCTGGCGTTTGGTAGCAAAACCTCCTATTCTGAAGGGAAACATTTCGTTGTAAGCGGGTAGATTCAGCCTGGCCACATTTTCTCAGCTGGCTATAAAGGAGTGCACTCTGTTGGCAGACTTACCTGAGGACCTTCGTCCCAGGCTGGAATCTTTGCTTTCATTCCTTAGGTGGCACATTGGCTCAGAACTGCCCTACCCCAAGGATACAGGGATGTGCAGCCCGATTAGTTGAGATCAGCCCTTCTGGCTCTTTCATGGATGAAACCAACTGGGAAAAGAGCCGTTCTAAGCTGGGGACCATGGTGTCTTTCCCTAATCTACACAGAAACAGAACACTGAGGGAGAGGAGCTGCTGGCGTTTGGTAGCAAAATCTCCTATTCTGAAGAGAAACATTTCGTTGTAAGCGGGTAGATTCAGCGTTGCCACTTTTGCTCAGCTGGCTATAAAGGAGGGCACTCTGTTGGCAGATTTACTTGAGGCCCTGATTCCCAGGCTGAAAACTTTGCTTTCATTCCTTAGGTGGCACATTGGCTCAGAACTGCCCTACCCCAAGGATTCAGGGATGTGCAGCCCGATTTGTTGAGATCAGCCCTTCTGACACTTTCATGGATGAACCCAAATGGGAAAAGAGCCGTTCTAAACTGGGGACCATGGTGTCTTTCCCTAGTCTACACAGAAACAGCACTCTGAGGGAGACGAGCTGCTGGCATTTGGTAGCAAAATCTCCTATGCTGAAAAGTATCATTTCGTTGTAAGAGGGTTGCATTAGCCTAGCCACATTTTCTCAACTGGCTATAAAGGAGGGCAGTCAGTAGGCCTCACCCTTCAAGCCCACTCCAATTTCATAGAGAAATCACCAGGCCTCGGTGTGCTTTCCTGTGGCAAGGAAACTTTTCTTTCATTCCTTAGGTGGCACATTGGCTCAGAACTGCCCTACCCCATGGATTCCGGGATGTGCAGCCCGATTAGTTGAGATCAGCCCTTCTGGCTCTTTCATGGATGAAACCAACTGGGAAAGAGCCCTTTTAAGCTGGGGACCATGGTGTCTTTCCCTAGTCTGCACACAAACAGCCCTCTGAGGTAGGAGAGCTGCTGGCGTTTGGTAGCAAAACCTCCTATTCTGAAGGGAAACATTTCGTTGTAAGCGGGTAGATTCAGCCTTGCCACATTTTCTCAGCTGGCTATAAAGGAGGGATCTCTGTTGGCAGACTTACTTGAGGCACTGCTTCCCAGGCCGAAAACTTTGCTTTCATTCCTTCGGTGGCACATTGGCTCAGAACTGCCCTACCCCAAGGATACAGGGTTGTGCAGCCCGATTAGTTGAGATAAGCCTTTCTCACTCAGTCATGGATGAAACCAACTGGGAAAAGAGCCGGTATAAGCTCGGGACCATGGTGTCTTTCCCTAGTCTACACAGAAACAGCACTCTGAGGGAGACGAGCTGCTGGCGTTTGGTAGCAAAATCTCCTATTCTGAAGAGACACCTTTCGGTGTAAGCGGCTTGCATCAGCCTTGCCACATTTTCTCAACTGGCTATAAAGGAAGGCAGTCAGTAGGCCTCACCCTTCAAGCCCACTCCAATTTCATGGAGAAAACACCAGGCCTCGGTGTGCTTTCCTGTGGCAAGGAAACTTTTCTTTCATTCCTTAGGTGGCACATTGGCTCCGAACTGCCCTACCCCATGGATTAGGGGATGTGCAGCCCGATTAGTTGAGATCAGCCCTTCTGGCTCTTTCATGGATGAAAGCAACTGGGAAAAGAGCCGTTCTAAGCTGGGGACCATGGTGTCTTTCCCTAGTCTACACAGAAACAGCTCACTGAGGGAGAGGAGCTGCTGGCGTTTGGTAGCAAAATCTCCTATTCTGAAGAGAAACATTTCGTTGTAAGCGGGTAGATACAGCGTTGCCACTTTTGCTCAGCTGGCTATAAAGGAGGGCACTCTGTTGGCAGATTTACTTGAGGCCCTGCTTCCCAGGCTGAAAACTTTGCTCTCATTCCTTAGGTGGCACATTGGCTCAGAACTGCCCTACCCAAAGGATTCAGGGATGTGCAGCCTGATTAGTTGAGATCAGCCCTTCTGGCTCTTTCATGGATGAAACCAACTGGGAAAGAGCCCTTTAAGCTGGGGACCATGGTATCTTTCCCTAGTCTACACACAAACAGCTCTTTGAGGGAGGAGAGCTGCTGGCGTTTGGTAGCAAAACCTCCTATTCTGAAGGGAAACATTTCGTTGTAAGCGGGTAGATTCAGCCTGGCCACATTTTCTCAGCTGGCTATAAAGGAGGGCACTCTGTTGGCACACTTACTTGAGGTCATGCGTCCCAGGCTGAAATCTTTGCTTTCATTCCTTAGGTGGCACATTGGCTCAGAACTGCCCTACCCAAGGATACAGGAATGTGCAGCCCGATTTGTTGAGATCAGCCCTTCTGGCTCTTTCATGGATGAAACCAAGTGGGAAAAGAGCCGTTCTAAGCTGGGGACCATGGTGTCTTTCCCTAGTCTACACAGAAACAGCACTCTGAGGGAGACGAGCTGCTGGCGTTTGGTAGCAAAATCTCCTATGCTGAAGAGTATCATTTCGTTGTAAGAGGGTTGCATTAGCCTAGCCACATTTTCTCAACTGGCTATAAAGGAGGGCAGTCAGTAGGCCTCACCCTTCAAGCCCATTCCAATTTCATAGAGAAATCACCAGGCCTCGGTGTGCTTTCCTGTGGCAAGGAAACTTTTCTTTCGTTCCTTAGGTGGCACATTGGCTCAGAACTGCCCTACCCCATGGATTCCGGGATGTGCAGCCCGATTAGTTGAGATCAGCCCTTCTGGCTCTTTCATGGATGAAACCAACTGGGAAAGAGCCCTTTAAGCTGGGGACCATGGTGTCTTTCCCTAGTCTACACACAAACAGCTCTTTGAGGGAGGAGAGCTGCTGGCGTTTGGTAGCAAAACCTCCTATTCTGAAGGGAAACATTTCGTTGTAAGCGGGTAGATTCAGCCTGGCCACATTTTCTCAGCTGTCTATAAAGGAGGGCACTCTGTTGGCACACTTACTTGAGGTCATGCATCCCAGGCTGAAATCTTTGCTTTCATTCCTAAGGTGGCACATTGGCTCAGAACTGCCCTACCCAAGGATACAGGAATGTGCAGCCCGATTTGTTGAGATCAGCCCTTCTGCCTCTTTCATGAATGAAACCAACTGGGAAAAGAGCCCTTCTAAGCTGGGGACCATGGTGTCTTTCCCTAGTCTACACAGAAACAGCACTCTGAGGGAGACGAGCTGCTGGCGTTTGGTAGCAAAATCTCCTATGCTGAAGAGTATCATTTCGTTGTAAGAGGGTTGCATTAGCCTAGCCACATTTTCTCAACTGGCTATAAAGGAGGGCAGTCAGTAGGCCTCACCCTTCAAGCCCATTCCAATTTCATAGAGAAATCACCAGGCCTCGGTGTGCTTTCCTGTGGCAAGGAAACTTTTCTTTCGTTCCTTAGGTGGCACATTGGCTCAGAACTGCCCTACCCCATGGATTCCGGGATGTGCAGCCCGATTAGTTGAGATCAGCCCTTCTGGCTCTTTCATGGATGAAACCAACTGGGAAAGAGCCCTTTTAAGCTGGGGACCATGGTGTCTTTCCCTAGTCTGCACACAAACAGCACTCTGAGGGAGGAGAGCTGCTGGCGTTTGGTAGCAAAACCTCCTATTCTGAAGGGAAACATTTCGTTGTAAGCGGGTAGATTCAGCCTTGCCACATTTTCTCAGCTGGCTATAAAGGAGGGCACTCTGTAGGCAGACTTACTTGGGGCACTGCTTCCCAGGCCGAAAACTTTGCTTTCATTCCTTCGGTGGCACATTGGTTCAGAACTGCCCTACCCCAAGGATACAGGGTTGTGCAGCCCGATTAGTTGAGATAAGCCTTTCTGACTCTGTCATGGATGAAACCAACTGGGAAAAGAGCCGGTATAAGCTCGGGACCATGGTGTCTTTCCCTAGTCTACACAGAAACAGCACTCTGAGGGAGAGGAGCTGCTGGCGTTTGGTAGCAAAATCTCCTATTCTGAAGAGACACCTTTCGGTGTAAGCGGCTTGCATCAGCCTTGCCACATTTTCTCAACTGGCTATAAAGGAGACCAGTCAGTAGGCCTCACCCTTCAAGCCCACTCCAATTTCATGGAGAAAACACCAGGCCTCGGTGTGCTTTCCTGTGGCAAGGAAACTTTTCTTTCATTCCTTAGGTGGCACATTGGCTCCGAACTGCCCTACCCCATGGATTAGGGGATGTGCAGCCCGATTAGTTGAGATCAGCACTTCTGGCTCTTTCTTGGATGAAAGCAACTGGGAAAAGAGCCGTTCTAAGCTGGGGACCATGGTGTCTTTCCCTAGTCTACACAGAAACAACACACTGAGGGAGAGGAGCTGCTGGCGTTTGGTAGCAACATCTCCTATTCTGAAGAGAATCATTTCGTTGTAAGCGGGTTCCGTCAGCCTTGCCACATTTTCTTAACTGGCTATAAAGGAGGGCACTCTGTTGGCAGACTTACTTGAGGTCCTGCGTCCCAGGGTGAAAACTTTGCTTTCTTTCCTTATGTGGCACATTGGCTCAGAACTGCCCTACCCCAAGGATTCAGGGATGTGCAGCCCGATTAGTTGAGATCAGCCCTTCTGGCTCTTTCATGGATGAAACCAACTGGGAAAACAGCCGTTCTAAGCTGGGGACCATGGTGTCTTTCCCTAGTCTACACAGAAACAGCACACTGAGGGAGAGGAGCTGCTTCCATTGGGTAGTAACATCTGCTATTCTGAAGAGAAACATTTCGCTGTAAGCAGGTATATTCAGCCTTGCCACATTTTCTCAGCTGACTATAAACGAGGGCACTCTGTTGGCAGACTTACTTGAGGAACTTCGTCCAAGGCTGGAATCTTTGCTTTCATTCCTTAGGTGGCACATTGGCTCAGAACTGCCCTACCCGAAGGATACAGGGATGTGCAGCCCGATTAGTTGAGATCAGCCCTTCTGGCTCTTTCATGAATGAGACCCACTGGGAAAAGAGCCGTTCTAAGCTGGGGACCATGGTGTCTTTCCCTAGTCTACACAGAAACAGCACTCTGAGGGAGACGAGCTGCTGGCGTTTGGTAGCAAAATCTCCTATTCTGAAGAGTATCATTTCGTTGTAAGAGGGTTGCATTAGCCTGCCACATTTTCTCAACTGGCTATAAAGGAGGGCAATCAGTAGGCCTCACCCTTCAAGCCCACTCAAATTTCATGGAGAAAACACCAGGCCTCGGTGTGCTTTCCTGTGGCAAGGAAACTTTTCTTTCATTCCTTAGGTGGCACATTGGCTCCGAACTGCCCTACCCCATGGATTAGGGGATGTGCAGCCCGATTAGTTGAGATCAGCACTTCTGGCTCTTTCTTGGATGAAAGCAACTGGGAAAAGAGCCGTTCTAAGCTGGGGACCATGGTGTCTTTCCCTAGTCTACACAGAAACAACACACTGAGGGAGAGGAGCTGCTGGCGTTTGGTAGCAACATCTCCTATTCTGAAGAGAATCATTTCGTTGTAAGCGGGTTCCGTCAGCCTTGCCACATTTTCTTAACTGGCTATAAAGGAGGGCACTCTGTTGGCAGACTTACTTGAGGTCCTGCGTCCCAGGGTGAAAACTTTGCTTTCTTTCCTTATGTGGCACATTGGCTCAGAACTGCCCTACCCCAAGGATTCAGGGATGTGCAGCCCGATTAGTTGAGATCAGCCCTTCTGGCTCTTTCATGGATGAAACCAACTGGGAAAACAGCCGTTCTAAGCTGGGGACCATGGTGTCTTTCCCTAGTCTACACAGAAACAGCACACTGAGGGAGAGGAGCTGCTTCCATTGGGTAGTAACATCTGCTATTCTGAAGAGAAACATTTCGCTGTAAGCAGGTATATTCAGCCTTGCCACATTTTCTCAGCTGACTATAAACGAGGGCACTCTGTTGGCAGACTTACTTGAGGAACTTCGTCCAAGGCTGGAATCTTTGCTTTCATTCCTTAGGTGGCACATTGGCTCAGAACTGCCCTACCCGAAGGATACAGGGATGTGCAGCCCGATTAGTTGAGATCAGCCCTTCTGGCTCTTTCATGAATGAGACCCACTGGGAAAAGAGCCGTTCTAAGCTGGGGACCATGGTGTCTTTCCCTAGTCTACACAGAAACAGCACTCTGAGGGAGACGAGCTGCTGGCGTTTGGTAGCAAAATCTCCTATTCTGAAGAGTATCATTTCGTTGTAAGAGGGTTGCATTAGCCTGCCACATTTTCTCAACTGGCTATAAAGGAGGGCAATCAGTAGGCCTCACCCTTCAAGCCCACTCCAATTTCATGGAGAAAACACCAGGCCTCGGTGTGCTTTCCTGTGGCAAGGAAACTTTTCTTTCATTCCTTAGGTGGCACATTGGCTCCGAACTGCCCTACCCAATGGATTAGGGGATGTGCAGCCCGATTAGTTGAGATCAGCCCTTCTGGCTCTTTCTTGGATGAAACCAACTGGGAAAAGAGCCGTTCTAAGCTGGGGACCATGGTGTCTTTCCCTAGTCTACACAGAAACAACACACTGAGGGAGAGGAGCTGCTGGCGTTTGGTAGCAACATCTCCTATTCTGAAGAGAATCATTTAGTTGTTAGCGGGTTCCGTCAGCCTTGCCACATTTTCTTAACTGGCTATAAAGGAGGGCACTCTGTTGGCACATTTACTTGAGGCCCTGCTTCCCAGGCTGAAAACTTTGCTCCCATTCCTTAGGTGGCACATTGGCTCAGAACTGCCCTACCCAAAGGATTCAGGGATGTGCAGCCTGATTAGTTGAGATCAGCCCTTCTGGCTCTTTCATGGATGAAACCAACTGGGAAAGAGCCCTTTAAGCTGGGGACCATGGTGTCTTTCCCTAGTCTACACACAAACAGCTCTTTGAGGGAGGAGAGCTGCTGGCGTTTGGTAGCAAAACCTCCTATTCTGAAGGGAAACATTTCGTTGTAAGCGGGTAGATTCAGCCTGGCCACATTTTCTCAGCTGGCTATAAAGGAGGGCACTCTGTTGGCAGACTTACATGGGGCACTGCTTCCCAGGCCGAAAACTTTGCTTTCATTCCTTCGGTGGCACATTGGTTCAGAACTGCCCTACCCCAAGGATACAGGGTTGTGCAGCCCGATTAGTTGAGATAAGCCTTTCTGACTCTGTCATGGATGAAACCAACTGGGAAAAGAGCCGGTATAAGCTCGGGACCATGGTGTCTTTCCCTAGTCTACACAGAAACAGCACTCTGAGGGAGAGGAGCTGCTGGCGTTTGGTAGCAAAATCTCCTATTCTGAAGAGACACCTTTCGGTGTAAGCGGCTTGCATCAGCCTTGCCACATTTTCTCAACTGGCTATAAAGGAGACCAATCAGTAGGCCTCACCCTTCAAGCCCACTCCAATTTCATGGAGAAAACACCAGGCCTCGGTGTGCTTTCCTGTGGCAAGGAAACTTTTCTTTCATTCCTTAGGTGGCACATTGGCTCCGAACTGCCCTACCCCATGGATTAGGGGATGTGCAGCCCGATTAGTTGAGATCAGCACTTCTGGCTCTTTCTTGGATGAAAGCAACTGGGAAAAGAGCCGTTCAAAGCTGGGGACCATGGTGTCTTTCCCTAGTCTACACAGAAACAACACACTGAGGGAGAGGAGCTGCTGGCGTTTGGTAGCAACATCTCCTATTCTGAAGAGAATCATTTCGTTGTAAGCGGGTTCCGTCAGCCTTGCCACATTTTCTTAACTGGCTATAAAGGAGGGCACTCTGTTGGCAGACTTACTTGAGGTCCTGCGTCCCAGGGTGAAAACTTTGCTTTCTTTCCTTATGTGGCACATTGGCTCAGAACTGCCCTACCCCAAGGATTCAGGGATGTGCAGCCCGATTAGTTGAGATCAGCCTTTCTGGCTCTTTCATGGATGAAACCAACTGGGAAAACAGCCGTTCTAAGCTGGGGACCATGGTGTCTTTCCCTAGTCTACACAGAAACAGCACACTGAGGGAGAGGAGCTGCTTCCGTTGGGTAGTAACATCTGCTATTCTGAAGAGAAACATTTCGCTGTAAGCGGGTATATTCAGCCTTGCCACATTTTCTCAGCTGACTATAAACGAGGGCACTCTGTTGGCAGACTTACTTGAGGAACTTCGTCCAAGGCTGGAATCTTTGCTTTCATTCCTTAGGTGGCACATTGGCTCAGAACTGCCCTACCCCAAGGATACAGGGATGTGCAGCCCGATTAGTTGTGATCAGCCCTTCTGGCTCTTCCATGAATGAGACCCACTGGGAAAAGAGCCGTTCTAAGCTGGGGACCATGGTGTCTTTCCCTAGTCTACACAGAAACAGCACTCTGAGGGAGACGAGCTGCTGGCGTTTGGTAGCAAAATCTCCTATTCTGAAGAGCATCATTTCGTTGTAAGAGGGTTGCATTAGCCTAGCCACATTTTCTCAACTGGCTATAAAGGAGGGCAGTCAGTAGGCCTCACCCTTCAAGCCCACTCCAATTTCATGGAGAAAACACCAGGCCTCGGTGTGCTTTCCTGTGGCAAGGAAACTTTTCTTTCATTCCTTAGGTGGCACATTGGCTCCGAACTGCCCTACCCAATGGATTAGGGGATGTGCAGCCCGATTAGTTGAGATCAGCCCTTCTGGCTCTTTCTTGGATGAAACCAACTGGGAAAAGAGCCGTTCTAAGCTGGGGACCATGGTGTCTTTCCCTAGTCTACACAGAAACAACACACTGAGGGAGAGGAGCTGCTGGCGTTTGGTAGCAACATCTCCTATTCTGAAGAGAATCATTTCGTTGTTAGCGGGTTCCGTCAGCCTTGCCACATTTTCTTAACTGGCTATAAAGGAGGGCACTCTGTTGGCACATTTACTTGAGGCCCTGCTTCCCAGGCTGAAAACTTTGCTCCCATTCCTTAGGTGGCACATTGGCTCAGAACTGCCCTACCCAAAGGATTCAGGGATGTGCAGCCTGATTAGTTGAGATCAGCCCTTCTGGCTCTTTCATGGATGAAACCAACTGGGAAAGAGCCCTTTAAGCTGGGGACCATGGTGTCTTTCCCTAGTCTACACACAAACAGCTCTTTGAGGGAGGAGAGCTGCTGGCGTTTGGTAGCAAAACCTCCTATTCTGAAGGGAAACATTTCGTTGTAAGCGGGTAGATTCAGCCTGGCCACATTTTCTCAGCTGGCTATAAAGGAGTGCACTCTGTTGGCAGACTTACCTGAGGACCTTCGTCCCAGGCTGGAATCTTTGCTTTCATTCCTTAGGTGGCACATTGGCTCAGAACTGCCCTACCCCAAGGATACAGGGATGTGCAGCCCGATTAGTTGAGATCAGCCCTTCTGGCTCTTTCATGGATGAAACCAACTGGGAAAAGAGCCGTTCTAAGCTGGGGACCATGGTGTCTTTCCCTAATCTACACAGAAACAGAACACTGAGGGAGAGGAGCTGCTGGCGTTTGGTAGCAAAATCTCCTATTCTGAAGAGAAACATTTCGTTGTAAGCGGGTAGATTCAGCGTTGCCACTTTTGCTCAGCTGGCTATAAAGGAGGGCACTCTGTTGGCAGATTTACTTGAGGCCCTGATTCCCAGGCTGAAAACTTTGCTTTCATTCCTTAGGTGGCACATTGGCTCAGAACAGCCCTACCCCAAGGATTCAGGGATGTGCAGCCCGATTTGTTGAGATCAGCCCTTCTGACACTTTCATGGATGAACCCAAATGGGAAAAGAGCCGTTCTAAACTGGGGACCATGGTGTCTTTCCCTAGTCTGCACAGAAACAGCACTCTGAGGGAGACGAGCTGCTGGCATTTGGTAGCAAAATCTCCTATGCTGAAGAGTATCATTTCGTTGTAAGAGGGTTGCATTAGCCTAGCCACATTTTCTCAACTGGCTATAAAGGAGGGCAGTCAGTAGGCCTCACCCTTCAAGCCCACTCCAATTTCATAGAGAAATCACCAGGCCTCGGTGTGCTTTCCTGTGGCAAGGAAACTTTTCTTTCATTCCTTAGGTGGCACATTGGCTCAGAACTGCCCTACCCCATGGATTCCGGGATGTGCAGCCCGATTAGTTGAGATCAGCCCTTCTGGCTCTTTCATGGATGAAACCAACTGGGAAAGAGCCCTTTTAAGCTGGGGACCATGGTGTCTTTCCCTAGTCTGCACACAAACAGCCCTCTGAGGTAGGAGAGCTGCTGGCGTTTGGTAGCAAAACCTCCTATTCTGAAGGGAAACATTTCGTTGTAAGCGGGTAGATTCAGCCTTGCCACATTTTCTCAGCTGGCTATAAAGGAGGGATCTCTGTTGGCAGACTTACTTGAGGCACTGCTTCCCAGGCCGAAAACTTTGCTTTCATTCCTTCGGTGGCACATTGGCTCAGAACTGCCCTACCCCAAGGATACAGGGTTGTGCAGCCCGATTAGTTGAGATAAGCCTTTCTCACTCAGTCATGGATGAAACCAACTGGGAAAAGAGCCGGTATAAGCTCGGGACCATGGTGTCTTTCCCTAGTCTACACAGAAACAGCACTCTGAGGGAGACGAGCTGCTGGCGTTTGGTAGCAAAATCTCCTATTCTGAAGAGACACCTTTCGGTGTAAGCGGCTTGCATCAGCCTTGCCACATTTTCTCAACTGGCTATAAAGGAAGGCAGTCAGTAGGCCTCACCCTTCAAGCCCACTCCAATTTCATGGAGAAAACACCAGGCCTCGGTGTGCTTTCCTGTGGCAAGGAAACTTTTCTTTCATTCCTTAGGTGGCACATTGGCTCCGAACTGCCCTACCCCATGGATTAGGGGATGTGCAGCCCGATTAGTTGAGATCAGCCCTTCTGGCTCTTTCATGGATGAAAGCAACTGGGAAAAGAGCCGTTCTAAGCTGGGGACCATGGTGTCTTTCCCTAGTCTACACAGAAACAGCTCACTGAGGGAGAGGAGCTGCTGGCGTTTGGTAGCAAAATCTCCTATTCTGAAGAGAAACATTTCGTTGTAAGCGGGTAGATACAGCGTTGCCACTTTTGCTCAGCTGGCTATAAAGGAGGGCACTCTGTTGGCAGATTTACTTGAGGCCCTGCTTCCCAGGCTGAAAACTTTGCTCTCATTCCTTAGGTGGCACATTGGCTCAGAACTGCCCTACCCAAAGGATTCAGGGATGTGCAGCCTGATTAGTTGAGATCAGCCCTTCTGGCTCTTTCATGGATGAAACCAACTGGGAAAGAGCCCTTTAAGCTGGGGACCATGGTATCTTTCCCTAGTCTACACACAAACAGCTCTTTGAGGGAGGAGAGCTGCTGGCGTTTGGTAGCAAAACCTCCTATTCTGAAGGGAAACATTTCGTTGTAAGCGGGTAGATTCAGCCTGGCCACATTTTCTCAGCTGGCTATAAAGGAGGGCACTCTGTTGGCACACTTACTTGAGGTCATGCGTCCCAGGCTGAAATCTTTGCTTTCATTCCTTAGGTGGCACATTGGCTCAGAACTGCCCTACCCAAGGATACAGGAATGTGCAGCCCGATTTGTTGAGATCAGCCCTTCTGGCTCTTTCATGGATGAAACCAAGTGGGAAAAGAGCCGTTCTAAGCTGGGGACCATGGTGTCTTTCCCTAGTCTACACAGAAACAGCACTCTGAGGGAGACGAGCTGCTGGCGTTTGGTAGCAAAATCTCCTATGCTGAAGAGTATCATTTCGTTGTAAGAGGGTTGCATTAGCCTAGCCACATTTTCTCAACTGGCTATAAAGGAGGGCAGTCAGTAGGCCTCACCCTTCAAGCCCATTCCAATTTCATAGAGAAATCACCAGGCCTCGGTGTGCTTTCCTGTGGCAAGGAAACTTTTCTTTCGTTCCTTAGGTGGCACATTGGCTCAGAACTGCCCTACCCCATGGATTCCGGGATGTGCAGCCCGATTAGTTGAGATCAGCCCTTCTGGCTCTTTCATGGATGAAACCAACTGGGAAAGAGCCCTTTAAGCTGGGGACCATGGTGTCTTTCCCTAGTCTACACACAAACAGCTCTTTGAGGGAGGAGAGCTGCTGGCGTTTGGTAGCAAAACCTCCTTTTCTGAAGGGAAACATTTCGTTGTAAGCGGGTAGATTCAGCCTGGCCACATTTTCTCAGCTGTCTATAAAGGAGGGCACTCTGTTGGCACACTTACTTGAGGTCATGCATCCCAGGCTGAAATCTTTGCTTTCATTCCTAAGGTGGCACATTGGCTCAGAACTGCCCTACCCAAGGATACAGGAATGTGCAGCCCGATTTGTTGAGATCAGCCCTTCTGCCTCTTTCATGGATGAAACCCACTGGGAAAAGAGCCCTTCTAAGCTGGGGACCATGGTGTCTTTCCCTAGTCTACACAGAAACAGCACTCTGAGGGAGACGAGCTGCTGGCGTTTGGTAGCAAAATCTCCTATGCTGAAGAGTATCATTTCGTTGTAAGGGGGTTGCATTAGCCTAGCCACATTTTCTCAACTGGCTATAAAGGAGGGCAGTCAGTAGGCCTCACCCTTCAAGCCCATTCCAATTTCATAGAGAAATCACCAGGCCTCGGTGTGCTTTCCTGTGGCAAGGAAACTTTTCTTTCGTTCCTTAAGTGGCACATTGGCTCAGAACTGCCCTACCCCATGGATTCCGGGATGTGCAGCCCGATTAGTTGAGATCAGCCCTTCTGGCTCTTTCATGGATGAAACCAACTGGGAAAGAGCCCTTTTAAGCTGGGGACCATGGTGTCTTTCCCTAGTCTGCACACAAACAGCACTCTGAGGGAGGAGAGCTGCTGGCGTTTGGTAGCAAAACCTCCTATTCTGAAGGGAAACATTTCGTTGTAAGCGGGTAGATTCAGCCTTGCCACATTTTCTCAGCTGGCTATACAGGAGGGCACTCTGTTGGCAGACTTACTTGGGGCACTGCTTCCCAGGCCGAAAACTTTGCTTTCATTCCTTCGGTGGCACATTGGTTCAGAACTGCCCTACCCCAAGGATACAGGGTTGTGCAGCCCGATTAGTTGAGATAAGCCTTTCTGACTCTGTCATGGATGAAACCAACTGGGAAAAGAGCCGGTATAAGCTCGGGACCATGGTGTCTTTCCCTAGTCTTCACAGAAACAGCACTCTGAGGGAGAGGAGCTGCTGGCGTTTGGTAGCAAAATCTCCTATTCTGAAGAGACACCTTTCGGTGTAAGCGGCTTGCATCAGCCTTGCCACATTTTCTCAACTGGCTATAAAGGAGACCAGTCAGTAGGCCTCACCCTTCAAGCCCACTCCAATTTCATGGAGAAAACACCAGGCCTCGGTGTGCTTTCCTGTGGCAAGGAAACTTTTCTTTCATTCCTTAGGTGGCACATTGGCTCCGAACTGCCCTACCCCATGGATTAGGGGATGTGCAGCCCGATTAGTTGAGATCAGCACTTCTGGCTCTTTCTTGGATGAAAGCAACTGGGAAAAGAGCCGTTCTAAGCTGGGGACCATGGTGTCTTTCCCTAGTCTACACAGAAACAACACACTGAGGGAGAGGAGCTGCTGGCGTTTGGTAGCAACATCTCCTATTCTGAAGAGAATCATTTCGTTGTAAGCGGGTTCCGTCAGCCTTGCCACATTTTCTTAACTGGCTATAAAGGAGGGCACTCTGTTGGCAGACTTACTTGAGGTCCTGCGTCCCAGGGTGAAAACTTTGCTTTCTTTCCTTATGTGGCACATTGGCTCAGAACTGCCCTACCCCAAGGATTCAGGGATGTGCAGCCCGATTAGTTGAGATCAGCCTTTCTGGCTCTTTCATGGATGAAACCAACTGGGAAAACAGCCGTTCTAAGCTGGGGACCATGGTGTCTTTCCCTAGTCTACACAGAAACAGCACACTGAGGGAGAGGAGCTGCTTCCGTTGGGTAGTAACATCTGCTATTCTGAAGAGAAACATTTCGCTGTAAGCGGGTATATTCAGCCTTGCCACATTTTCTCAGCTGACTATAAACGAGGGCACTCTGTTGGCAGACTTACTTGAGGAACTTCGTCCAAGGCTGGAATCTTTGCTTTCATTCCTTAGGTGGCACATTGGCTCAGAACTGCCCTACCCCAAGGATACAGGGATGTGCAGCCCGATTAGTTGTGATCAGCCCTTCTGGCTCTTCCATGAATGAGACCCACTGGGAAAAGAGCCGTTCTAAGCTGGGGACCATGGTGTCTTTCCCTAGTCTACACAGAAACAGCACTCTGAGGGAGACGAGCTGCTGGCGTTTGGTAGCAAAATCTCCTATTCTGAAGAGCATCATTTCGTTGTAAGAGGGTTGCATTAGCCTAGCCACATTTTCTCAACTGGCTATAAAGGAGGGCAGTCAGTAGGCCTCACCCTTCAAGCCCACTCCAATTTCATGGAGAAAACACCAGGCCTCGGTGTGCTTTCCTGTGGCAAGGAAACTTTTCTTTCATTCCTTAGGTGGCACATTGGCTCCGAACTGCCCTACCCAATGGATTAGGGGATGTGCAGCCCGATTAGTTGAGATCAGCCCTTCTGGCTCTTTCTTGGATGAAACCAACTGGGAAAAGAGCCGTTCTAAGCTGGGGACCATGGTGTCTTTCCCTAGTCTACACAGAAACAACACACTGAGGGAGAGGAGCTGCTGGCGTTTGGTAGCAACATCTCCTATTCTGAAGAGAATCATTTCGTTGTTAGCGGGTTCCGTCAGCCTTGCCACATTTTCTTAACTGGCTATAAAGGAGGGCACTCTGTTGGCACATTTACTTGAGGCCCTGCTTCCCAGGCTGAAAACTTTGCTCCCATTCCTTAGGTGGCACATTGGCTCAGAACTGCCCTACCTAAAGGATTCAGGGATGTGCAGCCTGATTAGTTGAGATCAGCCCTTCTGGCTCTTTCATGGATGAAACCAACTGGGAAAGAGCCCTTTAAGCTGGGGACCATGGTGTCTTTCCCTAGTCTACACACAAACAGCTCTTTGAGGGAGGAGAGCTGCTGGCGTTTGGTAGCAAAACCTCCTATTCTGAAGGGAAACATTTCGTTGTAAGCGGGTAGATTCAGCCTGGCCACATTTTCTCAGCTGGCTATAAAGGAGTGCACTCTGTTGGCAGACTTACCTGAGGACCTTCGTCCCAGGCTGGAATCTTTGCTTTCATTCCTTAGGTGGCACATTGGCTCAGAACTGCCCTACCCCAAGGATACAGGGATGTGCAGCCCGATTAGTTGAGATCAGCCCTTCTGGCTCTTTCATGGATGAAACCAACTGGGAAAAGAGCCGTTCTAAGCTGGGGACCATGGTGTCTTTCCCTAATCTACACAGAAACAGAACACTGAGGGAGAGGAGCTGCTGGCGTTTGGTAGCAAAATCTCCTATTCTGAAGAGAAACATTTCGTTGTAAGCGGGTAGATTCAGCGTTGCCACTTTTGCTCAGCTGGCTATAAAGGAGGGCACTCTGTTGGCAGATTTACTTGAGGCCCTGATTCCCAGGCTGAAAACTTTGCTTTCATTCCTTAGGTGGCACATTGGCTCAGAACAGCCCTACCCCAAGGATTCAGGGATGTGCAGCCCGATTTGTTGAGATCAGCCCTTCTGACACTTTCATGGATGAACCCAAATGGGAAAAGAGCCGTTCTAAACTGGGGACCATGGTGTCTTTCCCTAGTCTGCACAGAAACAGCACTCTGAGGGAGACGAGCTGCTGGCATTTGGTAGCAAAATCTCCTATGCTGAAGAGTATCATTTCGTTGTAAGAGGGTTGCATTAGCCTAGCCACATTTTCTCAACTGGCTATAAAGGAGGGCAGTCAGTAGGCCTCACCCTTCAAGCCCACTCCAATTTCATAGAGAAATCACCAGGCCTCGGTGTGCTTTCCTGTGGCAAGGAAACTTTTCTTTCATTCCTTAGGTGGCACATTGGCTCAGAACTGCCCTACCCCATGGATTCCGGGATGTGCAGCCCGATTAGTTGAGATCAGCCCTTCTGGCTCTTTCATGGATGAAACCAACTGGGAAAGAGCCCTTTTAAGCTGGGGACCATGGTGTCTTTCCCTAGTCTGCACACAAACAGCCCTCTGAGGTAGGAGAGCTGCTGGCGTTTGGTAGCAAAACCTCCTATTCTGAAGGGAAACATTTCGTTGTAAGCGGGTAGATTCAGCCTTGCCACATTTTCTCAGCTGGCTATAAAGGAGGGATCTCTGTTGGCAGACTTACTTGAGGCACTGCTTCCCAGGCCGAAAACTTTGCTTTCATTCCTTCGGTGGCACATTGGCTCAGAACTGCCCTACCCCAAGGATACAGGGTTGTGCAGCCCGATTAGTTGAGATAAGCCTTTCTCACTCAGTCATGGATGAAACCAACTGGGAAAAGAGCCGGTATAAGCTCGGGACCATGGTGTCTTTCCCTAGTCTACACAGAAACAGCACTCTGAGGGAGACGAGCTGCTGGCGTTTGGTAGCAAAATCTCCTATTCTGAAGAGACACCTTTCGGTGTAAGCGGCTTGCATCAGCCTTGCCACATTTTCTCAACTGGCTATAAAGGAAGGCAGTCAGTAGGCCTCACCCTTCAAGCCCACTCCAATTTCATGGAGAAAACACCAGGCCTCGGTGTGCTTTCCTGTGGCAAGGAAACTTTTCTTTCATTCCTTAGGTGGCACATTGGCTCCGAACTGCCCTACCCCATGGATTAGGGGATGTGCAGCCCGATTAGTTGAGATCAGCCCTTCTGGCTCTTTCATGGATGAAAGCAACTGGGAAAAGAGCCGTTCTAAGCTGGGGACCATGGTGTCTTTCCCTAGTCTACACAGAAACAGCTCACTGAGGGAGAGGAGCTGCTGGCGTTTGGTAGCAAAATCTCCTATTCTGAAGAGAAACATTTCGTTGTAAGCGGGTAGATACAGCGTTGCCACTTTTGCTCAGCTGGCTATAAAGAGGGCACTCTGTTGGCAGATTTACTTGAGGCCCTGCTTCCCAGGCTGTAAACTTTGCTCTCATTCCTTAGGTGGCACATTGGCTCAGAACTGCCCTACCCAAAGGATTCAGGGATGTGCAGCCTGATTAGTTGAGATCAGCCCTTCTGGCTCTTTCATGGATGAAACCAACTGGGAAAGAGCCCTTTAAGCTGGGGACCATGGTATCTTTCCCTAGTCTACACACAAACAGCTCTTTGAGGGAGGAGAGCTGCTGGCGTTTGGTAGCAAAACCTCCTATTCTGAAGGGAAACATTTCGTTGTAAGCGGGTAGATTCAGCCTGGCCACATTTTCTCAGCTGGCTATAAAGGAGGGCACTCTGTTGGCACACTTACTTGAGGTCATGCGTCCCAGGCTGAAATCTTTGCTTTCATTCCTTAGGTGGCACATTGGCTCAGAACTGCCCTACCCAAGGATACAGGAATGTGCAGCCCGATTTGTTGAGATCAGCCCTTCTGGCTCTTTCATGGATGAAACCAAGTGGGAAAAGAGCCGTTCTAAGCTGGGGACCATGGTGTCTTTCCCTAGTCTACACAGAAACAGCACTCTGAGGGAGACGAGCTGCTGGCGTTTGGTAGCAAAATCTCCTATGCTGAAGAGTATCATTTCGTTGTAAGAGGGTTGCATTAGCCTAGCCACATTTTCTCAACTGGCTATAAAGGAGGGCAGTCAGTAGGCCTCACCCTTCAAGCCCATTCCAATTTCATAGAGAAATCACCAGGCCTCGGTGTGCTTTCCTGTGGCAAGGAAACTTTTCTTTCGTTCCTTAGGTGGCACATTGGCTCAGAACTGCCCTACCCCATGGATTCCGGGATGTGCAGCCCGATTAGTTGAGATCAGCCCTTCTGGCTCTTTCATGGATGAAACCAACTGGGAAAGAGCCCTTTAAGCTGGGGACCATGGTGTCTTTCCCTAGTCTACACACAAACAGCTCTTTGAGGGAGGAGAGCTGCTGGCGTTTGGTAGCAAAACCTCCTATTCTGAAGGGAAACATTTCGTTGTAAGCGGGTAGATTCAGCCTGGCCACATTTTCTCAGCTGTCTATAAAGGAGGGCACTCTGTTGGCACACTTACTTGAGGTCATGCATCCCAGGCTGAAATCTTTGCTTTCATTCCTAAGGTGGCACATTGGCTCAGAACTGCCCTACCCAAGGATACAGGAATGTGCAGCCCGATTTGTTGAGATCAGCCCTTCTGCCTCTTTCATGAATGAAACCAACTGGGAAAAGAGCCCTTCTAAGCTGGGGACCATGGTGTCTTTCCCTAGTCTACACAGAAACAGCACTCTGAGGGAGACGAGCTGCTGGCGTTTGGTAGCAAAATCTCCTATGCTGAAGAGTATCATTTCGTTGTAAGAGGGTTGCATTAGCCTAGCCACATTTTCTCAACTGGCTATAAAGGAGGGCAGTCAGTAGGCCTCACCCTTCAAGCCCATTCCAATTTCATAGAGAAATCACCAGGCCTCGGTGTGCTTTCCTGTGGCAAGGAAACTTTTCTTTCGTTCCTTAGGTGGCACATTGGCTCAGAACTGCCCTACCCCATGGATTCCGGGATGTGCAGCCCGATTAGTTGAGATCAGCCCTTCTGGCTCTTTCATGGATGAAACCAACTGGGAAAGAGCCCTTTTAAGCTGGGGACCATGGTGTCTTTCCCTAGTCTGCACACAAACAGCACTCTGAGGGAGGAGAGCTGCTGGCGTTTGGTAGCAAAACCTCCTATTCTGAAGGGAAACATTTCGTTGTAAGCGGGTAGATTCAGCCTTGCCACATTTTCTCAGCTGGCTATAAAGGAGGGCACTCTGTTGGCAGACTTACTTGGGGCACTGCTTCCCAGGCCGAAAACTTTGCTTTCATTCCTTCGGTGGCACATTGGTTCAGAACTGCCCTACCCCAAGGATACAGGGTTGTGCAGCCCGATTAGTTGAGATAAGCCTTTCTGACTCTGTCATGGATGAAACCAACTGGGAAAAGAGCCGGTATAAGCTCGGGACCATGGTGTCTTTCCCTAGTCTACACAGAAACAGCACTCTGAGGGAGAGGAGCTGCTGGCGTTTGGTAGCAAAATCTCCTATTCTGAAGAGACACCTTTCGGTGTAAGCGGCTTGCATCAGCCTTGGCACATTTTCTCAACTGGCTATAAAGGAGACCAGTCAGTAGGCCTCACCCTTCAATCCCACTCCAATTTCATGGAGAAAACACCAGGCCTCGGTGTGCTTTCCTGTGGCAAGGAAACTTTTCTTTCATTCCTTAGGTGGCACATTGGCTCCGAACTGCCCTACCCCATGGATTAGGGGATGTGCAGCCCGATTAGTTGAGATCAGCACTTCTGGCTCTTTCTTGGATGAAAGCAACTGGGAAAAGAGCCGTTCTAAGCTGGGGACCATGGTGTCTTTCCCTAGTCTACACAGAAACAACACACTGAGGGAGAGGAGCTGCTGGCGTTTGGTAGCAACATCTCCTATTCTGAAGAGAATCATTTCGTTGTAAGCGGGTTCCGTCAGCCTTGCCACATTTTCTTAACTGGCTATAAAGGAGGGCACTCTGTTGGCAGACTTACTTGAGGTCCTGCGTCCCAGGGTGAAAACTTTGCTTTCTTTCCTTATGTGGCACATTGGCTCAGAACTGCCCTACCCCAAGGATTCAGGGATGTGCAGCCCGATTAGTTGAGATCAGCCCTTCTGGCTCTTTCATGGATGAAACCAACTGGGAAAACAGCCGTTCTAAGCTGGGGACCATGGTGTCTTTCCCTAGTCTACACAGAAACAGCACACTGAGGGAGAGGAGCTGCTTCCATTGGGTAGTAACATCTGCTATTCTGAAGAGAAACATTTCGCTGTAAGCAGGTATATTCAGCCTTGCCACATTTTCTCAGCTGACTATAAACGAGGGCACTCTGTTGGCAGACTTACTTGAGGAACTTCGTCCAAGGCTGGAATCTTTGCTTTCATTCCTTAGGTGGCACATTGGCTCAGAACTGCCCTACCCGAAGGATACAGGGATGTGCAGCCCGATTAGTTGAGATCAGCCCTTCTGGCTCTTTCATGAATGAGACCCACTGGGAAAAGAGCCGTTCTAAGCTGGGGACCATGGTGTCTTTCCCTAGTCTACACAGAAACAGCACTCTGAGGGAGACGAGCTGCTGGCGTTTGGTAGCAAAATCTCCTATTCTGAAGAGTATCATTTCGTTGTAAGAGGGTTGCATTAGCCTGCCACATTTTCTCAACTGGCTATAAAGGAGGGCAATCAGTAGGCCTCACCCTTCAAGCCCACTCCAATTTCATGGAGAAAACACCAGGCCTCGGTGTGCTTTCCTGTGGCAAGGAAACTTTTCTTTCATTCCTTAGGTGGCACATTGGCTCCGAACTGCCCTACCCCATGGATTAGGGGATGTGCAGCCCGATTAGTTGAGATCAGCACTTCTGGCTCTTTCTTGGATGAAAGCAACTGGGAAAAGAGCCGTTCTAAGCTGGGGACCATGGTGTCTTTCCCTAGTCTACACAGAAACAACACACTGAGGGAGAGGAGCTGCTGGCGTTTGGTAGCAACATCTCCTATTCTGAAGAGAATCATTTCGTTGTAAGCGGGTTCCGTCAGCCTTGCCACATTTTCTTAACTGGCTATAAAGGAGGGCACTCTGTTGGCAGACTTACTTGAGGTCCTGCGTCCCAGGGTGAAAACTTTGCTTTCTTTCCTTATGTGGCACATTGGCTCAGAACTGCCCTACCCCAAGGATTCAGGGATGTGCAGCCCGATTAGTTGAGATCAGCCCTTCTGGCTCTTTCATGGATGAAACCAACTGGGAAAACAGCCGTTCTAAGCTGGGGACCATGGTGTCTTTCCCTAGTCTACACAGAAACAGCACACTGAGGGAGAGGAGCTGCTTCCATTGGGTAGTAACATCTGCTATTCTGAAGAGAAACATTTCGCTGTAAGCAGGTATATTCAGCCTTGCCACATTTTCTCAGCTGACTATAAACGAGGGCACTCTGTTGGCAGACTTACTTGAGGAACTTCGTCCAAGGCTGGAATCTTTGCTTTCATTCCTTAGGTGGCACATTGGCTCAGAACTGCCCTACCCGAAGGATACAGGGATGTGCAGCCCGATTAGTTGAGATCAGCCCTTCTGGCTCTTTCATGAATGAGACCCACTGGGAAAAGAGCCGTTCTAAGCTGGGGACCATGGTGTCTTTCCCTAGTCTACACAGAAACAGCACTCTGAGGGAGACGAGCTGCTGGCGTTTGGTAGCAAAATCTCCTATTCTGAAGAGTATCATTTCGTTGTAAGAGGGTTGCATTAGCCTGCCACATTTTCTCAACTGGCTATAAAGGAGGGCAATCAGTAGGCCTCACCCTTCAAGCCCACTCCAATTTCATGGAGAAAACACCAGGCCTCGGTGTGCTTTCCTGTGGCAAGGAAACTTTTCTTTCATTCCTTAGGTGGCACATTGGCTCCGAACTGCCCTACCCAATGGATTAGGGGATGTGCAGCCCGATTAGTTGAGATCAGCCCTTCTGGCTCTTTCTTGGATGAAACCAACTGGGAAAAGAGCCGTTCTAAGCTGGGGACCATGGTGTCTTTCCCTAGTCTACACAGAAACAACACACTGAGGGAGAGGAGCTGCTGGCGTTTGGTAGCAACATCTCCTATTCTGAAGAGAATCATTTAGTTGTTAGCGGGTTCCGTCAGCCTTGCCACATTTTCTTAACTGGCTATAAAGGAGGGCACTCTGTTGGCACATTTACTTGAGGCCCTGCTTCCCAGGCTGAAAACTTTGCTCCCATTCCTTAGGTGGCACATTGGCTCAGAACTGCCCTACCCAAAGGATTCAGGGATGTGCAGCCTGATTAGTTGAGATCAGCCCTTCTGGCTCTTTCATGGATGAAACCAACTGGGAAAGAGCCCTTTAAGCTGGGGACCATGGTGTCTTTCCCTAGTCTACACACAAACAGCTCTTTGAGGGAGGAGAGCTGCTGGCGTTTGGTAGCAAAACCTCCTATTCTGAAGGGAAACATTTCGTTGTAAGCGGGTAGATTCAGCCTGGCCACATTTTCTCAGCTGGCTATAAAGGAGGGCACTCTGTTGGCAGACTTACATGGGGCACTGCTTCCCAGGCCGAAAACTTTGCTTTCATTCCTTCGGTGGCACATTGGTTCAGAACTGCCCTACCCCAAGGATACAGGGTTGTGCAGCCCGATTAGTTGAGATAAGCCTTTCTGACTCTGTCATGGATGAAACCAACTGGGAAAAGAGCCGGTATAAGCTCGGGACCATGGTGTCTTTCCCTAGTCTACACAGAAACAGCACTCTGAGGGAGAGGAGCTGCTGGCGTTTGGTAGCAAAATCTCCTATTCTGAAGAGACACCTTTCGGTGTAAGCGGCTTGCATCAGCCTTGCCACATTTTCTCAACTGGCTATAAAGGAGACCAGTCAGTAGGCCTCACCCTTCAAGCCCACTCCAATTTCATGGAGAAAACACCAGGCCTCGGTGTGCTTTCCTGTGGCAAGGAAACTTTTCTTTCATTCCTTAGGTGGCACATTGGCTCCGAACTGCCCTACCCCATGGATTAGGGGATGTGCAGCCCGATTAGTTGAGATCAGCACTTCTGGCTCTTTCTTGGATGAAAGCAACTGGGAAAAGAGCCGTTCAAAGCTGGGGACCATGGTGTCTTTCCCTAGTCTACACAGAAACAACACACTGAGGGAGAGGAGCTGCTGGCGTTTGGTAGCAACATCTCCTATTCTGAAGAGAATCATTTCGTTGTAAGCGGGTTCCGTCAGCCTTGCCACATTTTCTTAACTGGCTATAAAGGAGGGCACTCTGTTGGCAGACTTACTTGAGGTCCTGCGTCCCAGGGTGAAAACTTTGCTTTCTTTCCTTATGTGGCACATTGGCTCAGAACTGCCCTACCCCAAGGATTCAGGGATGTGCAGCCCGATTAGTTGAGATCAGCCCTTCTGGCTCTTTCATGGATGAAACCAACTGGGAAAACAGCCGTTCTAAGCTGGGGACCATGGTGTCTTTCCCTAGTCTACACAGAAACAGCACACTGAGGGAGAGGAGCTGCTTCCGTTGGGTAGTAACATCTGCTATTCTGAAGAGAAACATTTCGCTGTAAGCGGGTATATTCAGCCTTGCCACATTTTCTCAGTTGACTATAAACGAGGGCACTCTGTTGGCAGACTTACTTGAGGAACTTCGTCCAAGGCTGGAATCTTTGCTTTCATTCCTTAGGTGGCACATTGGCTCAGAACAGCCCTACCCCAAGGATTCAGGGATGTGCAGCCCGATTTGTTGAGATCAGCCCTTCTGACACTTTCATGGATGAACCCAAATGGGAAAAGAGCCGTTCTAAACTGGGGACCATGGTGTCTTTCCCTAGTCTGCACAGAAACAGCACTCTGAGGGAGACGAGCTGCTGGCATTTGGTAGCAAAATCTCCTATGCTGAAGAGTATCATTTCGTTGTAAGAGGGTTGCATTAGCCTAGCCACATTTTCTCAACTGGCTATAAAGGAGGGCAGTCAGTAGGCCTCACCCTTCAAGCCCACTCCAATTTCATAGAGAAATCACCAGGCCTCGGTGTGCTTTCCTGTGGCAAGGAAATTTTCTTTCATTCCTTAGGTGGCACATTGGCTCAGAACTGCCCTACCCCATGGATTCCGGGATGTGCAGCCCGATTAGTTGAGATCAGCCCTTCTGGCTCTTTCATGGATGAAACCAACTGGGAAAGAGCCCTTTTAAGCTGGGGACCATGGTGTCTTTCCCTAGTCTGCACACAAACAGCACTCTGAGGGAGGAGAGCTGCTGGCGTTTGGTAGCAAAACCTCCTATTCTGAAGGGAAACATTTCGTTGTAAGCGGGTAGATTCAGCCTTGCCACATTTTCTCAGCTGGCTATAAAGGAGGGAACTCTGTTGGCAGACTTACTTGAGGCACTGCTTCCCAGGCCGAAAACTTTGCTTTCATTCCTTCGGTGGCACATTGGCTCAGAACTGCCCTACCCCAAGGATACAGGGTTGTGCAGCCCGATTAGTTGAGATAAGCCTTTCTCACTCAGTCATGGATGAAACCAACTGGGAAAAGAGCCGGTATAAGCTCGGGACCATGGTGTCTTTCCCTAGTCTACACAGAAACAGCACTCTGAGGGAGAGGAGCTGCTGGCGTTTGGTAGCAAAATCTCCTATTCTGAAGAGACACCTTTCGGTATAAGCGGCTTGCATCAGCCTTGCCACATTTTCTCAACTGGCTATAAAGGAAGGCAGTCAGTAGGCCTCACCCTTCAAGCCCACTCCAATTTCATGGAGAAAACACCAGGCCTCGGTGTGCTTTCCTGTGGCAAGGAAACTTTTCTTTCATTCCTTAGGTGGCACATTGGCTCCGAACTGCCCTACCCCATGGATTAGGGGATGTGCAGCCCGATTAGTTGAGATCAGCCCTTCTGGCTCTTTCATGGATGAAAGCAACTGGGAAAAGAGCCGTTCTAAGCTGGGGACCATGGTGTCTTTCCCTAGTCTACACAGAAACAGCTCACTGAGGGAGAGGAGCTGCTGGCGTTTGGTAGCAAAATCTCCTATTCTGAAGAGAAACATTTCGTTGTAAGCGGGTAGATACAGCGTTGCCACTTTTGCTCAGCTGGGTATAAAGGAGGGCACTCTGTTGGCAGATTTACTTGAGGCCCTGCTTCCCAGGCTGAAAACTTTGCTCTCATTCCTTAGGTGGCACATTGGCTCAG
Source organism: Eschrichtius robustus (assembly GCF_028021215.1). Lineage (NCBI taxonomy): Eukaryota > Metazoa > Chordata > Mammalia > Artiodactyla > Eschrichtiidae > Eschrichtius > Eschrichtius robustus. The sequence continues at coordinate 34,102,103 of NC_090843.1, forward strand.
AACTGCCCTACCCAAAGGATTCAGGGATGTGCAGCCTGATTAGTTGAGATCAGCCCTTCTGGCTCTTTCATGGATGAAACCAACTGGGAAAGAGCCCTTTAAGCTGGGGACCATGGTGTCTTTCCCTAGTCTACACACAAACAGCTCTTTGAGGGAGGAGAGCTGCTGGCGTTTGGTAGCAAAACCTCCTATTCTGAAGGGAAACATTTCGTTGTAAGCGGGTAGATTCAGCCTGGCCACATTTTCTCAGCTGGCTATAAAGGAGGGCACTCTGTTGGCACACTTACTTGAGGTCATGCGTCCCAGGCTGAAATCTTTGCTTTCATTCCTTAGGTGGCACATTGGCTCAGAACTGCCCTACCCAAGGATACAGGAATGTGCAGCCCGATTTGTTGAGATCAGCCCTTCTGGCTCTTTCATGGATGAAACCAAGTGGGAAAAGAGCCGTTCTAAGCTGGGGACCATGGTGTCTTTCCCTAGTCTGCACAGAAACAGCACTCTGAGGGAGACGAGCTGCTGGCGTTTGGTAGCAAAATCTCCTATGCTGAAGAGTATCATTTTGTTGTAAGAGGGTTGCATTAGCCTAGCCACATTTTCTCAACTGGCTATAAAGGAGGGCAGTCAGTAGGCCTCACCCTTCAAGCCCATTCCAATTTCATAGAGAAATCACCAGGCCTCGGTGTGCTTTCCTGTGGCAAGGAAACTTTTCTTTCGTTCCTTAGGTGGCACATTGGCTCAGAACTGCCCTACCCCATGGATTCCGGGATGTGCAGCCCGATTAGTTGAGATCAGCCCTTCTGGCTCTTTCATGGATGAAACCAACTGGGAAAGAGCCCTTTTAAGCTGGGGACCATGGTGTCTTTCCCTAGTCTGCACACAAACAGCTCTCTGAGGGAGGAGAGCTGCTGGCGTTTGGTAGCAAAACCTCCTATTCTGAAGGGAAACATTTCGTTGTAAGCGGGTAGATTCAGCCTTGCCACATTTTCTCAGCTGGCTATAAAGGAGGGCACTCTGTTGGCAGACTTACATGGGGCACTGCTTCCCAGGCCGAAAACTTTGCTTTCATTCCTTCGGTGGCACATTGGTTCAGAACTGCCCTACCCCAAGGATACAGGGTTGTGCAGCCCGATTAGTTGAGATAAGCCTTTCTGACTCTGTCATGGATGAAACCAACTGGGAAAAGAGCCGGTATAAGCTCGGGACCATGGTGTCTTTCCCTAGTCTACACAGAAACAGCACTCTGAGGGAGAGGAGCTGCTGGCGTTTGGTAGCAAAATCTCCTATTCTGAAGAGACACCTTTCGGTGTAAGCGGCTTGCATCAGCCTTGCCACATTTTCTCAACTGGCTATAAAGGAAGGCAGTCAGTAGGCCTCACCCTTCAAGCCCACTCCAATTTCATGGAGAAAACACCAGGCCTCGGTGTGCTTTCCTGTGGCAAGGAAACTTTTCTTTCATTCCTTAGGTGGCACATTGGCTCCGAACTCCCCTACCCCATGGATTAGGGGATGTGCAGCCCGATTAGTTGAGAGCAGCACTTCTGGCTCTTTCTTGGATGAAAGCAACTGGGAAAAGAGCCGTTCTAAGCTGGGGACCATGGTGTCTTTCCCTAGTCTACACAGAAACAACACACTGAGGGAGAGGAGCTGCTGGCGTTTGGTAGCAACATCTCCTATTCTGAAGAGAATCATTTCGTTGTAAGCGGGTTCCGTCAGCCTTGCCACATTTTCTTAACTGGCTATAAAGGAGGGCACTCTGTTGGCAGACTTACTTGAGGTCCTGCGTCCCAGGGTGAAAACTTTGCTTTCTTTCCTTATGTGGCACATTGGCTCAGAACTGCCCTACCCCAAGGATTCAGGGATGTGCAGCCCGATTAGTTGAGATCAGCCCTTCTGGCTCTTTCATGGATGAAACCAACTGGGAAAACAGCCGTTCTAAGCTGGGGACCATGGTGTCTTTCCCTAGTCTACACAGAAACAGCACACTGAGGGAGAGGAGCTGCTTCCGTTGGGTAGTAACATCTGCTATTCTGAAGAGAAACATTTCGCTGTAAGCGGGTATATTCAGCTTTGCCACATTTTCTCAGTTGACTATAAACGAGGGCACTCTGTTGGCAGACTTACTTGAGGAACTTCGTCCAAGGCTGGAATCTTTGCTTTCATTCCTTAGGTGGCACATTGGCTCAGAACAGCCCTACCCGAAGGATACAGGGATGTGCAGCCCGATTAGTTGAGATCAGCCCTTCTGGCTCTTTCATGAATGAGACCCACTGGGAAAAGAGCCGTTCTAAGCTGGGGACCATGGTGTCTTTCCCTAGTCTACACAGAAACAGCACTCTGAGGGAGACGAGCTGCTGGCGTTTGGTAGCAAAATCTCCTATTCTGAAGAGTATCATTTCGTTGTAAGAGGGTTGCATTAGCCTAGCCACATTTTCTCAACTGGCTATAAAGGAGGGCAGTCAGTAGGCCTCACCCTTCAAGCCCACTCCAATTTCATGGAGAAAACACCAGGCCTCGGTGTGCTTTCCTGTGGCAAGGAAACTTTTCTTTCATTCCTTAGGTGGCACATTGGCTCCGAACTGCCCTACCCAATGGATTAGGGGATGTGCAGCCCGATTAGTTGAGATCAGCCCTTCTGGCTCTTTCTTGGATGAAACCAACTGGGAAAAGAGCCGTTCTAAGCTGGGGACCATGGTGTCTTTCCCTAGTGTACACAGAAACAACACACTGAGGGAGAGGAGCTGCTGGCGTTTGGTAGCAACATCTCCTATTCTGAAGAGAATCATTTCGTTGTTAGCGGGTTCCGTCAGCCTTGCCACATTTTCTTAACTGGCTATAAAGGAGGGCACTCTGTTGGCACATTTACTTGAGGCCCTGCTTCCCAGGCTGAAAACTTTGCTCCCATTCCTTAGGTGGCACATTGGCTCAGAACTGCCCTACCCAAAGGATTCAGGGATGTGCAGTCTGATTAGTTGAGATCAGCCCTTCTGGCTCTTTCATGGATGAAACCAACTGGGAAAGAGCCCTTTAAGCTGGGGACCATGGTGTCTTTCCCTAGTCTACACACAAACAGCTCTTTGAGGGAGGAGAGCTGCTGGCGTTTGGTAGCAAAACCTCCTATTCTGAAGGGAAACATTTCGTTGTAAGCGGGTAGATTCAGCCTGGCCACATTTTCTCAGCTGGCTATAAAGGAGTGCACTCTGTTGGCAGACTTACCTGAGGACCTTCGTCCCAGGCTGGAATCTTTGCTTTCATTCCTTAGGTGGCACATTGGCTCAGAACTGCCCTACCCCAAGGATACAGGGATGTGCAGCCCGATTAGTTGAGATCAGCCCTTCTGGCTCTTTCATGGATGAAACCAACTGGGAAAAGAGCCGTTCTAAGCTGGGGACCATGGTGTCTTTCCCTAATCTACACAGAAACAGAACACTGAGGGAGAGGAGCTGCTGGCGTTTGGTAGCAAAATCTCCTATTCTGAAGAGAAACATTTCGTTGTAAGCGGGTAGATTCAGCGTTGCCACTTTTGCTCAGCTGGCTATAAAGGAGGGCACTCTGTTGGCAGATTTACTTGAGGCCCTGATTCCCAGGCTGAAAACTTTGCTTTCATTCCTTAGGTGGCACATTGGCTCAGAACTGCCCTACCCCAAGGATTCAGGGATGTGCAGCCCGATTTGTTGAGATCAGCCCTTCTGACACTTTCATGGATGAACCCAAATGGGAAAAGAGCCGTTCTAAACTGGGGACCATGGTGTCTTTCCCTAGTCTACACAGAAACAGCACTCTGAGGGAGACGAGCTGCTGGCATTTGGTAGCAAAATCTCCTATGCTGAAAAGTATCATTTCGTTGTAAGAGGGTTGCATTAGCCTAGCCACATTTTCTCAACTGGCTATAAAGGAGGGCAGTCAGTAGGCCTCACCCTTCAAGCCCACTCCAATTTCATAGAGAAATCACCAGGCCTCGGTGTGCTTTCCTGTGGCAAGGAAACTTTTCTTTCATTCCTTAGGTGGCACATTGGCTCAGAACTGCCCTACCCCATGGATTCCGGGATGTGCAGCCCGATTAGTTGAGATCAGCCCTTCTGGCTCTTTCATGGATGAAACCAACTGGGAAAGAGCCCTTTTAAGCTGGGGACCATGGTGTCTTTCCCTAGTCTGCACACAAACAGCCCTCTGAGGTAGGAGAGCTGCTGGCGTTTGGTAGCAAAACCTCCTATTCTGAAGGGAAACATTTCGTTGTAAGCGGGTAGATTCAGCCTTGCCACATTTTCTCAGCTGGCTATAAAGGAGGGATCTCTGTTGGCAGACTTACTTGAGGCACTGCTTCCCAGGCCGAAAACTTTGCTTTCATTCCTTCGGTGGCACATTGGCTCAGAACTGCCCTACCCCAAGGATACAGGGTTGTGCAGCCCGATTAGTTGAGATAAGCCTTTCTCACTCAGTCATGGATGAAACCAACTGGGAAAAGAGCCGGTATAAGCTCGGGACCATGGTGTCTTTCCCTAGTCTACACAGAAACAGCACTCTGAGGGAGACGAGCTGCTGGCGTTTGGTAGCAAAATCTCCTATTCTGAAGAGACACCTTTCGGTGTAAGCGGCTTGCATCAGCCTTGCCACATTTTCTCAACTGGCTATAAAGGAAGGCAGTCAGTAGGCCTCACCCTTCAAGCCCACTCCAATTTCATGGAGAAAACACCAGGCCTCGGTGTGCTTTCCTGTGGCAAGGAAACTTTTCTTTCATTCCTTAGGTGGCACATTGGCTCCGAACTGCCCTACCCCATGGATTAGGGGATGTGCAGCCCGATTAGTTGAGATCAGCCCTTCTGGCTCTTTCATGGATGAAAGCAACTGGGAAAAGAGCCGTTCTAAGCTGGGGACCATGGTGTCTTTCCCTAGTCTACACAGAAACAGCTCACTGAGGGAGAGGAGCTGCTGGCGTTTGGTAGCAAAATCTCCTATTCTGAAGAGAAACATTTCGTTGTAAGCGGGTAGATACAGCGTTGCCACTTTTGCTCAGCTGGCTATAAAGGAGGGCACTCTGTTGGCAGATTTACTTGAGGCCCTGCTTCCCAGGCTGAAAACTTTGCTCTCATTCCTTAGGTGGCACATTGGCTCAGAACTGCCCTACCCAAAGGATTCAGGGATGTGCAGCCTGATTAGTTGAGATCAGCCCTTCTGGCTCTTTCATGGATGAAACCAACTGGGAAAGAGCCCTTTAAGCTGGGGACCATGGTATCTTTCCCTAGTCTACACACAAACAGCTCTTTGAGGGAGGAGAGCTGCTGGCGTTTGGTAGCAAAACCTCCTATTCTGAAGGGAAACATTTCGTTGTAAGCGGGTAGATTCAGCCTGGCCACATTTTCTCAGCTGGCTATAAAGGAGGGCACTCTGTTGGCACACTTACTTGAGGTCATGCGTCCCAGGCTGAAATCTTTGCTTTCATTCCTTAGGTGGCACATTGGCTCAGAACTGCCCTACCCAAGGATACAGGAATGTGCAGCCCGATTTGTTGAGATCAGCCCTTCTGGCTCTTTCATGGATGAAACCAAGTGGGAAAAGAGCCGTTCTAAGCTGGGGACCATGGTGTCTTTCCCTAGTCTACACAGAAACAGCACTCTGAGGGAGACGAGCTGCTGGCGTTTGGTAGCAAAATCTCCTATGCTGAAGAGTATCATTTCGTTGTAAGAGGGTTGCATTAGCCTAGCCACATTTTCTCAACTGGCTATAAAGGAGGGCAGTCAGTAGGCCTCACCCTTCAAGCCCATTCCAATTTCATAGAGAAATCACCAGGCCTCGGTGTGCTTTCCTGTGGCAAGGAAACTTTTCTTTCGTTCCTTAGGTGGCACATTGGCTCAGAACTGCCCTACCCCATGGATTCCGGGATGTGCAGCCCGATTAGTTGAGATCAGCCCTTCTGGCTCTTTCATGGATGAAACCAACTGGGAAAGAGCCCTTTAAGCTGGGGACCATGGTGTCTTTCCCTAGTCTACACACAAACAGCTCTTTGAGGGAGGAGAGCTGCTGGCGTTTGGTAGCAAAACCTCCTATTCTGAAGGGAAACATTTCGTTGTAAGCGGGTAGATTCAGCCTGGCCACATTTTCTCAGCTGTCTATAAAGGAGGGCACTCTGTTGGCACACTTACTTGAGGTCATGCATCCCAGGCTGAAATCTTTGCTTTCATTCCTAAGGTGGCACATTGGCTCAGAACTGCCCTACCCAAGGATACAGGAATGTGCAGCCCGATTTGTTGAGATCAGCCCTTCTGCCTCTTTCATGAATGAAACCAACTGGGAAAAGAGCCCTTCTAAGCTGGGGACCATGGTGTCTTTCCCTAGTCTACACAGAAACAGCACTCTGAGGGAGACGAGCTGCTGGCGTTTGGTAGCAAAATCTCCTATGCTGAAGAGTATCATTTCGTTGTAAGAGGGTTGCATTAGCCTAGCCACATTTTCTCAACTGGCTATAAAGGAGGGCAGTCAGTAGGCCTCACCCTTCAAGCCCATTCCAATTTCATAGAGAAATCACCAGGCCTCGGTGTGCTTTCCTGTGGCAAGGAAACTTTTCTTTCGTTCCTTAGGTGGCACATTGGCTCAGAACTGCCCTACCCCATGGATTCCGGGATGTGCAGCCCGATTAGTTGAGATCAGCCCTTCTGGCTCTTTCATGGATGAAACCAACTGGGAAAGAGCCCTTTTAAGCTGGGGACCATGGTGTCTTTCCCTAGTCTGCACACAAACAGCACTCTGAGGGAGGAGAGCTGCTGGCGTTTGGTAGCAAAACCTCCTATTCTGAAGGGAAACATTTCGTTGTAAGCGGGTAGATTCAGCCTTGCCACATTTTCTCAGCTGGCTATAAAGGAGGGCACTCTGTAGGCAGACTTACTTGGGGCACTGCTTCCCAGGCCGAAAACTTTGCTTTCATTCCTTCGGTGGCACATTGGTTCAGAACTGCCCTACCCCAAGGATACAGGGTTGTGCAGCCCGATTAGTTGAGATAAGCCTTTCTGACTCTGTCATGGATGAAACCAACTGGGAAAAGAGCCGGTATAAGCTCGGGACCATGGTGTCTTTCCCTAGTCTACACAGAAACAGCACTCTGAGGGAGAGGAGCTGCTGGCGTTTGGTAGCAAAATCTCCTATTCTGAAGAGACACCTTTCGGTGTAAGCGGCTTGCATCAGCCTTGCCACATTTTCTCAACTGGCTATAAAGGAGACCAGTCAGTAGGCCTCACCCTTCAAGCCCACTCCAATTTCATGGAGAAAACACCAGGCCTCGGTGTGCTTTCCTGTGGCAAGGAAACTTTTCTTTCATTCCTTAGGTGGCACATTGGCTCCGAACTGCCCTACCCCATGGATTAGGGGATGTGCAGCCCGATTAGTTGAGATCAGCACTTCTGGCTCTTTCTTGGATGAAAGCAACTGGGAAAAGAGCCGTTCTAAGCTGGGGACCATGGTGTCTTTCCCTAGTCTACACAGAAACAACACACTGAGGGAGAGGAGCTGCTGGCGTTTGGTAGCAACATCTCCTATTCTGAAGAGAATCATTTCGTTGTAAGCGGGTTCCGTCAGCCTTGCCACATTTTCTTAACTGGCTATAAAGGAGGGCACTCTGTTGGCAGACTTACTTGAGGTCCTGCGTCCCAGGGTGAAAACTTTGCTTTCTTTCCTTATGTGGCACATTGGCTCAGAACTGCCCTACCCCAAGGATTCAGGGATGTGCAGCCCGATTAGTTGAGATCAGCCCTTCTGGCTCTTTCATGGATGAAACCAACTGGGAAAACAGCCGTTCTAAGCTGGGGACCATGGTGTCTTTCCCTAGTCTACACAGAAACAGCACACTGAGGGAGAGGAGCTGCTTCCATTGGGTAGTAACATCTGCTATTCTGAAGAGAAACATTTCGCTGTAAGCAGGTATATTCAGCCTTGCCACATTTTCTCAGCTGACTATAAACGAGGGCACTCTGTTGGCAGACTTACTTGAGGAACTTCGTCCAAGGCTGGAATCTTTGCTTTCATTCCTTAGGTGGCACATTGGCTCAGAACTGCCCTACCCGAAGGATACAGGGATGTGCAGCCCGATTAGTTGAGATCAGCCCTTCTGGCTCTTTCATGAATGAGACCCACTGGGAAAAGAGCCGTTCTAAGCTGGGGACCATGGTGTCTTTCCCTAGTCTACACAGAAACAGCACTCTGAGGGAGACGAGCTGCTGGCGTTTGGTAGCAAAATCTCCTATTCTGAAGAGTATCATTTCGTTGTAAGAGGGTTGCATTAGCCTGCCACATTTTCTCAACTGGCTATAAAGGAGGGCAATCAGTAGGCCTCACCCTTCAAGCCCACTCAAATTTCATGGAGAAAACACCAGGCCTCGGTGTGCTTTCCTGTGGCAAGGAAACTTTTCTTTCATTCCTTAGGTGGCACATTGGCTCCGAACTGCCCTACCCCATGGATTAGGGGATGTGCAGCCCGATTAGTTGAGATCAGCACTTCTGGCTCTTTCTTGGATGAAAGCAACTGGGAAAAGAGCCGTTCTAAGCTGGGGACCATGGTGTCTTTCCCTAGTCTACACAGAAACAACACACTGAGGGAGAGGAGCTGCTGGCGTTTGGTAGCAACATCTCCTATTCTGAAGAGAATCATTTCGTTGTAAGCGGGTTCCGTCAGCCTTGCCACATTTTCTTAACTGGCTATAAAGGAGGGCACTCTGTTGGCAGACTTACTTGAGGTCCTGCGTCCCAGGGTGAAAACTTTGCTTTCTTTCCTTATGTGGCACATTGGCTCAGAACTGCCCTACCCCAAGGATTCAGGGATGTGCAGCCCGATTAGTTGAGATCAGCCCTTCTGGCTCTTTCATGGATGAAACCAACTGGGAAAACAGCCGTTCTAAGCTGGGGACCATGGTGTCTTTCCCTAGTCTACACAGAAACAGCACACTGAGGGAGAGGAGCTGCTTCCATTGGGTAGTAACATCTGCTATTCTGAAGAGAAACATTTCGCTGTAAGCAGGTATATTCAGCCTTGCCACATTTTCTCAGCTGACTATAAACGAGGGCACTCTGTTGGCAGACTTACTTGAGGAACTTCGTCCAAGGCTGGAATCTTTGCTTTCATTCCTTAGGTGGCACATTGGCTCAGAACTGCCCTACCCGAAGGATACAGGGATGTGCAGCCCGATTAGTTGAGATCAGCCCTTCTGGCTCTTTCATGAATGAGACCCACTGGGAAAAGAGCCGTTCTAAGCTGGGGACCATGGTGTCTTTCCCTAGTCTACACAGAAACAGCACTCTGAGGGAGACGAGCTGCTGGCGTTTGGTAGCAAAATCTCCTATTCTGAAGAGTATCATTTCGTTGTAAGAGGGTTGCATTAGCCTGCCACATTTTCTCAACTGGCTATAAAGGAGGGCAATCAGTAGGCCTCACCCTTCAAGCCCACTCCAATTTCATGGAGAAAACACCAGGCCTCGGTGTGCTTTCCTGTGGCAAGGAAACTTTTCTTTCATTCCTTAGGTGGCACATTGGCTCCGAACTGCCCTACCCAATGGATTAGGGGATGTGCAGCCCGATTAGTTGAGATCAGCCCTTCTGGCTCTTTCTTGGATGAAACCAACTGGGAAAAGAGCCGTTCTAAGCTGGGGACCATGGTGTCTTTCCCTAGTCTACACAGAAACAACACACTGAGGGAGAGGAGCTGCTGGCGTTTGGTAGCAACATCTCCTATTCTGAAGAGAATCATTTAGTTGTTAGCGGGTTCCGTCAGCCTTGCCACATTTTCTTAACTGGCTATAAAGGAGGGCACTCTGTTGGCACATTTACTTGAGGCCCTGCTTCCCAGGCTGAAAACTTTGCTCCCATTCCTTAGGTGGCACATTGGCTCAGAACTGCCCTACCCAAAGGATTCAGGGATGTGCAGCCTGATTAGTTGAGATCAGCCCTTCTGGCTCTTTCATGGATGAAACCAACTGGGAAAGAGCCCTTTAAGCTGGGGACCATGGTGTCTTTCCCTAGTCTACACACAAACAGCTCTTTGAGGGAGGAGAGCTGCTGGCGTTTGGTAGCAAAACCTCCTATTCTGAAGGGAAACATTTCGTTGTAAGCGGGTAGATTCAGCCTGGCCACATTTTCTCAGCTGGCTATAAAGGAGGGCACTCTGTTGGCAGACTTACATGGGGCACTGCTTCCCAGGCCGAAAACTTTGCTTTCATTCCTTCGGTGGCACATTGGTTCAGAACTGCCCTACCCCAAGGATACAGGGTTGTGCAGCCCGATTAGTTGAGATAAGCCTTTCTGACTCTGTCATGGATGAAACCAACTGGGAAAAGAGCCGGTATAAGCTCGGGACCATGGTGTCTTTCCCTAGTCTACACAGAAACAGCACTCTGAGGGAGAGGAGCTGCTGGCGTTTGGTAGCAAAATCTCCTATTCTGAAGAGACACCTTTCGGTGTAAGCGGCTTGCATCAGCCTTGCCACATTTTCTCAACTGGCTATAAAGGAGACCAATCAGTAGGCCTCACCCTTCAAGCCCACTCCAATTTCATGGAGAAAACACCAGGCCTCGGTGTGCTTTCCTGTGGCAAGGAAACTTTTCTTTCATTCCTTAGGTGGCACATTGGCTCCGAACTGCCCTACCCCATGGATTAGGGGATGTGCAGCCCGATTAGTTGAGATCAGCACTTCTGGCTCTTTCTTGGATGAAAGCAACTGGGAAAAGAGCCGTTCAAAGCTGGGGACCATGGTGTCTTTCCCTAGTCTACACAGAAACAACACACTGAGGGAGAGGAGCTGCTGGCGTTTGGTAGCAACATCTCCTATTCTGAAGAGAATCATTTCGTTGTAAGCGGGTTCCGTCAGCCTTGCCACATTTTCTTAACTGGCTATAAAGGAGGGCACTCTGTTGGCAGACTTACTTGAGGTCCTGCGTCCCAGGGTGAAAACTTTGCTTTCTTTCCTTATGTGGCACATTGGCTCAGAACTGCCCTACCCCAAGGATTCAGGGATGTGCAGCCCGATTAGTTGAGATCAGCCTTTCTGGCTCTTTCATGGATGAAACCAACTGGGAAAACAGCCGTTCTAAGCTGGGGACCATGGTGTCTTTCCCTAGTCTACACAGAAACAGCACACTGAGGGAGAGGAGCTGCTTCCGTTGGGTAGTAACATCTGCTATTCTGAAGAGAAACATTTCGCTGTAAGCGGGTATATTCAGCCTTGCCACATTTTCTCAGCTGACTATAAACGAGGGCACTCTGTTGGCAGACTTACTTGAGGAACTTCGTCCAAGGCTGGAATCTTTGCTTTCATTCCTTAGGTGGCACATTGGCTCAGAACTGCCCTACCCCAAGGATACAGGGATGTGCAGCCCGATTAGTTGTGATCAGCCCTTCTGGCTCTTCCATGAATGAGACCCACTGGGAAAAGAGCCGTTCTAAGCTGGGGACCATGGTGTCTTTCCCTAGTCTACACAGAAACAGCACTCTGAGGGAGACGAGCTGCTGGCGTTTGGTAGCAAAATCTCCTATTCTGAAGAGCATCATTTCGTTGTAAGAGGGTTGCATTAGCCTAGCCACATTTTCTCAACTGGCTATAAAGGAGGGCAGTCAGTAGGCCTCACCCTTCAAGCCCACTCCAATTTCATGGAGAAAACACCAGGCCTCGGTGTGCTTTCCTGTGGCAAGGAAACTTTTCTTTCATTCCTTAGGTGGCACATTGGCTCCGAACTGCCCTACCCAATGGATTAGGGGATGTGCAGCCCGATTAGTTGAGATCAGCCCTTCTGGCTCTTTCTTGGATGAAACCAACTGGGAAAAGAGCCGTTCTAAGCTGGGGACCATGGTGTCTTTCCCTAGTCTACACAGAAACAACACACTGAGGGAGAGGAGCTGCTGGCGTTTGGTAGCAACATCTCCTATTCTGAAGAGAATCATTTCGTTGTTAGCGGGTTCCGTCAGCCTTGCCACATTTTCTTAACTGGCTATAAAGGAGGGCACTCTGTTGGCACATTTACTTGAGGCCCTGCTTCCCAGGCTGAAAACTTTGCTCCCATTCCTTAGGTGGCACATTGGCTCAGAACTGCCCTACCCAAAGGATTCAGGGATGTGCAGCCTGATTAGTTGAGATCAGCCCTTCTGGCTCTTTCATGGATGAAACCAACTGGGAAAGAGCCCTTTAAGCTGGGGACCATGGTGTCTTTCCCTAGTCTACACACAAACAGCTCTTTGAGGGAGGAGAGCTGCTGGCGTTTGGTAGCAAAACCTCCTATTCTGAAGGGAAACATTTCGTTGTAAGCGGGTAGATTCAGCCTGGCCACATTTTCTCAGCTGGCTATAAAGGAGTGCACTCTGTTGGCAGACTTACCTGAGGACCTTCGTCCCAGGCTGGAATCTTTGCTTTCATTCCTTAGGTGGCACATTGGCTCAGAACTGCCCTACCCCAAGGATACAGGGATGTGCAGCCCGATTAGTTGAGATCAGCCCTTCTGGCTCTTTCATGGATGAAACCAACTGGGAAAAGAGCCGTTCTAAGCTGGGGACCATGGTGTCTTTCCCTAATCTACACAGAAACAGAACACTGAGGGAGAGGAGCTGCTGGCGTTTGGTAGCAAAATCTCCTATTCTGAAGAGAAACATTTCGTTGTAAGCGGGTAGATTCAGCGTTGCCACTTTTGCTCAGCTGGCTATAAAGGAGGGCACTCTGTTGGCAGATTTACTTGAGGCCCTGATTCCCAGGCTGAAAACTTTGCTTTCATTCCTTAGGTGGCACATTGGCTCAGAACAGCCCTACCCCAAGGATTCAGGGATGTGCAGCCCGATTTGTTGAGATCAGCCCTTCTGACACTTTCATGGATGAACCCAAATGGGAAAAGAGCCGTTCTAAACTGGGGACCATGGTGTCTTTCCCTAGTCTGCACAGAAACAGCACTCTGAGGGAGACGAGCTGCTGGCATTTGGTAGCAAAATCTCCTATGCTGAAGAGTATCATTTCGTTGTAAGAGGGTTGCATTAGCCTAGCCACATTTTCTCAACTGGCTATAAAGGAGGGCAGTCAGTAGGCCTCACCCTTCAAGCCCACTCCAATTTCATAGAGAAATCACCAGGCCTCGGTGTGCTTTCCTGTGGCAAGGAAACTTTTCTTTCATTCCTTAGGTGGCACATTGGCTCAGAACTGCCCTACCCCATGGATTCCGGGATGTGCAGCCCGATTAGTTGAGATCAGCCCTTCTGGCTCTTTCATGGATGAAACCAACTGGGAAAGAGCCCTTTTAAGCTGGGGACCATGGTGTCTTTCCCTAGTCTGCACACAAACAGCCCTCTGAGGTAGGAGAGCTGCTGGCGTTTGGTAGCAAAACCTCCTATTCTGAAGGGAAACATTTCGTTGTAAGCGGGTAGATTCAGCCTTGCCACATTTTCTCAGCTGGCTATAAAGGAGGGATCTCTGTTGGCAGACTTACTTGAGGCACTGCTTCCCAGGCCGAAAACTTTGCTTTCATTCCTTCGGTGGCACATTGGCTCAGAACTGCCCTACCCCAAGGATACAGGGTTGTGCAGCCCGATTAGTTGAGATAAGCCTTTCTCACTCAGTCATGGATGAAACCAACTGGGAAAAGAGCCGGTATAAGCTCGGGACCATGGTGTCTTTCCCTAGTCTACACAGAAACAGCACTCTGAGGGAGACGAGCTGCTGGCGTTTGGTAGCAAAATCTCCTATTCTGAAGAGACACCTTTCGGTGTAAGCGGCTTGCATCAGCCTTGCCACATTTTCTCAACTGGCTATAAAGGAAGGCAGTCAGTAGGCCTCACCCTTCAAGCCCACTCCAATTTCATGGAGAAAACACCAGGCCTCGGTGTGCTTTCCTGTGGCAAGGAAACTTTTCTTTCATTCCTTAGGTGGCACATTGGCTCCGAACTGCCCTACCCCATGGATTAGGGGATGTGCAGCCCGATTAGTTGAGATCAGCCCTTCTGGCTCTTTCATGGATGAAAGCAACTGGGAAAAGAGCCGTTCTAAGCTGGGGACCATGGTGTCTTTCCCTAGTCTACACAGAAACAGCTCACTGAGGGAGAGGAGCTGCTGGCGTTTGGTAGCAAAATCTCCTATTCTGAAGAGAAACATTTCGTTGTAAGCGGGTAGATACAGCGTTGCCACTTTTGCTCAGCTGGCTATAAAGGAGGGCACTCTGTTGGCAGATTTACTTGAGGCCCTGCTTCCCAGGCTGAAAACTTTGCTCTCATTCCTTAGGTGGCACATTGGCTCAGAACTGCCCTACCCAAAGGATTCAGGGATGTGCAGCCTGATTAGTTGAGATCAGCCCTTCTGGCTCTTTCATGGATGAAACCAACTGGGAAAGAGCCCTTTAAGCTGGGGACCATGGTATCTTTCCCTAGTCTACACACAAACAGCTCTTTGAGGGAGGAGAGCTGCTGGCGTTTGGTAGCAAAACCTCCTATTCTGAAGGGAAACATTTCGTTGTAAGCGGGTAGATTCAGCCTGGCCACATTTTCTCAGCTGGCTATAAAGGAGGGCACTCTGTTGGCACACTTACTTGAGGTCATGCGTCCCAGGCTGAAATCTTTGCTTTCATTCCTTAGGTGGCACATTGGCTCAGAACTGCCCTACCCAAGGATACAGGAATGTGCAGCCCGATTTGTTGAGATCAGCCCTTCTGGCTCTTTCATGGATGAAACCAAGTGGGAAAAGAGCCGTTCTAAGCTGGGGACCATGGTGTCTTTCCCTAGTCTACACAGAAACAGCACTCTGAGGGAGACGAGCTGCTGGCGTTTGGTAGCAAAATCTCCTATGCTGAAGAGTATCATTTCGTTGTAAGAGGGTTGCATTAGCCTAGCCACATTTTCTCAACTGGCTATAAAGGAGGGCAGTCAGTAGGCCTCACCCTTCAAGCCCATTCCAATTTCATAGAGAAATCACCAGGCCTCGGTGTGCTTTCCTGTGGCAAGGAAACTTTTCTTTCGTTCCTTAGGTGGCACATTGGCTCAGAACTGCCCTACCCCATGGATTCCGGGATGTGCAGCCCGATTAGTTGAGATCAGCCCTTCTGGCTCTTTCATGGATGAAACCAACTGGGAAAGAGCCCTTTAAGCTGGGGACCATGGTGTCTTTCCCTAGTCTACACACAAACAGCTCTTTGAGGGAGGAGAGCTGCTGGCGTTTGGTAGCAAAACCTCCTTTTCTGAAGGGAAACATTTCGTTGTAAGCGGGTAGATTCAGCCTGGCCACATTTTCTCAGCTGTCTATAAAGGAGGGCACTCTGTTGGCACACTTACTTGAGGTCATGCATCCCAGGCTGAAATCTTTGCTTTCATTCCTAAGGTGGCACATTGGCTCAGAACTGCCCTACCCAAGGATACAGGAATGTGCAGCCCGATTTGTTGAGATCAGCCCTTCTGCCTCTTTCATGGATGAAACCCACTGGGAAAAGAGCCCTTCTAAGCTGGGGACCATGGTGTCTTTCCCTAGTCTACACAGAAACAGCACTCTGAGGGAGACGAGCTGCTGGCGTTTGGTAGCAAAATCTCCTATGCTGAAGAGTATCATTTCGTTGTAAGGGGGTTGCATTAGCCTAGCCACATTTTCTCAACTGGCTATAAAGGAGGGCAGTCAGTAGGCCTCACCCTTCAAGCCCATTCCAATTTCATAGAGAAATCACCAGGCCTCGGTGTGCTTTCCTGTGGCAAGGAAACTTTTCTTTCGTTCCTTAAGTGGCACATTGGCTCAGAACTGCCCTACCCCATGGATTCCGGGATGTGCAGCCCGATTAGTTGAGATCAGCCCTTCTGGCTCTTTCATGGATGAAACCAACTGGGAAAGAGCCCTTTTAAGCTGGGGACCATGGTGTCTTTCCCTAGTCTGCACACAAACAGCACTCTGAGGGAGGAGAGCTGCTGGCGTTTGGTAGCAAAACCTCCTATTCTGAAGGGAAACATTTCGTTGTAAGCGGGTAGATTCAGCCTTGCCACATTTTCTCAGCTGGCTATACAGGAGGGCACTCTGTTGGCAGACTTACTTGGGGCACTGCTTCCCAGGCCGAAAACTTTGCTTTCATTCCTTCGGTGGCACATTGGTTCAGAACTGCCCTACCCCAAGGATACAGGGTTGTGCAGCCCGATTAGTTGAGATAAGCCTTTCTGACTCTGTCATGGATGAAACCAACTGGGAAAAGAGCCGGTATAAGCTCGGGACCATGGTGTCTTTCCCTAGTCTTCACAGAAACAGCACTCTGAGGGAGAGGAGCTGCTGGCGTTTGGTAGCAAAATCTCCTATTCTGAAGAGACACCTTTCGGTGTAAGCGGCTTGCATCAGCCTTGCCACATTTTCTCAACTGGCTATAAAGGAGACCAGTCAGTAGGCCTCACCCTTCAAGCCCACTCCAATTTCATGGAGAAAACACCAGGCCTCGGTGTGCTTTCCTGTGGCAAGGAAACTTTTCTTTCATTCCTTAGGTGGCACATTGGCTCCGAACTGCCCTACCCCATGGATTAGGGGATGTGCAGCCCGATTAGTTGAGATCAGCACTTCTGGCTCTTTCTTGGATGAAAGCAACTGGGAAAAGAGCCGTTCTAAGCTGGGGACCATGGTGTCTTTCCCTAGTCTACACAGAAACAACACACTGAGGGAGAGGAGCTGCTGGCGTTTGGTAGCAACATCTCCTATTCTGAAGAGAATCATTTCGTTGTAAGCGGGTTCCGTCAGCCTTGCCACATTTTCTTAACTGGCTATAAAGGAGGGCACTCTGTTGGCAGACTTACTTGAGGTCCTGCGTCCCAGGGTGAAAACTTTGCTTTCTTTCCTTATGTGGCACATTGGCTCAGAACTGCCCTACCCCAAGGATTCAGGGATGTGCAGCCCGATTAGTTGAGATCAGCCTTTCTGGCTCTTTCATGGATGAAACCAACTGGGAAAACAGCCGTTCTAAGCTGGGGACCATGGTGTCTTTCCCTAGTCTACACAGAAACAGCACACTGAGGGAGAGGAGCTGCTTCCGTTGGGTAGTAACATCTGCTATTCTGAAGAGAAACATTTCGCTGTAAGCGGGTATATTCAGCCTTGCCACATTTTCTCAGCTGACTATAAACGAGGGCACTCTGTTGGCAGACTTACTTGAGGAACTTCGTCCAAGGCTGGAATCTTTGCTTTCATTCCTTAGGTGGCACATTGGCTCAGAACTGCCCTACCCCAAGGATACAGGGATGTGCAGCCCGATTAGTTGTGATCAGCCCTTCTGGCTCTTCCATGAATGAGACCCACTGGGAAAAGAGCCGTTCTAAGCTGGGGACCATGGTGTCTTTCCCTAGTCTACACAGAAACAGCACTCTGAGGGAGACGAGCTGCTGGCGTTTGGTAGCAAAATCTCCTATTCTGAAGAGCATCATTTCGTTGTAAGAGGGTTGCATTAGCCTAGCCACATTTTCTCAACTGGCTATAAAGGAGGGCAGTCAGTAGGCCTCACCCTTCAAGCCCACTCCAATTTCATGGAGAAAACACCAGGCCTCGGTGTGCTTTCCTGTGGCAAGGAAACTTTTCTTTCATTCCTTAGGTGGCACATTGGCTCCGAACTGCCCTACCCAATGGATTAGGGGATGTGCAGCCCGATTAGTTGAGATCAGCCCTTCTGGCTCTTTCTTGGATGAAACCAACTGGGAAAAGAGCCGTTCTAAGCTGGGGACCATGGTGTCTTTCCCTAGTCTACACAGAAACAACACACTGAGGGAGAGGAGCTGCTGGCGTTTGGTAGCAACATCTCCTATTCTGAAGAGAATCATTTCGTTGTTAGCGGGTTCCGTCAGCCTTGCCACATTTTCTTAACTGGCTATAAAGGAGGGCACTCTGTTGGCACATTTACTTGAGGCCCTGCTTCCCAGGCTGAAAACTTTGCTCCCATTCCTTAGGTGGCACATTGGCTCAGAACTGCCCTACCTAAAGGATTCAGGGATGTGCAGCCTGATTAGTTGAGATCAGCCCTTCTGGCTCTTTCATGGATGAAACCAACTGGGAAAGAGCCCTTTAAGCTGGGGACCATGGTGTCTTTCCCTAGTCTACACACAAACAGCTCTTTGAGGGAGGAGAGCTGCTGGCGTTTGGTAGCAAAACCTCCTATTCTGAAGGGAAACATTTCGTTGTAAGCGGGTAGATTCAGCCTGGCCACATTTTCTCAGCTGGCTATAAAGGAGTGCACTCTGTTGGCAGACTTACCTGAGGACCTTCGTCCCAGGCTGGAATCTTTGCTTTCATTCCTTAGGTGGCACATTGGCTCAGAACTGCCCTACCCCAAGGATACAGGGATGTGCAGCCCGATTAGTTGAGATCAGCCCTTCTGGCTCTTTCATGGATGAAACCAACTGGGAAAAGAGCCGTTCTAAGCTGGGGACCATGGTGTCTTTCCCTAATCTACACAGAAACAGAACACTGAGGGAGAGGAGCTGCTGGCGTTTGGTAGCAAAATCTCCTATTCTGAAGAGAAACATTTCGTTGTAAGCGGGTAGATTCAGCGTTGCCACTTTTGCTCAGCTGGCTATAAAGGAGGGCACTCTGTTGGCAGATTTACTTGAGGCCCTGATTCCCAGGCTGAAAACTTTGCTTTCATTCCTTAGGTGGCACATTGGCTCAGAACAGCCCTACCCCAAGGATTCAGGGATGTGCAGCCCGATTTGTTGAGATCAGCCCTTCTGACACTTTCATGGATGAACCCAAATGGGAAAAGAGCCGTTCTAAACTGGGGACCATGGTGTCTTTCCCTAGTCTGCACAGAAACAGCACTCTGAGGGAGACGAGCTGCTGGCATTTGGTAGCAAAATCTCCTATGCTGAAGAGTATCATTTCGTTGTAAGAGGGTTGCATTAGCCTAGCCACATTTTCTCAACTGGCTATAAAGGAGGGCAGTCAGTAGGCCTCACCCTTCAAGCCCACTCCAATTTCATAGAGAAATCACCAGGCCTCGGTGTGCTTTCCTGTGGCAAGGAAACTTTTCTTTCATTCCTTAGGTGGCACATTGGCTCAGAACTGCCCTACCCCATGGATTCCGGGATGTGCAGCCCGATTAGTTGAGATCAGCCCTTCTGGCTCTTTCATGGATGAAACCAACTGGGAAAGAGCCCTTTTAAGCTGGGGACCATGGTGTCTTTCCCTAGTCTGCACACAAACAGCCCTCTGAGGTAGGAGAGCTGCTGGCGTTTGGTAGCAAAACCTCCTATTCTGAAGGGAAACATTTCGTTGTAAGCGGGTAGATTCAGCCTTGCCACATTTTCTCAGCTGGCTATAAAGGAGGGATCTCTGTTGGCAGACTTACTTGAGGCACTGCTTCCCAGGCCGAAAACTTTGCTTTCATTCCTTCGGTGGCACATTGGCTCAGAACTGCCCTACCCCAAGGATACAGGGTTGTGCAGCCCGATTAGTTGAGATAAGCCTTTCTCACTCAGTCATGGATGAAACCAACTGGGAAAAGAGCCGGTATAAGCTCGGGACCATGGTGTCTTTCCCTAGTCTACACAGAAACAGCACTCTGAGGGAGACGAGCTGCTGGCGTTTGGTAGCAAAATCTCCTATTCTGAAGAGACACCTTTCGGTGTAAGCGGCTTGCATCAGCCTTGCCACATTTTCTCAACTGGCTATAAAGGAAGGCAGTCAGTAGGCCTCACCCTTCAAGCCCACTCCAATTTCATGGAGAAAACACCAGGCCTCGGTGTGCTTTCCTGTGGCAAGGAAACTTTTCTTTCATTCCTTAGGTGGCACATTGGCTCCGAACTGCCCTACCCCATGGATTAGGGGATGTGCAGCCCGATTAGTTGAGATCAGCCCTTCTGGCTCTTTCATGGATGAAAGCAACTGGGAAAAGAGCCGTTCTAAGCTGGGGACCATGGTGTCTTTCCCTAGTCTACACAGAAACAGCTCACTGAGGGAGAGGAGCTGCTGGCGTTTGGTAGCAAAATCTCCTATTCTGAAGAGAAACATTTCGTTGTAAGCGGGTAGATACAGCGTTGCCACTTTTGCTCAGCTGGCTATAAAGAGGGCACTCTGTTGGCAGATTTACTTGAGGCCCTGCTTCCCAGGCTGTAAACTTTGCTCTCATTCCTTAGGTGGCACATTGGCTCAGAACTGCCCTACCCAAAGGATTCAGGGATGTGCAGCCTGATTAGTTGAGATCAGCCCTTCTGGCTCTTTCATGGATGAAACCAACTGGGAAAGAGCCCTTTAAGCTGGGGACCATGGTATCTTTCCCTAGTCTACACACAAACAGCTCTTTGAGGGAGGAGAGCTGCTGGCGTTTGGTAGCAAAACCTCCTATTCTGAAGGGAAACATTTCGTTGTAAGCGGGTAGATTCAGCCTGGCCACATTTTCTCAGCTGGCTATAAAGGAGGGCACTCTGTTGGCACACTTACTTGAGGTCATGCGTCCCAGGCTGAAATCTTTGCTTTCATTCCTTAGGTGGCACATTGGCTCAGAACTGCCCTACCCAAGGATACAGGAATGTGCAGCCCGATTTGTTGAGATCAGCCCTTCTGGCTCTTTCATGGATGAAACCAAGTGGGAAAAGAGCCGTTCTAAGCTGGGGACCATGGTGTCTTTCCCTAGTCTACACAGAAACAGCACTCTGAGGGAGACGAGCTGCTGGCGTTTGGTAGCAAAATCTCCTATGCTGAAGAGTATCATTTCGTTGTAAGAGGGTTGCATTAGCCTAGCCACATTTTCTCAACTGGCTATAAAGGAGGGCAGTCAGTAGGCCTCACCCTTCAAGCCCATTCCAATTTCATAGAGAAATCACCAGGCCTCGGTGTGCTTTCCTGTGGCAAGGAAACTTTTCTTTCGTTCCTTAGGTGGCACATTGGCTCAGAACTGCCCTACCCCATGGATTCCGGGATGTGCAGCCCGATTAGTTGAGATCAGCCCTTCTGGCTCTTTCATGGATGAAACCAACTGGGAAAGAGCCCTTTAAGCTGGGGACCATGGTGTCTTTCCCTAGTCTACACACAAACAGCTCTTTGAGGGAGGAGAGCTGCTGGCGTTTGGTAGCAAAACCTCCTATTCTGAAGGGAAACATTTCGTTGTAAGCGGGTAGATTCAGCCTGGCCACATTTTCTCAGCTGTCTATAAAGGAGGGCACTCTGTTGGCACACTTACTTGAGGTCATGCATCCCAGGCTGAAATCTTTGCTTTCATTCCTAAGGTGGCACATTGGCTCAGAACTGCCCTACCCAAGGATACAGGAATGTGCAGCCCGATTTGTTGAGATCAGCCCTTCTGCCTCTTTCATGAATGAAACCAACTGGGAAAAGAGCCCTTCTAAGCTGGGGACCATGGTGTCTTTCCCTAGTCTACACAGAAACAGCACTCTGAGGGAGACGAGCTGCTGGCGTTTGGTAGCAAAATCTCCTATGCTGAAGAGTATCATTTCGTTGTAAGAGGGTTGCATTAGCCTAGCCACATTTTCTCAACTGGCTATAAAGGAGGGCAGTCAGTAGGCCTCACCCTTCAAGCCCATTCCAATTTCATAGAGAAATCACCAGGCCTCGGTGTGCTTTCCTGTGGCAAGGAAACTTTTCTTTCGTTCCTTAGGTGGCACATTGGCTCAGAACTGCCCTACCCCATGGATTCCGGGATGTGCAGCCCGATTAGTTGAGATCAGCCCTTCTGGCTCTTTCATGGATGAAACCAACTGGGAAAGAGCCCTTTTAAGCTGGGGACCATGGTGTCTTTCCCTAGTCTGCACACAAACAGCACTCTGAGGGAGGAGAGCTGCTGGCGTTTGGTAGCAAAACCTCCTATTCTGAAGGGAAACATTTCGTTGTAAGCGGGTAGATTCAGCCTTGCCACATTTTCTCAGCTGGCTATAAAGGAGGGCACTCTGTTGGCAGACTTACTTGGGGCACTGCTTCCCAGGCCGAAAACTTTGCTTTCATTCCTTCGGTGGCACATTGGTTCAGAACTGCCCTACCCCAAGGATACAGGGTTGTGCAGCCCGATTAGTTGAGATAAGCCTTTCTGACTCTGTCATGGATGAAACCAACTGGGAAAAGAGCCGGTATAAGCTCGGGACCATGGTGTCTTTCCCTAGTCTACACAGAAACAGCACTCTGAGGGAGAGGAGCTGCTGGCGTTTGGTAGCAAAATCTCCTATTCTGAAGAGACACCTTTCGGTGTAAGCGGCTTGCATCAGCCTTGGCACATTTTCTCAACTGGCTATAAAGGAGACCAGTCAGTAGGCCTCACCCTTCAATCCCACTCCAATTTCATGGAGAAAACACCAGGCCTCGGTGTGCTTTCCTGTGGCAAGGAAACTTTTCTTTCATTCCTTAGGTGGCACATTGGCTCCGAACTGCCCTACCCCATGGATTAGGGGATGTGCAGCCCGATTAGTTGAGATCAGCACTTCTGGCTCTTTCTTGGATGAAAGCAACTGGGAAAAGAGCCGTTCTAAGCTGGGGACCATGGTGTCTTTCCCTAGTCTACACAGAAACAACACACTGAGGGAGAGGAGCTGCTGGCGTTTGGTAGCAACATCTCCTATTCTGAAGAGAATCATTTCGTTGTAAGCGGGTTCCGTCAGCCTTGCCACATTTTCTTAACTGGCTATAAAGGAGGGCACTCTGTTGGCAGACTTACTTGAGGTCCTGCGTCCCAGGGTGAAAACTTTGCTTTCTTTCCTTATGTGGCACATTGGCTCAGAACTGCCCTACCCCAAGGATTCAGGGATGTGCAGCCCGATTAGTTGAGATCAGCCCTTCTGGCTCTTTCATGGATGAAACCAACTGGGAAAACAGCCGTTCTAAGCTGGGGACCATGGTGTCTTTCCCTAGTCTACACAGAAACAGCACACTGAGGGAGAGGAGCTGCTTCCATTGGGTAGTAACATCTGCTATTCTGAAGAGAAACATTTCGCTGTAAGCAGGTATATTCAGCCTTGCCACATTTTCTCAGCTGACTATAAACGAGGGCACTCTGTTGGCAGACTTACTTGAGGAACTTCGTCCAAGGCTGGAATCTTTGCTTTCATTCCTTAGGTGGCACATTGGCTCAGAACTGCCCTACCCGAAGGATACAGGGATGTGCAGCCCGATTAGTTGAGATCAGCCCTTCTGGCTCTTTCATGAATGAGACCCACTGGGAAAAGAGCCGTTCTAAGCTGGGGACCATGGTGTCTTTCCCTAGTCTACACAGAAACAGCACTCTGAGGGAGACGAGCTGCTGGCGTTTGGTAGCAAAATCTCCTATTCTGAAGAGTATCATTTCGTTGTAAGAGGGTTGCATTAGCCTGCCACATTTTCTCAACTGGCTATAAAGGAGGGCAATCAGTAGGCCTCACCCTTCAAGCCCACTCCAATTTCATGGAGAAAACACCAGGCCTCGGTGTGCTTTCCTGTGGCAAGGAAACTTTTCTTTCATTCCTTAGGTGGCACATTGGCTCCGAACTGCCCTACCCCATGGATTAGGGGATGTGCAGCCCGATTAGTTGAGATCAGCACTTCTGGCTCTTTCTTGGATGAAAGCAACTGGGAAAAGAGCCGTTCTAAGCTGGGGACCATGGTGTCTTTCCCTAGTCTACACAGAAACAACACACTGAGGGAGAGGAGCTGCTGGCGTTTGGTAGCAACATCTCCTATTCTGAAGAGAATCATTTCGTTGTAAGCGGGTTCCGTCAGCCTTGCCACATTTTCTTAACTGGCTATAAAGGAGGGCACTCTGTTGGCAGACTTACTTGAGGTCCTGCGTCCCAGGGTGAAAACTTTGCTTTCTTTCCTTATGTGGCACATTGGCTCAGAACTGCCCTACCCCAAGGATTCAGGGATGTGCAGCCCGATTAGTTGAGATCAGCCCTTCTGGCTCTTTCATGGATGAAACCAACTGGGAAAACAGCCGTTCTAAGCTGGGGACCATGGTGTCTTTCCCTAGTCTACACAGAAACAGCACACTGAGGGAGAGGAGCTGCTTCCATTGGGTAGTAACATCTGCTATTCTGAAGAGAAACATTTCGCTGTAAGCAGGTATATTCAGCCTTGCCACATTTTCTCAGCTGACTATAAACGAGGGCACTCTGTTGGCAGACTTACTTGAGGAACTTCGTCCAAGGCTGGAATCTTTGCTTTCATTCCTTAGGTGGCACATTGGCTCAGAACTGCCCTACCCGAAGGATACAGGGATGTGCAGCCCGATTAGTTGAGATCAGCCCTTCTGGCTCTTTCATGAATGAGACCCACTGGGAAAAGAGCCGTTCTAAGCTGGGGACCATGGTGTCTTTCCCTAGTCTACACAGAAACAGCACTCTGAGGGAGACGAGCTGCTGGCGTTTGGTAGCAAAATCTCCTATTCTGAAGAGTATCATTTCGTTGTAAGAGGGTTGCATTAGCCTGCCACATTTTCTCAACTGGCTATAAAGGAGGGCAATCAGTAGGCCTCACCCTTCAAGCCCACTCCAATTTCATGGAGAAAACACCAGGCCTCGGTGTGCTTTCCTGTGGCAAGGAAACTTTTCTTTCATTCCTTAGGTGGCACATTGGCTCCGAACTGCCCTACCCAATGGATTAGGGGATGTGCAGCCCGATTAGTTGAGATCAGCCCTTCTGGCTCTTTCTTGGATGAAACCAACTGGGAAAAGAGCCGTTCTAAGCTGGGGACCATGGTGTCTTTCCCTAGTCTACACAGAAACAACACACTGAGGGAGAGGAGCTGCTGGCGTTTGGTAGCAACATCTCCTATTCTGAAGAGAATCATTTAGTTGTTAGCGGGTTCCGTCAGCCTTGCCACATTTTCTTAACTGGCTATAAAGGAGGGCACTCTGTTGGCACATTTACTTGAGGCCCTGCTTCCCAGGCTGAAAACTTTGCTCCCATTCCTTAGGTGGCACATTGGCTCAGAACTGCCCTACCCAAAGGATTCAGGGATGTGCAGCCTGATTAGTTGAGATCAGCCCTTCTGGCTCTTTCATGGATGAAACCAACTGGGAAAGAGCCCTTTAAGCTGGGGACCATGGTGTCTTTCCCTAGTCTACACACAAACAGCTCTTTGAGGGAGGAGAGCTGCTGGCGTTTGGTAGCAAAACCTCCTATTCTGAAGGGAAACATTTCGTTGTAAGCGGGTAGATTCAGCCTGGCCACATTTTCTCAGCTGGCTATAAAGGAGGGCACTCTGTTGGCAGACTTACATGGGGCACTGCTTCCCAGGCCGAAAACTTTGCTTTCATTCCTTCGGTGGCACATTGGTTCAGAACTGCCCTACCCCAAGGATACAGGGTTGTGCAGCCCGATTAGTTGAGATAAGCCTTTCTGACTCTGTCATGGATGAAACCAACTGGGAAAAGAGCCGGTATAAGCTCGGGACCATGGTGTCTTTCCCTAGTCTACACAGAAACAGCACTCTGAGGGAGACGAGCTGCTGGCGTTTGGTAGCAAAATCTCCTATTCTGAAGAGACACCTTTCGGTGTAAGCGGCTTGCATCAGCCTTGCCACATTTTCTCAACTGGCTATAAAGGAGACCAGTCAGTAGGCCTCACCCTTCAAGCCCACTCCAATTTCATGGAGAAAACACCAGGCCTCGGTGTGCTTTCCTGTGGCAAGGAAACTTTTCTTTCATTCCTTAGGTGGCACATTGGCTCCGAACTGCCCTACCCCATGGATTAGGGGATGTGCAGCCCGATTAGTTGAGATCAGCACTTCTGGCTCTTTCTTGGATGAAAGCAACTGGGAAAAGAGCCGTTCAAAGCTGGGGACCATGGTGTCTTTCCCTAGTCTACACAGAAACAACACACTGAGGGAGAGGAGCTGCTGGCGTTTGGTAGCAACATCTCCTATTCTGAAGAGAATCATTTCGTTGTAAGCGGGTTCCGTCAGCCTTGCCACATTTTCTTAACTGGCTATAAAGGAGGGCACTCTGTTGGCAGACTTACTTGAGGTCCTGCGTCCCAGGGTGAAAACTTTGCTTTCTTTCCTTATGTGGCACATTGGCTCAGAACTGCCCTACCCCAAGGATTCAGGGATGTGCAGCCCGATTAGTTGAGATCAGCCCTTCTGGCTCTTTCATGGATGAAACCAACTGGGAAAACAGCCGTTCTAAGCTGGGGACCATGGTGTCTTTCCCTAGTCTACACAGAAACAGCACACTGAGGGAGAGGAGCTGCTTCCGTTGGGTAGTAACATCTGCTATTCTGAAGAGAAACATTTCGCTGTAAGCGGGTATATTCAGCCTTGCCACATTTTCTCAGTTGACTATAAACGAGGGCACTCTGTTGGCAGACTTACTTGAGGAACTTCGTCCAAGGCTGGAATCTTTGCTTTCATTCCTTAGGTGGCACATTGGCTCAGAACAGCCCTACCCCAAGGATTCAGGGATGTGCAGCCCGATTTGTTGAGATCAGCCCTTCTGACACTTTCATGGATGAACCCAAATGGGAAAAGAGCCGTTCTAAACTGGGGACCATGGTGTCTTTCCCTAGTCTGCACAGAAACAGCACTCTGAGGGAGACGAGCTGCTGGCATTTGGTAGCAAAATCTCCTATGCTGAAGAGTATCATTTCGTTGTAAGAGGGTTGCATTAGCCTAGCCACATTTTCTCAACTGGCTATAAAGGAGGGCAGTCAGTAGGCCTCACCCTTCAAGCCCACTCCAATTTCATAGAGAAATCACCAGGCCTCGGTGTGCTTTCCTGTGGCAAGGAAATTTTCTTTCATTCCTTAGGTGGCACATTGGCTCAGAACTGCCCTACCCCATGGATTCCGGGATGTGCAGCCCGATTAGTTGAGATCAGCCCTTCTGGCTCTTTCATGGATGAAACCAACTGGGAAAGAGCCCTTTTAAGCTGGGGACCATGGTGTCTTTCCCTAGTCTGCACACAAACAGCACTCTGAGGGAGGAGAGCTGCTGGCGTTTGGTAGCAAAACCTCCTATTCTGAAGGGAAACATTTCGTTGTAAGCGGGTAGATTCAGCCTTGCCACATTTTCTCAGCTGGCTATAAAGGAGGGAACTCTGTTGGCAGACTTACTTGAGGCACTGCTTCCCAGGCCGAAAACTTTGCTTTCATTCCTTCGGTGGCACATTGGCTCAGAACTGCCCTACCCCAAGGATACAGGGTTGTGCAGCCCGATTAGTTGAGATAAGCCTTTCTCACTCAGTCATGGATGAAACCAACTGGGAAAAGAGCCGGTATAAGCTCGGGACCATGGTGTCTTTCCCTAGTCTACACAGAAACAGCACTCTGAGGGAGAGGAGCTGCTGGCGTTTGGTAGCAAAATCTCCTATTCTGAAGAGACACCTTTCGGTATAAGCGGCTTGCATCAGCCTTGCCACATTTTCTCAACTGGCTATAAAGGAAGGCAGTCAGTAGGCCTCACCCTTCAAGCCCACTCCAATTTCATGGAGAAAACACCAGGCCTCGGTGTGCTTTCCTGTGGCAAGGAAACTTTTCTTTCATTCCTTAGGTGGCACATTGGCTCCGAACTGCCCTACCCCATGGATTAGGGGATGTGCAGCCCGATTAGTTGAGATCAGCCCTTCTGGCTCTTTCATGGATGAAAGCAACTGGGAAAAGAGCCGTTCTAAGCTGGGGACCATGGTGTCTTTCCCTAGTCTACACAGAAACAGCTCACTGAGGGAGAGGAGCTGCTGGCGTTTGGTAGCAAAATCTCCTATTCTGAAGAGAAACATTTCGTTGTAAGCGGGTAGATACAGCGTTGCCACTTTTGCTCAGCTGGGTATAAAGGAGGGCACTCTGTTGGCAGATTTACTTGAGGCCCTGCTTCCCAGGCTGAAAACTTTGCTCTCATTCCTTAGGTGGCACATTGGCTCAGAACTGCCCTACCCAAAGGATTCAGGGATGTGCAGCCTGATTAGTTGAGATCAGCCCTTCTGGCTCTTTCATGGATGAAACCAACTGGGAAAGAGCCCTTTAAGCTGGGGACCATGGTGTCTTTCCCTAGTCTACACACAAACAGCTCTTTGAGGGAGGAGAGCTGCTGGCGTTTGGTAGCAAAACCTCCTATTCTGAAGGGAAACATTTCGTTGTAAGCGGGTAGATTCAGCCTGGCCACATTTTCTCAGCTGGCTATAAAGGAGGGCACTCTGTTGGCACACTTACTTGAGGTCATGCGTCCCAGGCTGAAATCTTTGCTTTCATTCCTTAGGTGGCACATTGGCTCAGAACTGCCCTACCCAAGGATACAGGAATGTGCAGCCCGATTTGTTGAGATCAGCCCTTCTGGCTCTTTCATGGATGAAACCAAGTGGGAAAAGAGCCGTTCTAAGCTGGGGACCATGGTGTCTTTCCCTAGTCTGCACAGAAACAGCACTCTGAGGGAGACGAGCTGCTGGCGTTTGGTAGCAAAATCTCCTATGCTGAAGAGTATCATTTTGTTGTAAGAGGGTTGCATTAGCCTAGCCACATTTTCTCAACTGGCTATAAAGGAGGGCAGTCAGTAGGCCTCACCCTTCAAGCCCATTCCAATTTCATAGAGAAATCACCAGGCCTCGGTGTGCTTTCCTGTGGCAAGGAAACTTTTCTTTCGTTCCTTAGGTGGCACATTGGCTCAGAACTGCCCTACCCCATGGATTCCGGGATGTGCAGCCCGATTAGTTGAGATCAGCCCTTCTGGCTCTTTCATGGATGAAACCAACTGGGAAAGAGCCCTTTTAAGCTGGGGACCATGGTGTCTTTCCCTAGTCTGCACACAAACAGCTCTCTGAGGGAGGAGAGCTGCTGGCGTTTGGTAGCAAAACCTCCTATTCTGAAGGGAAACATTTCGTTGTAAGCGGGTAGATTCAGCCTTGCCACATTTTCTCAGCTGGCTATAAAGGAGGGCACTCTGTTGGCAGACTTACATGGGGCACTGCTTCCCAGGCCGAAAACTTTGCTTTCATTCCTTCGGTGGCACATTGGTTCAGAACTGCCCTACCCCAAGGATACAGGGTTGTGCAGCCCGATTAGTTGAGATAAGCCTTTCTGACTCTGTCATGGATGAAACCAACTGGGAAAAGAGCCGGTATAAGCTCGGGACCATGGTGTCTTTCCCTAGTCTACACAGAAACAGCACTCTGAGGGAGAGGAGCTGCTGGTGTTTGGTAGCAAAATCTCCTATTCTGAAGAGACACCTTTCGGTGTAAGCGGCTTGCATCAGCCTTGCCACATTTTCTCAACTGGCTATAAAGGAAGGCAGTCAGTAGGCCTCACCCTTCAAGCCCACTCCAATTTCATGGAGAAAACACCAGGCCTCGGTGTGCTTTCCTGTGGCAAGGAAACTTTTCTTTCATTCCTTAGGTGGCACATTGGCTCCGAACTCCCCTACCCCATGGATTAGGGGATGTGCAGCCCGATTAGTTGAGAGCAGCACTTCTGGCTCTTTCTTGGATGAAAGCAACTGGGAAAAGAGCCGTTCTAAGCTGGGGACCATGGTGTCTTTCCCTAGTCTACACAGAAACAACACACTGAGGGAGAGGAGCTGCTGGCGTTTGGTAGCAACATCTCCTATTCTGAAGAGAATCATTTCGTTGTAAGCGGGTTCCGTCAGCCTTGCCACATTTTCTTAACTGGCTATAAAGGAGGGCACTCTGTTGGCAGACTTACTTGAGGTCCTGCGTCCCAGGGTGAAAACTTTGCTTTCTTTCCTTATGTGGCACATTGGCTCAGAACTGCCCTACCCCAAGGATTCAGGGATGTGCAGCCCGATTAGTTGAGATCAGCCCTTCTGGCTCTTTCATGGATGAAACCAACTGGGAAAACAGCCGTTCTAAGCTGGGGACCATGGTGTCTTTCCCTAGTCTACACAGAAACAGCACACTGAGGGAGAGGAGCTGCTTCCGTTGGGTAGTAACATCTGCTATTCTGAAGAGAAACATTTCGCTGTAAGCGGGTATATTCAGCTTTGCCACATTTTCTCAGTTGACTATAAACGAGGGCACTCTGTTGGCAGACTTACTTGAGGAACTTCGTCCAAGGCTGGAATCTTTGCTTTCATTCCTTAGGTGGCACATTGGCTCAGAACAGCCCTACCCGAAGGATACAGGGATGTGCAGCCCGATTAGTTGAGATCAGCCCTTCTGGCTCTTTCATGAATGAGACCCACTGGGAAAAGAGCCGTTCTAAGCTGGGGACCATGGTGTCTTTCCCTAGTCTACACAGAAACAGCACTCTGAGGGAGACGAGCTGCTGGCGTTTGGTAGCAAAATCTCCTATTCTGAAGAGTATCATTTCGTTGTAAGAGGGTTGCATTAGCCTAGCCACATTTTCTCAACTGGCTATAAAGGAGGGCAGTCAGTAGGCCTCACCCTTCAAGCCCACTCCAATTTCATGGAGAAAACACCAGGCCTCGGTGTGCTTTCCTGTGGCAAGGAAACTTTTCTTTCATTCCTTAGGTGGCACATTGGCTCCGAACTGCCCTACCCAATGGATTAGGGGATGTGCAGCCCGATTAGTTGAGATCAGCCCTTCTGGCTCTTTCTTGGATGAAACCAACTGGGAAAAGAGCCGTTCTAAGCTGGGGACCATGGTGTCTTTCCCTAGTGTACACAGAAACAACACACTGAGGGAGAGGAGCTGCTGGCGTTTGGTAGCAACATCTCCTATTCTGAAGAGAATCATTTCGTTGTTAGCGGGTTCCGTCAGCCTTGCCACATTTTCTTAACTGGCTATAAAGGAGGGCACTCTGTTGGCACATTTACTTGAGGCCCTGCTTCCCAGGCTGAAAAATTTGCTCCCATTCCTTAGGTGGCACATTGGCTCAGAACTGCCCTACCCAAAGGATTCAGGGATGTGCAGTCTGATTAGTTGAGATCAGCCCTTCTGGCTCTTTCATGGATGAAACCAACTGGGAAAGAGCCCTTTAAGCTGGGGACCATGGTGTCTTTCCCTAGTCTACACACAAACAGCTCTTTGAGGGAGGAGAGCTGCTGGCGTTTGGTAGCAAAACCTCCTATTCTGAAGGGAAACATTTCGTTGTAAGCGGGTAGATTCAGCCTGGCCACATTTTCTCAGCTGGCTATAAAGGAGTGCACTCTGTTGGCAGACTTACCTGAGGACCTTCGTCCCAGGCTGGAATCTTTGCTTTCATTCCTTAGGTGGCACATTGGCTCAGAACTGCCCTACCCCAAGGATACAGGGATGTGCAGCCCGATTAGTTGAGATCAGCCCTTCTGGCTCTTTCATGGATGAAACCAACTGGGAAAAGAGCCGTTCTAAGCTGGGGACCATGGTGTCTTTCCCTAATCTACACAGAAACAGAACACTGAGGGAGAGGAGCTGCTGGCGTTTGGTAGCAAAATCTCCTATTCTGAAGAGAAACATTTCGTTGTAAGCGGGTAGATTCAGCGTTGCCACTTTTGCTCAGCTGGCTATAAAGGAGGGCACTCTGTTGGCAGATTTACTTGAGGCCCTGATTCCCAGGCTGAAAACTTTGCTTTCATTCCTTAGGTGGCACATTGGCTCAGAACTGCCCTACCCCAAGGATTCAGGGATGTGCAGCCCGATTTGTTGAGATCAGCCCTTCTGACACTTTCATGGATGAACCCAAATGGGAAAAGAGCCGTTCTAAACTGGGGACCATGGTGTCTTTCCCTAGTCTACACAGAAACAGCACTCTGAGGGAGACGAGCTGCTGGCATTTGGTAGCAAAATCTCCTATGCTGAAAAGTATCATTTCGTTGTAAGAGGGTTGCATTAGCCTAGCCACATTTTCTCAACTGGCTATAAAGGAGGGCAGTCAGTAGGCCTCACCCTTCAAGCCCACTCCAATTTCATAGAGAAATCACCAGGCCTCGGTGTGCTTTCCTGTGGCAAGGAAACTTTTCTTTCATTCCTTAGGTGGCACATTGGCTCAGAACTGCCCTACCCCATGGATTCCGGGATGTGCAGCCCGATTAGTTGAGATCAGCCCTTCTGGCTCTTTCATGGATGAAACCAACTGGGAAAGAGCCCTTTTAAGCTGGGGACCATGGTGTCTTTCCCTAGTCTGCACACAAACAGCCCTCTGAGGTAGGAGAGCTGCTGGCGTTTGGTAGCAAAACCTCCTATTCTGAAGGGAAACATTTCGTTGTAAGCGGGTAGATTCAGCCTTGCCACATTTTCTCAGCTGGCTATAAAGGAGGGATCTCTGTTGGCAGACTTACTTGAGGCACTGCTTCCCAGGCCGAAAACTTTGCTTTCATTCCTTCGGTGGCACATTGGCTCAGAACTGCCCTACCCCAAGGATACAGGGTTGTGCAGCCCGATTAGTTGAGATAAGCCTTTCTCACTCAGTCATGGATGAAACCAACTGGGAAAAGAGCCGGTATAAGCTCGGGACCATGGTGTCTTTCCCTAGTCTACACAGAAACAGCACTCTGAGGGAGACGAGCTGCTGGCGTTTGGTAGCAAAATCTCCTATTCTGAAGAGACACCTTTCGGTGTAAGCGGCTTGCATCAGCCTTGCCACATTTTCTCAACTGGCTATAAAGGAAGGCAGTCAGTAGGCCTCACCCTTCAAGCCCACTCCAATTTCATGGAGAAAACACCAGGCCTCGGTGTGCTTTCCTGTGGCAAGGAAACTTTTCTTTCATTCCTTAGGTGGCACATTGGCTCCGAACTGCCCTACCCCATGGATTAGGGGATGTGCAGCCCGATTAGTTGAGATCAGCCCTTCTGGCTCTTTCATGGATGAAAGCAACTGGGAAAAGAGCCGTTCTAAGCTGGGGACCATGGTGTCTTTCCCTAGTCTACACAGAAACAGCTCACTGAGGGAGAGGAGCTGCTGGCGTTTGGTAGCAAAATCTCCTATTCTGAAGAGAAACATTTCGTTGTAAGCGGGTAGATACAGCGTTGCCACTTTTGCTCAGCTGGCTATAAAGGAGGGCACTCTGTTGGCAGATTTACTTGAGGCCCTGCTTCCCAGGCTGAAAACTTTGCTCTCATTCCTTAGGTGGCACATTGGCTCAGAACTGCCCTACCCAAAGGATTCAGGGATGTGCAGCCTGATTAGTTGAGATCAGCCCTTCTGGCTCTTTCATGGATGAAACCAACTGGGAAAGAGCCCTTTAAGCTGGGGACCATGGTATCTTTCCCTAGTCTACACACAAACAGCTCTTTGAGGGAGGAGAGCTGCTGGCGTTTGGTAGCAAAACCTCCTATTCTGAAGGGAAACATTTCGTTGTAAGCGGGTAGATTCAGCCTGGCCACATTTTCTCAGCTGGCTATAAAGGAGGGCACTCTGTTGGCACACTTACTTGAGGTCATGCGTCCCAGGCTGAAATCTTTGCTTTCATTCCTTAGGTGGCACATTGGCTCAGAACTGCCCTACCCAAGGATACAGGAATGTGCAGCCCGATTTGTTGAGATCAGCCCTTCTGGCTCTTTCATGGATGAAACCAAGTGGGAAAAGAGCCGTTCTAAGCTGGGGACCATGGTGTCTTTCCCTAGTCTACACAGAAACAGCACTCTGAGGGAGACGAGCTGCTGGCGTTTGGTAGCAAAATCTCCTATGCTGAAGAGTATCATTTCGTTGTAAGAGGGTTGCATTAGCCTAGCCACATTTTCTCAACTGGCTATAAAGGAGGGCAGTCAGTAGGCCTCACCCTTCAAGCCCATTCCAATTTCATAGAGAAATCACCAGGCCTCGGTGTGCTTTCCTGTGGCAAGGAAACTTTTCTTTCGTTCCTTAGGTGGCACATTGGCTCAGAACTGCCCTACCCCATGGATTCCGGGATGTGCAGCCCGATTAGTTGAGATCAGCCCTTCTGGCTCTTTCATGGATGAAACCAACTGGGAAAGAGCCCTTTAAGCTGGGGACCATGGTGTCTTTCCCTAGTCTACACACAAACAGCTCTTTGAGGGAGGAGAGCTGCTGGCGTTTGGTAGCAAAACCTCCTATTCTGAAGGGAAACATTTCGTTGTAAGCGGGTAGATTCAGCCTGGCCACATTTTCTCAGCTGTCTATAAAGGAGGGCACTCTGTTGGCACACTTACTTGAGGTCATGCATCCCAAGCTGAAATCTTTGCTTTCATTCCTAAGTTGGCACATTGGCTCAGAACTGCCCTACCCAAGGATACAGGAATGTGCAGCCCGATTTGTTGAGATCAGCCCTTCTGCCTCTTTCATGGATGAAACCCACTGGGAAAAGAGCCCTTCTAAGCTGGGGACCATGGTGTCTTTCCCTAGTCTACACAGAAACAGCACTCTGAGGGAGACGAGCTGCTGGCGTTTGGTAGCAAAATCTCCTATGCTGAAGAGTATCATTTCGTTGTAAGGGGGTTGCATTAGCCTAGCCACATTTTCTCAACTGGCTATAAAGGAGGGCAGTCAGTAGGCCTCACCCTTCAAGCCCATTCCAATTTCATAGAGAAATCACCAGGCCTCGGTGTGCTTTCCTGTGGCAAGGAAACTTTTCTTTCGTTCCTTAGGTGGCACATTGGCTCAGAACTGCCCTACCCCATGGATTCCGGGATGTGCAGCCCGATTAGTTGAGATCAGCCCTTCTGGCTCTTTCATGGATGAAACCAACTGGGAAAGAGCCCTTTTAAGCTGGGGACCATGGTGTCTTTCCCTAGTCTGCACACAAACAGCACTCTGAGGGAGGAGAGCTGCTGGCGTTTGGTAGCAAAACCTCCTATTCTGAAGGGAAACATTTCGTTGTAAGCGGGTAGATTCAGCCTTGCCACATTTTCTCAGCTGGCTATAAAGGAGGGCACTCTGTTGGCAGACTTACTTGGGGCACTGCTTCCCAGGCCGAAAACTTTGCTTTCATTCCTTCGGTGGCACATTGGTTCAGAACTGCCCTACCCCAAGGATACAGGGTTGTGCAGCCCGATTAGTTGAGATAAGCCTTTCTGACTCTGTCATGGATGAAACCAACTGGGAAAAGAGCCGGTATAAGCTCGGGACCATGGTGTCTTTCCCTAGTCTACACAGAAACAGCACTCTGAGGGAGAGGAGCTGCTGGCGTTTGGTAGCAAAATCTCCTATTCTGAAGAGACACCTTTCGGTGTAAGCGGCTTGCATCAGCCTTGCCACATTTTCTCAACTGGCTATAAAGGAGACCAGTCAGTAGGCCTCACCCTTCAAGCCCACTCCAATTTCATGGAGAAAACACCAGGCCTCGGTGTGCTTTCCTGTGGCAAGGAAACTTTTCTTTCATTCCTTAGGTGGCACATTGGCTCCGAACTGCCCTACCCCATGGATTAGGGGATGTGCAGCCCGATTAGTTGAGATCAGCACTTCTGGCTCTTTCTTGGATGAAACCAACTGGGAAAAGAGCCGTTCTAAGCTGGGGACCATGGTGTCTTTCCCTAGTCTACACAGAAACAGCTCACTGAGGGAGAGGAGCTGCTGGCGTTTGGTAGCAAAATCTCCTATTCTGAAGAGAAACATTTCGTTGTAAGCGGGTAGATACAGCGTTGCCACTTTTGCTCAGCTGGGTATAAAGGAGGGCACTCTGTTGGCAGATTTACTTGAGGCCCTGCTTCCCAGGCTGAAAACTTTGCTCTCATTCCTTAGGTGGCACATTGGCTCAGAACTGCCCTACCCAAAGGATTCAGGGATGTGCAGCCTGATTAGTTGAGATCAGCCCTTCTGGCTCTTTCATGGATGAAACCAACTGGGAAAGAGCCCTTTAAGCTGGGGACCATGGTGTCTTTCCCTAGTCTACACACAAACAGCTCTTTGAGGGAGGAGAGCTGCTGGCGTTTGGTAGCAAAACCTCCTATTCTGAAGGGAAACATTTCGTTGTAAGCGGGTAGATTCAGCCTGGCCACATTTTCTCAGCTGGCTATAAAGGAGGGCACTCTGTTGGCACACTTACTTGAGGTCATGCGTCCCAGGCTGAAATCTTTGCTTTCATTCCTTAGGTGGCACATTGGCTCAGAACTGCCCTACCCAAGGATACAGGAATGTGCAGCCCGATTTGTTGAGATCAGCCCTTCTGGCTCTTTCATGGATGAAACCAAGTGGGAAAAGAGCCGTTCTAAGCTGGGGACCATGGTGTCTTTCCCTAGTCTGCACAGAAACAGCACTCTGAGGGAGACGAGCTGCTGGCGTTTGGTAGCAAAATCTCCTATGCTGAAGAGTATCATTTTGTTGTAAGAGGGTTGCATTAGCCTAGCCACATTTTCTCAACTGGCTATAAAGGAGGGCAGTCAGTAGGCCTCACCCTTCAAGCCCATTCCAATTTCATAGAGAAATCACCAGGCCTCGGTGTGCTTTCCTGTGGCAAGGAAACTTTTCTTTCGTTCCTTAGGTGGCACATTGGCTCAGAACTGCCCTACCCCATGGATTCCGGGATGTGCAGCCCGATTAGTTGAGATCAGCCCTTCTGGCTCTTTCATGGATGAAACCAACTGGGAAAGAGCCCTTTTAAGCTGGGGACCATGGTGTCTTTCCCTAGTCTGCACACAAACAGCTCTCTGAGGGAGGAGAGCTGCTGGCGTTTGGTAGCAAAACCTCCTATTCTGAAGGGAAACATTTCGTTGTAAGCGGGTAGATTCAGCCTTGCCACATTTTCTCAGCTGGCTATAAAGGAGGGAACTCTGTTGGCAGACTTACATGGGGCACTGCTTCCCAGGCCGAAAACTTTGCTTTCATTCCTTCGGTGGCACATTGGTTCAGAACTGCCCTACCCCAAGGATACAGGGTTGTGCAGCCCGATTAGTTGAGATAAGCCTTTCTGACTCTGTCATGGATGAAACCAACTGGGAAAAGAGCCGGTATAAGCTCGGGACCATGGTGTCTTTCCCTAGTCTACACAGAAACAGCACTCTGAGGGAGAGGAGCTGCTGGCGTTTGGTAGCAAAATCTCCTATTCTGAAGAGACACCTTTCGGTGTAAGCGGCTTGCATCAGCCTTGCCACATTTTCTCAACTGGCTATAAAGGAAGGCAGTCAGTAGGCCTCACCCTTCAAGCCCACTCCAATTTCATGGAGAAAACACCAGGCCTCGGTGTGCTTTCCTGTGGCAAGGAAACTTTTCTTTCATTCCTTAGGTGGCACATTGGCTCCGAACTCCCCTACCCCATGGATTAGGGGATGTGCAGCCCGATTAGTTGAGAGCAGCACTTCTGGCTCTTTCTTGGATGAAAGCAACTGGGAAAAGAGCCGTTCTAAGCTGGGGACCATGGTGTCTTTCCCTAGTCTACACAGAAACAACACACTGAGGGAGAGGAGCTGCTGGCGTTTGGTAGCAACATCTCCTATTCTGAAGAGAATCATTTCGTTGTAAGCGGGTTCCGTCAGCCTTGCCACATTTTCTTAACTGGCTATAAAGGAGGGCACTCTGTTGGCAGACTTACTTGAGGTCCTGCGTCCCAGGGTGAAAACTTTGCTTTCTTTCCTTATGTGGCACATTGGCTCAGAACTGCCCTACCCCAAGGATTCAGGGATGTGCAGCCCGATTAGTTGAGATCAGCCCTTCTGGCTCTTTCATGGATGAAACCAACTGGGAAAACAGCCGTTCTAAGCTGGGGACCATGGTGTCTTTCCCTAGTCTACACAGAAACAGCACACTGAGGGAGAGGAGCTGCTTCCGTTGGGTAGTAACATCTGCTATTCTGAAGAGAAACATTTCGCTGTAAGCGGGTATATTCAGCTTTGCCACATTTTCTCAGTTGACTATAAACGAGGGCACTCTGTTGGCAGACTTACTTGAGGAACTTCGTCCAAGGCTGGAATCTTTGCTTTCATTCCTTAGGTGGCACATTGGCTCAGAACAGCCCTACCCGAAGGATACAGGGATGTGCAGCCCGATTAGTTGAGATCAGCCCTTCTGGCTCTTTCATGAATGAGACCCACTGGGAAAAGAGCCGTTCTAAGCTGGGGACCATGGTGTCTTTCCCTAGTCTACACAGAAACAGCACTCTGAGGGAGACGAGCTGCTGGCGTTTGGTAGCAAAATCTCCTATTCTGAAGAGTATCATTTCGTTGTAAGAGGGTTGCATTAGCCTAGCCACATTTTCTCAACTGGCTATAAAGGAGGGCAGTCAGTAGGCCTCACCCTTCAAGCCCACTCCAATTTCATGGAGAAAACACCAGGCCTCGGTGTGCTTTCCTGTGGCAAGGAAACTTTTCTTTCATTCCTTAGGTGGCACATTGGCTCCGAACTGCCCTACCCAATGGATTAGGGGATGTGCAGCCCGATTAGTTGAGATCAGCCCTTCTGGCTCTTTCTTGGATGAAACCAACTGGGAAAAGAGCCGTTCTAAGCTGGGGACCATGGTGTCTTTCCCTAGTGTACACAGAAACAACACACTGAGGGAGAGGAGCTGCTGGCGTTTGGTAGCAACATCTCCTATTCTGAAGAGAATCATTTCGTTGTTAGCGGGTTCCGTCAGCCTTGCCACATTTTCTTAACTGGCTATAAAGGAGGGCACTCTGTTGGCACATTTACTTGAGGCCCTGCTTCCC
The DNA here is from genome assembly GCF_028021215.1 of Eschrichtius robustus. Taxonomy (NCBI): domain Eukaryota; kingdom Metazoa; phylum Chordata; class Mammalia; order Artiodactyla; family Eschrichtiidae; genus Eschrichtius; species Eschrichtius robustus. Next base: position 34,140,436 of record NC_090843.1, read on the forward strand.
AGGCTGAAAACTTTGCTCCCATTCCTTAGGTGGCACATTGGCTCAGAACTGCCCTACCCAAAGGATTCAGGGATGTGCAGTCTGATTAGTTGAGATCAGCCCTTCTGGCTCTTTCATGGATGAAACCAACTGGGAAAGAGCCCTTTAAGCTGGGGACCATGGTGTCTTTCCCTAGTCTACACACAAACAGCTCTTTGAGGGAGGAGAGCTGCTGGCGTTTGGTAGCAAAACCTCCTATTCTGAAGGGAAACATTTCGTTGTAAGCGGGTAGATTCAGCCTGGCCACATTTTCTCAGCTGTCTATAAAGGAGGGCACTCTGTTGGCACACTTACTTGAGGTCATGCATCCCAAGCTGAAATCTTTGCTTTCATTCCTAAGGTGGCACATTGGCTCAGAACTGCCCTACCCAAGGATACAGGAATGTGCAGCCCGATTTGTTGAGATCAGCCCTTCTGCCTCTTTCATGGATGAAACCCACTGGGAAAAGAGCCCTTCTAAGCTGGGGACCATGGTGTCTTTCCCTAGTCTACACAGAAACAGCACTCTGAGGGAGACGAGCTGCTGGCGTTTGGTAGCAAAATCTCCTATGCTGAAGAGTATCATTTCGTTGTAAGGGGGTTGCATTAGCCTAGCCACATTTTCTCAACTGGCTATAAAGGAGGGCAGTCAGTAGGCCTCACCCTTCAAGCCCATTCCAATTTCATAGAGAAATCACCAGGCCTCGGTGTGCTTTCCTGTGGCAAGGAAACTTTTCTTTCGTTCCTTAGGTGGCACATTGGCTCAGAACTGCCCTACCCCATGGATTCCGGGATGTGCAGCCCGATTAGTTGAGATCAGCCCTTCTGGCTCTTTCATGGATGAAACCAACTGGGAAAGAGCCCTTTTAAGCTGGGGACCATGGTGTCTTTCCCTAGTCTGCACACAAACAGCACTCTGAGGGAGGAGAGCTGCTGGCGTTTGGTAGCAAAACCTCCTATTCTGAAGGGAAACATTTCGTTGTAAGCGGGTAGATTCAGCCTTGCCACATTTTCTCAGCTGGCTATAAAGGAGGGCACTCTGTTGGCAGACTTACTTGGGGCACTGCTTCCCAGGCCGAAAACTTTGCTTTCATTCCTTCGGTGGCACATTGGTTCAGAACTGCCCTACCCCAAGGATACAGGGTTGTGCAGCCCGATTAGTTGAGATAAGCCTTTCTGACTCTGTCATGGATGAAACCAACTGGGAAAAGAGCCGGTATAAGCTCGGGACCATGGTGTCTTTCCCTAGTCTACACAGAAACAGCACTCTGAGGGAGAGGAGCTGCTGGCGTTTGGTAGCAAAATCTCCTATTCTGAAGAGACACCTTTCGGTGTAAGCGGCTTGCATCAGCCTTGCCACATTTTCTCAACTGGCTATAAAGGAGACCAGTCAGTAGGCCTCACCCTTCAAGCCCACTCCAATTTCATGGAGAAAACACCAGGCCTCGGTGTGCTTTCCTGTGGCAAGGAAACTTTTCTTTCATTCCTTAGGTGGCACATTGGCTCCGAACTGCCCTACCCCATGGATTAGGGGATGTGCAGCCCGATTAGTTGAGATCAGCACTTCTGGCTCTTTCTTGGATGAAACCAACTGGGAAAAGAGCCGTTCTAAGCTGGGGACCATGGTGTCTTTCCCTAGTCTACACAGAAACAGCTCACTGAGGGAGAGGAGCTGCTGGCGTTTGGTAGCAAAATCTCCTATTCTGAAGAGAAACATTTCGTTGTAAGCGGGTAGATACAGCGTTGCCACTTTTGCTCAGCTGGGTATAAAGGAGGGCACTCTGTTGGCAGATTTACTTGAGGCCCTGCTTCCCAGGCTGAAAACTTTGCTCTCATTCCTTAGGTGGCACATTGGCTCAGAACTGCCCTACCCAAAGGATTCAGGGATGTGCAGCCTGATTAGTTGAGATCAGCCCTTCTGGCTCTTTCATGGATGAAACCAACTGGGAAAGAGCCCTTTAAGCTGGGGACCATGGTGTCTTTCCCTAGTCTACACACAAACAGCTCTTTGAGGGAGGAGAGCTGCTGGCGTTTGGTAGCAAAACCTCCTATTCTGAAGGGAAACATTTCGTTGTAAGCGGGTAGATTCAGCCTGGCCACATTTTCTCAGCTGGCTATAAAGGAGGGCACTCTGTTGGCACACTTACTTGAGGTCATGCGTCCCAGGCTGAAATCTTTGCTTTCATTCCTTAGGTGGCACATTGGCTCAGAACTGCCCTACCCAAGGATACAGGAATGTGCAGCCCGATTTGTTGAGATCAGCCCTTCTGGCTCTTTCATGGATGAAACCAAGTGGGAAAAGAGCCGTTCTAAGCTGGGGACCATGGTGTCTTTCCCTAGTCTGCACAGAAACAGCACTCTGAGGGAGACGAGCTGCTGGCGTTTGGTAGCAAAATCTCCTATGCTGAAGAGTATCATTTTGTTGTAAGAGGGTTGCATTAGCCTAGCCACATTTTCTCAACTGGCTATAAAGGAGGGCAGTCAGTAGGCCTCACCCTTCAAGCCCATTCCAATTTCATAGAGAAATCACCAGGCCTCGGTGTGCTTTCCTGTGGCAAGGAAACTTTTCTTTCGTTCCTTAGGTGGCACATTGGCTCAGAACTGCCCTACCCCATGGATTCCGGGATGTGCAGCCCGATTAGTTGAGATCAGCCCTTCTGGCTCTTTCATGGATGAAACCAACTGGGAAAGAGCCCTTTTAAGCTGGGGACCATGGTGTCTTTCCCTAGTCTGCACACAAACAGCTCTCTGAGGGAGGAGAGCTGCTGGCGTTTGGTAGCAAAACCTCCTATTCTGAAGGGAAACATTTCGTTGTAAGCGGGTAGATTCAGCCTTGCCACATTTTCTCAGCTGGCTATAAAGGAGGGAACTCTGTTGGCAGACTTACATGGGGCACTGCTTCCCAGGCCGAAAACTTTGCTTTCATTCCTTCGGTGGCACATTGGTTCAGAACTGCCCTACCCCAAGGATACAGGGTTGTGCAGCCCGATTAGTTGAGATAAGCCTTTCTGACTCTGTCATGGATGAAACCAACTGGGAAAAGAGCCGGTATAAGCTCGGGACCATGGTGTCTTTCCCTAGTCTACACAGAAACAGCACTCTGAGGGAGAGGAGCTGCTGGCGTTTGGTAGCAAAATCTCCTATTCTGAAGAGACACCTTTCGGTGTAAGCGGCTTGCATCAGCCTTGCCACATTTTCTCAACTGGCTATAAAGGAAGGCAGTCAGTAGGCCTCACCCTTCAAGCCCACTCCAATTTCATGGAGAAAACACCAGGCCTCGGTGTGCTTTCCTGTGGCAAGGAAACTTTTCTTTCATTCCTTAGGTGGCACATTGGCTCCGAACTCCCCTACCCCATGGATTAGGGGATGTGCAGCCCGATTAGTTGAGAGCAGCACTTCTGGCTCTTTCTTGGATGAAAGCAACTGGGAAAAGAGCCGTTCTAAGCTGGGGACCATGGTGTCTTTCCCTAGTCTACACAGAAACAACACACTGAGGGAGAGGAGCTGCTGGCGTTTGGTAGCAACATCTCCTATTCTGAAGAGAATCATTTCGTTGTAAGCGGGTTCCGTCAGCCTTGCCACATTTTCTTAACTGGCTATAAAGGAGGGCACTCTGTTGGCAGACTTACTTGAGGTCCTGCGTCCCAGGGTGAAAACTTTGCTTTCTTTCCTTATGTGGCACATTGGCTCAGAACTGCCCTACCCCAAGGATTCAGGGATGTGCAGCCCGATTAGTTGAGATCAGCCCTTCTGGCTCTTTCATGGATGAAACCAACTGGGAAAACAGCCGTTCTAAGCTGGGGACCATGGTGTCTTTCCCTAGTCTACACAGAAACAGCACACTGAGGGAGAGGAGCTGCTTCCGTTGGGTAGTAACATCTGCTATTCTGAAGAGAAACATTTCGCTGTAAGCGGGTATATTCAGCTTTGCCACATTTTCTCAGTTGACTATAAACGAGGGCACTCTGTTGGCAGACTTACTTGAGGAACTTCGTCCAAGGCTGGAATCTTTGCTTTCATTCCTTAGGTGGCACATTGGCTCAGAACAGCCCTACCCGAAGGATACAGGGATGTGCAGCCCGATTAGTTGAGATCAGCCCTTCTGGCTCTTTCATGAATGAGACCCACTGGGAAAAGAGCCGTTCTAAGCTGGGGACCATGGTGTCTTTCCCTAGTCTACACAGAAACAGCACTCTGAGGGAGACGAGCTGCTGGCGTTTGGTAGCAAAATCTCCTATTCTGAAGAGTATCATTTCGTTGTAAGAGGGTTGCATTAGCCTAGCCACATTTTCTCAACTGGCTATAAAGGAGGGCAGTCAGTAGGCCTCACCCTTCAAGCCCACTCCAATTTCATGGAGAAAACACCAGGCCTCGGTGTGCTTTCCTGTGGCAAGGAAACTTTTCTTTCATTCCTTAGGTGGCACATTGGCTCCGAACTGCCCTACCCAATGGATTAGGGGATGTGCAGCCCGATTAGTTGAGATCAGCCCTTCTGGCTCTTTCTTGGATGAAACCAACTGGGAAAAGAGCCGTTCTAAGCTGGGGACCATGGTGTCTTTCCCTAGTGTACACAGAAACAACACACTGAGGGAGAGGAGCTGCTGGCGTTTGGTAGCAACATCTCCTATTCTGAAGAGAATCATTTCGTTGTTAGCGGGTTCCGTCAGCCTTGCCACATTTTCTTAACTGGCTATAAAGGAGGGCACTCTGTTGGCACATTTACTTGAGGCCCTGCTTCCCAGGCTGAAAACTTTGCTCCCATTCCTTAGGTGGCACATTGGCTCAGAACTGCCCTACCCAAAGGATTCAGGGATGTGCAGTCTGATTAGTTGAGATCAGCCCTTCTGGCTCTTTCATGGATGAAACCAACTGGGAAAGAGCCCTTTAAGCTGGGGACCATGGTGTCTTTCCCTAGTCTACACACAAACAGCTCTTTGAGGGAGGAGAGCTGCTGGCGTTTGGTAGCAAAACCTCCTATTCTGAAGGGAAACATTTCGTTGTAAGCGGGTAGATTCAGCCTGGCCACATTTTCTCAGCTGGCTATAAAGGAGTGCACTCTGTTGGCAGACTTACCTGAGGACCTTCGTCCCAGGCTGGAATCTTTGCTTTCATTCCTTAGGTGGCACATTGGCTCAGAACTGCCCTACCCCAAGGATACAGGGATGTGCAGCCCGATTAGTTGAGATCAGCCCTTCTGGCTCTTTCATGGATGAAACCAACTGGGAAAAGAGCCGTTCTAAGCTGGGGACCATGGTGTCTTTCCCTAATCTACACAGAAACAGAACACTGAGTGAGAGGAGCTGCTGGCGTTTGGTAGCAAAATCTCATATTCTGAAGAGAAACATTTCGTTGTAAGCGGGTAGATTCAGCGTTGCCACTTTTGCTCAGCTGGCTATAAAGGAGGGCACTCTGTTGGCAGATTTACTTGAGGCCCTGATTCCCAGGCTGAAAACTTTGCTTTCATTCCTTAGGTGGCACATTGGCTCAGAACTGCCCTACCCCAAGGATTCAGGGATGTGCAGCCCGATTTGTTGAGATCAGCCCTTCTGACACTTTCATGGATGAACCCAAATGGGAAAAAAGCCGTTCTAAACTGGGGACCATGGTGTCTTTCCCTAGTCTACACAGAAACAGCACTCTGAGGGAGACGAGCTGCTGGCATTTGGTAGCAAAATCTCCTATGCTGAAAAGTATCATTTCGTTGTAAGAGGGTTGCATTAGCCTAGCCACATTTTCTCAACTGGCTATAAAGGAGGGCAGTCAGTAGGCCTCACCCTTCAAGCCCACTCCAATTTCATAGAGAAATCACCAGGCCTCGGTGTGCTTTCCTGTGGCAAGGAAACTTTTCTTTCATTCCTTAGGTGGCACATTGGCTCAGAACTGCCCTACCCCATGGATTCCGGGATGTGCAGCCCGATTAGTTGAGATCAGCCCTTCTGGCTCTTTCATGGATGAAACCAACTGGGAAAGAGCCCTTTTAAGCTGGGGACCATGGTCTCTTTCCCTAGTCTGCACACAAACAGCCCTCTGAGGTAGGAGAGCTGCTGGCGTTTGGTAGCAAAACCTCCTATTCTGAAGGGAAACATTTCGTTGTAAGCGGATAGATTCAGCCTTGCCACATTTTCTCAGCTGGCTATAAAGGAGGGAACTCTGTTGGCAGACTTACTTGAGGCACTGCTTCCCAGGCCGAAAACTTTGCTTTCATTCCTTCGGTGGCACATTGGCTCAGAACTGCCCTACCCCAAGGATACAGGGTTGTGCAGCCCGATTAGTTGAGATAAGCCTTTCTCACTCAGTCATGGATGAAACCAACTGGGAAAAGAGCCGGTATAAGCTCGGGACCATGGTGTCTTTCCCTAGTCTACACAGAAACAGCACTCTGAGGGAGAGGAGCTGCTGGCGTTTGGTAGCAAAATCTCCTATTCTGAAGAGACACCTTTCGGTATAAGCGGCTTGCATCAGCCTTGCCACATTTTCTCAACTGGCTATAAAGGAAGGCAGTCAGTAGGCCTCACCCTTCAAGCCCACTCCAATTTCATGGAGAAAACACCAGGCCTCGGTGTGCTTTCCTGTGGCAAGGAAACTTTTCTTTCATTCCTTAGGTGGCACATTGGCTCCGAACTGCCCTACCCCATGGATTAGGGGATGTGCAGCCCGATTAGTTGAGAACAGCCCTTCTGGCTCTTTCATGGATGAAACCAACTGGGAAAACAGCCGTTCTAAGCTGGGGACCATGGTGTCTTTCCCTAGTCTACACAGAAACAGCACACTGAGGGAGAGGAGCTGCTTCCGTTGGGTAGTAACATCTGCTATTCTGAAGAGAAACATTTCGCTGTAAGCGGGTATATTCAGCTTTGCCACATTTTCTCAGTTGACTATAAACGAGGGCACTCTGTTGGCAGACTTACTTGAGGAACTTCGTCCAAGGCTGGAATCTTTGCTTTCATTCCTTAGGTGGCACATTGGCTCAGAACAGCCCTACCCGAAGGATACAGGGATGTGCAGCCCGATTAGTTGAGATCAGCCCTTCTGGCTCTTTCATGAATGAGACCCACTGGGAAAAGAGCCGTTCTAAGCTGGGGACCATGGTGTCTTTCCCTAGTCTACACAGAAACAGCACTCTGAGGGAGACGAGCTGCTGGCGTTTGGTAGCAAAATCTCCTATTCTGAAGAGTATCATTTCGTTGTAAGAGGGTTGCATTAGCCTAGCCACATTTTCTCAACTGGCTATAAAGGAGGGCAGTCAGTAGGCCTCACCCTTCAAGCCCACTCCAATTTCATGGAGAAAACACCAGGCCTCGGTGTGCTTTCCTGTGGCAAGGAAACTTTTCTTTCATTCCTTAGGTGGCACATTGGCTCCGAACTGCCCTACCCAATGGATTAGGGGATGTGCAGCCCGATTAGTTGAGATCAGCCCTTCTGGCTCTTTCTTGGATGAAACCAACTGGGAAAAGAGCCGTTCTAAGCTGGGGACCATGGTGTCTTTCCCTAGTGTACACAGAAACAACACACTGAGGGAGAGGAGCTGCTGGCGTTTGGTAGCAACATCTCCTATTCTGAAGAGAATCATTTCGTTGTTAGCGGGTTCCGTCAGCCTTGCCACATTTTCTTAACTGGCTATAAAGGAGGGCACTCTGTTGGCACATTTACTTGAGGCCCTGCTTCCCAGGCTGAAAACTTTGCTCCCATTCCTTAGGTGGCACATTGGCTCAGAACTGCCCTACCCAAAGGATTCAGGGATGTGCAGTCTGATTAGTTGAGATCAGCCCTTCTGGCTCTTTCATGGATGAAACCAACTGGGAAAGAGCCCTTTAAGCTGGGGACCATGGTGTCTTTCCCTAGTCTACACACAAACAGCTCTTTGAGGGAGGAGAGCTGCTGGCGTTTGGTAGCAAAACCTCCTATTCTGAAGGGAAACATTTCGTTGTAAGCGGGTAGATTCAGCCTGGCCACATTTTCTCAGCTGTCTATAAAGGAGGGCACTCTGTTGGCACACTTACTTGAGGTCATGCATCCCAAGCTGAAATCTTTGCTTTCATTCCTAAGGTGGCACATTGGCTCAGAACTGCCCTACCCAAGGATACAGGAATGTGCAGCCCGATTTGTTGAGATCAGCCCTTCTGCCTCTTTCATGGATGAAACCCACTGGGAAAAGAGCCCTTCTAAGCTGGGGACCATGGTGTCTTTCCCTAGTCTACACAGAAACAGCACTCTGAGGGAGACGAGCTGCTGGCGTTTGGTAGCAAAATCTCCTATGCTGAAGAGTATCATTTCGTTGTAAGGGGGTTGCATTAGCCTAGCCACATTTTCTCAACTGGCTATAAAGGAGGGCAGTCAGTAGGCCTCACCCTTCAAGCCCATTCCAATTTCATAGAGAAATCACCAGGCCTCGGTGTGCTTTCCTGTGGCAAGGAAACTTTTCTTTCGTTCCTTAGGTGGCACATTGGCTCAGAACTGCCCTACCCCATGGATTCCGGGATGTGCAGCCCGATTAGTTGAGATCAGCCCTTCTGGCTCTTTCATGGATGAAACCAACTGGGAAAGAGCCCTTTTAAGCTGGGGACCATGGTGTCTTTCCCTAGTCTGCACACAAACAGCACTCTGAGGGAGGAGAGCTGCTGGCGTTTGGTAGCAAAACCTCCTATTCTGAAGGGAAACATTTCGTTGTAAGCGGGTAGATTCAGCCTTGCCACATTTTCTCAGCTGGCTATAAAGGAGGGCACTCTGTTGGCAGACTTACTTGGGGCACTGCTTCCCAGGCCGAAAACTTTGCTTTCATTCCTTCGGTGGCACATTGGTTCAGAACTGCCCTACCCCAAGGATACAGGGTTGTGCAGCCCGATTAGTTGAGATAAGCCTTTCTGACTCTGTCATGGATGAAACCAACTGGGAAAAGAGCCGGTATAAGCTCGGGACCATGGTGTCTTTCCCTAGTCTACACAGAAACAGCACTCTGAGGGAGAGGAGCTGCTGGCGTTTGGTAGCAAAATCTCCTATTCTGAAGAGACACCTTTCGGTGTAAGCGGCTTGCATCAGCCTTGCCACATTTTCTCAACTGGCTATAAAGGAGACCAGTCAGTAGGCCTCACCCTTCAAGCCCACTCCAATTTCATGGAGAAAACACCAGGCCTCGGTGTGCTTTCCTGTGGCAAGGAAACTTTTCTTTCATTCCTTAGGTGGCACATTGGCTCCGAACTGCCCTACCCCATGGATTAGGGGATGTGCAGCCCGATTAGTTGAGATCAGCACTTCTGGCTCTTTCTTGGATGAAACCAACTGGGAAAAGAGCCGTTCTAAGCTGGGGACCATGGTGTCTTTCCCTAGTCTACACAGAAACAGCTCACTGAGGGAGAGGAGCTGCTGGCGTTTGGTAGCAAAATCTCCTATTCTGAAGAGAAACATTTCGTTGTAAGCGGGTAGATACAGCGTTGCCACTTTTGCTCAGCTGGGTATAAAGGAGGGCACTCTGTTGGCAGATTTACTTGAGGCCCTGCTTCCCAGGCTGAAAACTTTGCTCTCATTCCTTAGGTGGCACATTGGCTCAGAACTGCCCTACCCAAAGGATTCAGGGATGTGCAGCCTGATTAGTTGAGATCAGCCCTTCTGGCTCTTTCATGGATGAAACCAACTGGGAAAGAGCCCTTTAAGCTGGGGACCATGGTGTCTTTCCCTAGTCTACACACAAACAGCTCTTTGAGGGAGGAGAGCTGCTGGCGTTTGGTAGCAAAACCTCCTATTCTGAAGGGAAACATTTCGTTGTAAGCGGGTAGATTCAGCCTGGCCACATTTTCTCAGCTGGCTATAAAGGAGGGCACTCTGTTGGCACACTTACTTGAGGTCATGCGTCCCAGGCTGAAATCTTTGCTTTCATTCCTTAGGTGGCACATTGGCTCAGAACTGCCCTACCCAAGGATACAGGAATGTGCAGCCCGATTTGTTGAGATCAGCCCTTCTGGCTCTTTCATGGATGAAACCAAGTGGGAAAAGAGCCGTTCTAAGCTGGGGACCATGGTGTCTTTCCCTAGTCTGCACAGAAACAGCACTCTGAGGGAGACGAGCTGCTGGCGTTTGGTAGCAAAATCTCCTATGCTGAAGAGTATCATTTTGTTGTAAGAGGGTTGCATTAGCCTAGCCACATTTTCTCAACTGGCTATAAAGGAGGGCAGTCAGTAGGCCTCACCCTTCAAGCCCATTCCAATTTCATAGAGAAATCACCAGGCCTCGGTGTGCTTTCCTGTGGCAAGGAAACTTTTCTTTCGTTCCTTAGGTGGCACATTGGCTCAGAACTGCCCTACCCCATGGATTCCGGGATGTGCAGCCCGATTAGTTGAGATCAGCCCTTCTGGCTCTTTCATGGATGAAACCAACTGGGAAAGAGCCCTTTTAAGCTGGGGACCATGGTGTCTTTCCCTAGTCTGCACACAAACAGCTCTCTGAGGGAGGAGAGCTGCTGGCGTTTGGTAGCAAAACCTCCTATTCTGAAGGGAAACATTTCGTTGTAAGCGGGTAGATTCAGCCTTGCCACATTTTCTCAGCTGGCTATAAAGGAGGGAACTCTGTTGGCAGACTTACATGGGGCACTGCTTCCCAGGCCGAAAACTTTGCTTTCATTCCTTCGGTGGCACATTGGTTCAGAACTGCCCTACCCCAAGGATACAGGGTTGTGCAGCCCGATTAGTTGAGATAAGCCTTTCTGACTCTGTCATGGATGAAACCAACTGGGAAAAGAGCCGGTATAAGCTCGGGACCATGGTGTCTTTCCCTAGTCTACACAGAAACAGCACTCTGAGGGAGAGGAGCTGCTGGCGTTTGGTAGCAAAATCTCCTATTCTGAAGAGACACCTTTCGGTGTAAGCGGCTTGCATCAGCCTTGCCACATTTTCTCAACTGGCTATAAAGGAAGGCAGTCAGTAGGCCTCACCCTTCAAGCCCACTCCAATTTCATGGAGAAAACACCAGGCCTCGGTGTGCTTTCCTGTGGCAAGGAAACTTTTCTTTCATTCCTTAGGTGGCACATTGGCTCCGAACTCCCCTACCCCATGGATTAGGGGATGTGCAGCCCGATTAGTTGAGAGCAGCACTTCTGGCTCTTTCTTGGATGAAAGCAACTGGGAAAAGAGCCGTTCTAAGCTGGGGACCATGGTGTCTTTCCCTAGTCTACACAGAAACAACACACTGAGGGAGAGGAGCTGCTGGCGTTTGGTAGCAACATCTCCTATTCTGAAGAGAATCATTTCGTTGTAAGCGGGTTCCGTCAGCCTTGCCACATTTTCTTAACTGGCTATAAAGGAGGGCACTCTGTTGGCAGACTTACTTGAGGTCCTGCGTCCCAGGGTGAAAACTTTGCTTTCTTTCCTTATGTGGCACATTGGCTCAGAACTGCCCTACCCCAAGGATTCAGGGATGTGCAGCCCGATTAGTTGAGATCAGCCCTTCTGGCTCTTTCATGGATGAAACCAACTGGGAAAACAGCCGTTCTAAGCTGGGGACCATGGTGTCTTTCCCTAGTCTACACAGAAACAGCACACTGAGGGAGAGGAGCTGCTTCCGTTGGGTAGTAACATCTGCTATTCTGAAGAGAAACATTTCGCTGTAAGCGGGTATATTCAGCTTTGCCACATTTTCTCAGTTGACTATAAACGAGGGCACTCTGTTGGCAGACTTACTTGAGGAACTTCGTCCAAGGCTGGAATCTTTGCTTTCATTCCTTAGGTGGCACATTGGCTCAGAACAGCCCTACCCGAAGGATACAGGGATGTGCAGCCCGATTAGTTGAGATCAGCCCTTCTGGCTCTTTCATGAATGAGACCCACTGGGAAAAGAGCCGTTCTAAGCTGGGGACCATGGTGTCTTTCCCTAGTCTACACAGAAACAGCACTCTGAGGGAGACGAGCTGCTGGCGTTTGGTAGCAAAATCTCCTATTCTGAAGAGTATCATTTCGTTGTAAGAGGGTTGCATTAGCCTAGCCACATTTTCTCAACTGGCTATAAAGGAGGGCAGTCAGTAGGCCTCACCCTTCAAGCCCACTCCAATTTCATGGAGAAAACACCAGGCCTCGGTGTGCTTTCCTGTGGCAAGGAAACTTTTCTTTCATTCCTTAGGTGGCACATTGGCTCCGAACTGCCCTACCCAATGGATTAGGGGATGTGCAGCCCGATTAGTTGAGATCAGCCCTTCTGGCTCTTTCTTGGATGAAACCAACTGGGAAAAGAGCCGTTCTAAGCTGGGGACCATGGTGTCTTTCCCTAGTGTACACAGAAACAACACACTGAGGGAGAGGAGCTGCTGGCGTTTGGTAGCAACATCTCCTATTCTGAAGAGAATCATTTCGTTGTTAGCGGGTTCCGTCAGCCTTGCCACATTTTCTTAACTGGCTATAAAGGAGGGCACTCTGTTGGCACATTTACTTGAGGCCCTGCTTCCCAGGCTGAAAACTTTGCTCCCATTCCTTAGGTGGCACATTGGCTCAGAACTGCCCTACCCAAAGGATTCAGGGATGTGCAGTCTGATTAGTTGAGATCAGCCCTTCTGGCTCTTTCATGGATGAAACCAACTGGGAAAGAGCCCTTTAAGCTGGGGACCATGGTGTCTTTCCCTAGTCTACACACAAACAGCTCTTTGAGGGAGGAGAGCTGCTGGCGTTTGGTAGCAAAACCTCCTATTCTGAAGGGAAACATTTCGTTGTAAGCGGGTAGATTCAGCCTGGCCACATTTTCTCAGCTGGCTATAAAGGAGTGCACTCTGTTGGCAGACTTACCTGAGGACCTTCGTCCCAGGCTGGAATCTTTGCTTTCATTCCTTAGGTGGCACATTGGCTCAGAACTGCCCTACCCCAAGGATACAGGGATGTGCAGCCCGATTAGTTGAGATCAGCCCTTCTGGCTCTTTCATGGATGAAACCAACTGGGAAAAGAGCCGTTCTAAGCTGGGGACCATGGTGTCTTTCCCTAATCTACACAGAAACAGAACACTGAGTGAGAGGAGCTGCTGGCGTTTGGTAGCAAAATCTCATATTCTGAAGAGAAACATTTCGTTGTAAGCGGGTAGATTCAGCGTTGCCACTTTTGCTCAGCTGGCTATAAAGGAGGGCACTCTGTTGGCAGATTTACTTGAGGCCCTGATTCCCAGGCTGAAAACTTTGCTTTCATTCCTTAGGTGGCACATTGGCTCAGAACTGCCCTACCCCAAGGATTCAGGGATGTGCAGCCCGATTTGTTGAGATCAGCCCTTCTGACACTTTCATGGATGAACCCAAATGGGAAAAAAGCCGTTCTAAACTGGGGACCATGGTGTCTTTCCCTAGTCTACACAGAAACAGCACTCTGAGGGAGACGAGCTGCTGGCATTTGGTAGCAAAATCTCCTATGCTGAAAAGTATCATTTCGTTGTAAGAGGGTTGCATTAGCCTAGCCACATTTTCTCAACTGGCTATAAAGGAGGGCAGTCAGTAGGCCTCACCCTTCAAGCCCACTCCAATTTCATAGAGAAATCACCAGGCCTCGGTGTGCTTTCCTGTGGCAAGGAAACTTTTCTTTCATTCCTTAGGTGGCACATTGGCTCAGAACTGCCCTACCCCATGGATTCCGGGATGTGCAGCCCGATTAGTTGAGATCAGCCCTTCTGGCTCTTTCATGGATGAAACCAACTGGGAAAGAGCCCTTTTAAGCTGGGGACCATGGTCTCTTTCCCTAGTCTGCACACAAACAGCCCTCTGAGGTAGGAGAGCTGCTGGCGTTTGGTAGCAAAACCTCCTATTCTGAAGGGAAACATTTCGTTGTAAGCGGATAGATTCAGCCTTGCCACATTTTCTCAGCTGGCTATAAAGGAGGGAACTCTGTTGGCAGACTTACTTGAGGCACTGCTTCCCAGGCCGAAAACTTTGCTTTCATTCCTTCGGTGGCACATTGGCTCAGAACTGCCCTACCCCAAGGATACAGGGTTGTGCAGCCCGATTAGTTGAGATAAGCCTTTCTCACTCAGTCATGGATGAAACCAACTGGGAAAAGAGCCGGTATAAGCTCGGGACCATGGTGTCTTTCCCTAGTCTACACAGAAACAGCACTCTGAGGGAGAGGAGCTGCTGGCGTTTGGTAGCAAAATCTCCTATTCTGAAGAGACACCTTTCGGTATAAGCGGCTTGCATCAGCCTTGCCACATTTTCTCAACTGGCTATAAAGGAAGGCAGTCAGTAGGCCTCACCCTTCAAGCCCACTCCAATTTCATGGAGAAAACACCAGGCCTCGGTGTGCTTTCCTGTGGCAAGGAAACTTTTCTTTCATTCCTTAGGTGGCACATTGGCTCCGAACTGCCCTACCCCATGGATTAGGGGATGTGCAGCCCGATTAGTTGAGAACAGCCCTTCTGGCTCTTTCATGGATGAAAGCAACTGGGAAAAGAGCCGTTCTAAGCTGGGGACCATGGTGTCTTTCCCTAGTCTACACAGAAACAGCTCACTGAGGGAGAGGAGCTGCTGGCGTTTGGTAGCAAAATCTCCTATTCTGAAGAGAAACATTTCGTTGTAAGCGGGTAGATACAGCGTTGCCACTTTTGCTCAGCTGGCTATAAAGGAGGGCACTCTGTTGGCAGATTTACTTGAGGCCCTGCTTCCCAGGCTGAAAACTTTGCTCTCATTCCTTAGGTGGCACATTGGCTCAGAACTGCCCTACCCAAAGGATTCAGGGATGTGCAGCCTGATTAGTTGAGATCAGCCCTTCTGGCTCTTTCATGGATGAAACCAACTGGGAAAGAGCCCTTTAAGCTGGGGACCATGGTGTCTTTCCCTAGTCTACACACAAACAGCTCTTTGAGGGAGGAGAGCTGCTGGCGTTTGGTAGCAAAACCTCCTATTCTGAAGGGAAACATTTCGTTGTAAGCGGGTAGATTCAGCCTGGCCACATTTTCTCAGCTGGCTATAAAGGAGGGCACTCTGTTGGCACACTTACTTGAGGTCATGCGTCCCAGGCTGAAATCTTTGCTTTCATTCCTTAGGTGGCACATTGGCTCAGAACTGCCCTACCCAAGGATACAGGAATGTGCAGCCCGATTTGTTGAGATCAGCCCTTCTGGCTCTTTCATGGATGAAACCAAGTGGGAAAAGAGCCGTTCTAAGCTGGGGACCATGGTGTCTTTCCCTAGTCTGCACAGAAACAGCACTCTGAGGGAGACGAGCTGCTGGCGTTTGGTAGCAAAATCTCCTATGCTGAAGAGTATCATTTTGTTGTAAGAGGATTGCATTAGCCTAGCCACATTTTCTCAACTGGCTATAAAGGAGGGCAGTCAGTAGGCCTCACCCTTCAAGCCCATTCCCATTTCATAGAGAAATCACCAGGCCTCGGTGTGCTTTCCTGTGGCAAGGAAACTTTTCTTTCGTTCCTTAGGTGGCACATTGGCTCAGAACTGCCCTACCCCATGGATTCCGGGATGTGCAGCCCGATTAGTTGAGATCAGCCCTTCTGGCTCTTTCATGGATGAAACCAACTGGGAAAGAGCCCTTTTAAGCTGGGGACCATGGTGTCTTTCCCTAGTCTGCACACAAACAGCACTCTGAGGGAGGAGAGCTGCTGGCGTTTGGTAGCAAAACCTCCTATTCTGAAGGGAAACATTTCGTTGTAAGCGGGTAGATTCAGCCTTGCCACATTTTCTCAGCTGGCTATAAAGGAGGGCACTCTGTTGGCAGACTTACATGGGGCACTGCTTCCCAGGCCGAAAACTTTGCTTTCATTCCTTCGGTGGCACATTGGTTCAGAACTGCCCTACCCCAAGGATACAGGGTTGTGCAGCCCGATTAGTTGAGATAAGCCTTTCTGACTCTGTCATGGATGAAACCAACTGGGAAAAGAGCCGGTATAAGCTAGGGACCATGGTGTCTTTCCCTAGTCTACACAGAAACAGCACTCTGAGGGAGAGGAGCTGCTGGCGTTTGGTAGCAAAATCTCCTATTCTGAAGAGACACATTTCGGTGTAAGCGGCTTGCATCAGCCTTGCCACATTTTCTCAACTGGCTATAAAGGAAGGCAGTCAGTAGGCCTCACCCTTCAAGCCCACTCCAATTTCATGGAGAAAACACCAGGCCTCGGTGTGCTTTCCTGTGGCAAGGAAACTTTTCTTTCATTCCTTAGGTGGCACATTGGCTCCAAACTCCCCTACCCCATGGATTAGGGGATGTGCAGCCCGATTAGTTCAGATCAGCACTTCTGGCTCTTTCTTGGATGAAAGCAACTGGGAAAAGAGCCGTTCTAAGCTGGGGACCATGGTGTCTTTCCCTAGTCTACACAGAAACAACACACTGAGGGAGAGGAGCTGCTGGCGTTTGGTACCAACATCTCCTATTCTGAAGAGAATCATTTCGTTGTAAGCGGGTTCCCTCAGCCTTGCCACATTTTCTTAACTGGCTATAAAGGAGGGCACTCTGTTGGCAGACTTACTTGAGGTACTGCGTCCCAGGGTGAAAACTTTGCTTTCTTTCCTTATGTGGCACATTGGCTCAGAACTGCCCTACCCCAAGGATTCAGGGATGTGCAGCCCGATTAGTTGAGATCAGCCTTTCTGGCTCTTTCATGGATGAAACCAACTGGGAAAACAGCCGTTCTAAGCTGGGGACCATGGTGTCTTTCCCTAGTCTACACAGAAACAGCACACTGAGGGAGAGGAGCTGCTTCCGTTGGGTAGTAACATCTGCTATTCTGAAGAGAAACATTTCGCTGTAAGCGGGTATATTCAGCCTTGCCACATTTTCTCAGCTGACTATATACGAGGGCACTCTGTTGGCAGACTTACTTGAGGAACTTCGTCCAAGGCTGGAATCTTTGCTTTCATTCCTTAGGTGGCACATTGGCTCAGAACTGCCCTACCCCAAGGATACAGGGATGTGCAGCCCGATTAGTTGTGATCAGCCCTTCTGGCTCTTTCATGAATGAGACCCACTGGGAAAAGAGCCGTTCTAAGCTGGGGACCATGGTGTCTTTCCCTAGTCTACACAGAAACAGCACTCTGAGGGAGACGAGCTGCTGGCGTTTGGTAGCAAAATCTCCTATTCTGAAGAGCATCATTTCGTTGTAAGAGGGTTGCATTAGCCTAGCCACATTTTCTCAACTGGCTATAAAGGAGGGCAGTCAGTAGGCCTCACCCTTCAAGCCCACTCCAATTTCATGGAGAAAACACCAGGCCTCGGTGTGCTTTCCTGTGGCAAGGAAACTTTTCTTTCATTCCTTAGGTGGCACATTGGCTCCGAACTGCCCTACCCAATGGATTAGGGGATGTGCAGCCCGATTAGTTGAGATCAGCCCTTCTGGCTCTTTCTTGGATGAAACCAACTGGGAAAAGAGCCGTTCTAAGCTGGGGACCATGGTGTCTTTCCCTAGTGTACACAGAAACAACACACTGAGGGAGAGGAGCTGCTGGCGTTTGGTAGCAACATCTCCTATTCTGAAGAGAATCATTTCGTTGTTAGCGGGTTCCGTCAGCCTTGCCACATTTTCTTAACTGGCTATAAAGGAGGGCACTCTGTTGGCACATTTACTTGAGGCCCTGCTTCCCAGGCTGAAAACTTTGCTCCCATTCCTTAGGTGGCACATTGGCTCAGAACTGCCCTACCCAAAGGATTCAGGGATGTGCAGCCTGATTAGTTGAGATCAGCCCTTCTGGCTCTTTCATGGATGAAACCAACTGGGAAAGAGCCCTTTAAGCTGGGGACCATGGTGTCTTTCCCTAGTCTACACACAAACAGCTCTTTGAGGGAGGAGAGCTGCTGGCGTTTGGTAGCAAAACCTCCTATTCTGAAGGGAAACATTTCGTTGTAAGCGGGTAGATTCAGCCTGGCCACATTTTCTCAGCTGGCTATAAAGGAGTGCACTCTGTTGGCAGACTTACCTGAGGACCTTCGTCCCAGGCTGGAATCTTTGCTTTCATTCCTTAGGTGGCACATTGGCTCAGAACTGCCCTACCCCAAGGATACAGGGATGTGCAGCCCGATTAGTTGAGATCAGCCCTTCTGGCTCTTTCATGGATGAAACCAACTGGGAAAAGAGCCGTTCTAAGCTGGGGACCATGGTGTCTTTCCCTAATCTACACAGAAACAGAACACTGAGGGAGAGGAGCTGCTGGCGTTTGGTAGCAAAATCTCCTATTCTGAAGAGAAACATTTCGTTGTAAGCGGGTAGATTCAGCGTTGCCACTTTTGCTCAGCTGGCTATAAAGGAGGGCACTCTGTTGGCAGATTTACTTGAGGCCCTGATTCCCAGGCTGAAAACTTTGCTTTCATTCCTTAGGTGGCACATTGGCTCAGAACTGCCCTACCCCAAGGATTCAGGGATGTGCAGCCCGATTTGTTGAGATCAGCCCTTCTGACACTTTCATGGATGAACCCAAATGGGAAAAGAGCCGTTCTAAACTGGGGACCATGGTGTCTTTCCCTAGTCTACACAGAAACAGCACTCTGAGGGAGACGAGCTGCTGGCATTTGGTAGCAAAATCTCCTATGCTGAAAAGTATCATTTAGTTGTAAGAGGGTTGCATTAGCCTAGCCACATTTTCTCAACTGGCTATAAAGGAGGGCAGTCAGTAGGCCTCACCCTTCAAGCCCACTCCAATTTCATAGAGAAATCACCAGGCCTCGGTGTGCTTTCCTGTGGCAAGGAAACTTTTCTTTCATTCCTTAGGTGGCACATTGGCTCAGAACTGCCCTACCCCATGGATTCCGGGATGTGCAGCCCGATTAGTTGAGATCAGCCCTTCTGGCTCTTTCATGGATGAAACCAACTGGGAAAGAGCCCTTTTAAGCTGGGGACCATGGTGTCTTTCCCTAGTCTGCACACAAACAGCCCTCTGAGGTAGGAGAGCTGCTGGCGTTTGGTAGCAAAACCTCCTATTCTGAAGGGAAACATTTCGTTGTAAGCGGGTAGATTCAGCCTTGCCACATTTTCTCAGCTGGCTATAAAGGAGGGATCTCTGTTGGCAGACTTACTTGAGGCACTGCTTCCCAGGCCGAAAACTTTGCTTTCATTCCTTCGGTGGCACATTGGCTCAGAACTGCCCTACCCCAAGGATACAGGGTTGTGCAGCCCGATTAGTTGAGATAAGCCTTTCTCACTCAGTCATGGATGAAACCAACTGGGAAAAGAGCCGGTATAAGCTCGGGACCATGGTGTCTTTCCCTAGTCTACACAGAAACAGCACTCTGAGGGAGACGAGCTGCTGGCGTTTGGTAGCAAAATCTCCTATTCTGAAGAGACACCTTTCGGTGTAAGCGGCTTGCATCAGCCTTGCCACATTTTCTCAACTGGCTATAAAGGAAGGCAGTCAGTAGGCCTCACCCTTCAAGCCCACTCCAATTTCATGGAGAAAACACCAGGCCTCGGTGTGCTTTCCTGTGGCAAGGAAACTTTTCTTTCATTCCTTAGGTGGCACATTGGCTCCGAACTGCCCTACCCCATGGATTAGGGGATGTGCAGCCCGATTAGTTGAGATCAGCCCTTCTGGCTCTTTCATGGATGAAAGCAACTGGGAAAAGAGCCGTTCTAAGCTGGGGACCATGGTGTCTTTCCCTAGTCTACACAGAAACAGCTCACTGAGGGAGAGGAGCTGCTGGCGTTTGGTAGCAACATCTCCTATTCTGAAGAGAAACATTTCGTTGTAAGCGGGTAGATACAGCGTTGCCACTTTTGCTCAGCTGGCTATAAAGGAGGGCACTCTGTTGGCAGATTTACTTGAGGCCCTGCTTCCCAGGCTGAAAACTTTGCTCTCATTCCTTAGGTGGCACATTGGCTCAGAACTGCCCTACCCAAAGGATTCAGGGATGTGCAGCCTGATTAGTTGAGATCAGCCCTTCTGGCTCTTTCATGGATGAAACCAACTGGGAAAGAGCCCTTTAAGCTGGGGACCATGGTATCTTTCCCTAGTCTACACACAAACAGCTCTTTGAGGGAGGAGAGCTGCTGGCGTTTGGTAGCAAAACCTCCTATTCTGAAGGGAAACATTTCGTTGTAAGCGGGTAGATTCAGCCTGGCCACATTTTCTCAGCTGGCTATAAAGGAGGGCACTCTGTTGGCACACTTACTTGAGGTCATGCGTCCCAGGCTGAAATCTTTGCTTTCATTCCTTAGGTGGCACATTGGCTCAGAACTGCCCTACCCAAGGATACAGGAATGTGCAGCCCGATTTGTTGAGATCAGCCCTTCTGGCTCTTTCATGGATGAAACCAAGTGGGAAAAGAGCCGTTCTAAGCTGGGGACCATGGTGTCTTTCCCTAGTCTACACAGAAACAGCACTCTGAGGGAGACGAGCTGCTGGCGTTTGGTAGCAAAATCTCCTATGCTGAAGAGTATCATTTCGTTGTAAGAGGGTTGCATTAGCCTAGCCACATTTTCTCAACTGGCTATAAAGGAGGGCAGTCAGTAGGCCTCACCCTTCAAGCCCATTCCAATTTCATAGAGAAATCACCAGGCCTCGGTGTGCTTTCCTGTGGCAAGGAAACTTTTCTTTCGTTCCTTAGGTGGCACATTGGCTCAGAACTGCCCTACCCCATGGATTCCGGGATGTGCAGCCCGATTAGTTGAGATCAGCCCTTCTGGCTCTTTCATGGATGAAACCAACTGGGAAAGAGCCCTTTAAGCTGGGGACCATGGTGTCTTTCCCTAGTCTACACACAAACAGCTCTTTGAGGGAGGAGAGCTGCTGGCGTTTGGTAGCAAAACCTCCTATTCTGAAGGGAAACATTTCGTTGTAAGCGGGTAGATTCAGCCTGGCCACATTTTCTCAGCTGTCTATAAAGGAGGGCACTCTGTTGGCACACTTACTTGAGGTCATGCATCCCAGGCTGAAATCTTTGCTTTCATTCCTAAGGTGGCACATTGGCTCAGAACTGCCCTACCCAAGGATACAGGAATGTGCAGCCCGATTTGTTGAGATCAGCCCTTCTGCCTCTTTCATGGATGAAACCCACTGGGAAAAGAGCCCTTCTAAGCTGGGGACCATGGTGTCTTTCCCTAGTCTACACAGAAACAGCACTCTGAGGGAGACGAGCTGCTGGCGTTTGGTAGCAAAATCTCCTATGCTGAAGAGTATCATTTCGTTGTAAGGGGGTTGCATTAGCCTAGCCACATTTTCTCAACTGGCTATAAAGGAGGGCAGTCAGTAGGCCTCACCCTTCAAGCCCATTCCAATTTCATAGAGAAATCACCAGGCCTCGGTGTGCTTTCCTGTGGCAAGGAAACTTTTCTTTCGTTCCTTAGGTGGCACATTGGCTCAGAACTGCCCTACCCCATGGATTCCGGGATGTGCAGCCCGATTAGTTGAGATCAGCCCTTCTGGCTCTTTCATGGATGAAACCAACTGGGAAAGAGCCCTTTTAAGCTGGGGACCATGGTGTCTTTCCCTAGTCTGCACACAAACAGCACTCTGAGGGAGGAGAGCTGCTGGCGTTTGGTAGCAAAACCTCCTATTCTGAAGGGAAACATTTCGTTGTAAGCGGGTAGATTCAGCCTTGCCACATTTTCTCAGCTGGCTATAAAGGAGGGCACTCTGTTGGCAGACTTACTTGGGGCACTGCTTCCCAGGCCGAAAACTTTGCTTTCATTCCTTCGGTGGCACATTGGTTCAGAACTGCCCTACCCCAAGGATACAGGGTTGTGCAGCCCGATTAGTTGAGATAAGCCTTTCTGACTCTGTCATGGATGAAACCAACTGGGAAAAGAGCCGGTATAAGCTCGGGACCATGGTGTCTTTCCCTAGTCTACACAGAAACAGCACTCTGAGGGAGAGGAGCTGCTGGCGTTTGGTAGCAAAATCTCCTATTCTGAAGAGACACCTTTCGGTGTAAGCGGCTTGCATCAGCCTTGCCACATTTTCTCAACTGGCTATAAAGGAGACCAGTCAGTAGGCCTCACCCTTCAAGCCCACTCCAATTTCATGGAGAAAACACCAGGCCTCGGTGTGCTTTCCTGTGGCAAGGAAACTTTTCTTTCATTCCTTAGGTGGCACATTGGCTCCGAACTGCCCTACCCCATGGATTAGGGGATGTGCAGCCCGATTAGTTGAGATCAGCACTTCTGGCTCTTTCTTGGATGAAAGCAACTGGGAAAAGAGCCGTTCTAAGCTGGGGACCATGGTGTCTTTCCCTAGTCTACACAGAAACAACACACTGAGGGAGAGGAGCTGCTGGCGTTTGGTAGCAACATCTCCTATTCTGAAGAGAATCATTTCGTTGTAAGCGGGTTCCGTCAGCCTTGCCACATTTTCTTAACTGGCTATAAAGGAGGGCACTCTGTTGGCAGACTTACTTGAGGTCCTGCGTCCCAGGGTGAAAACTTTGCTTTCTTTCCTTATGTGGCACATTGGCTCAGAACTGCCCTACCCCAAGGATTCAGGGATGTGCAGCCCGATTAGTTGAGATCAGCCTTTCTGGCTCTTTCATGGATGAAACCAACTGGGAAAACAGCCGTTCTAAGCTGGGGACCATGGTGTCTTTCCCTAGTCTACAGAGAAACAGCACACTGAGGGAGAGGAGCTGCTTCCGTTGGGTAGTAACATCTGCTATTCTGAAGAGAAACATTTCGCTGTAAGCGGGTATATTCAGCCTTGCCACATTTTCTCAGCTGACTATAAACGAGGGCACTCTGTTGGCAGACTTACTTGAGGAACTTCGTCCAAGGCTGGAATCTTTGCTTTCATTCCTTAGGTGACACATTGGCTCAGAACTGCCCTACCCCAAGGATACAGGGATGTGCAGCCCGATTAGTTGTGATCAGCCCTTCTGGCTCTTTCATGAATGAGACCCACTGGGAAAAGAGCCGTTCTAAGCTGGGGACCATGGTGTCTTTCCCTAGTCTACACAGAAACAGCACTCTGAGGGAGACGAGCTGCTGGCGTTTGGTAGCAAAATCTCCTATTCTGAAGAGCATCATTTCGTTGTAAGAGGGTTGCATTAGCCTAGCCACATTTTCTCAACTGGCTATAAAGGAGGGCAGTCAGTAGGCCTCACCCTTCAAGCCCACTCCAATTTCATGGAGAAAACACCAGGCCTCGGTGTGCTTTCCTGCGGCAAGGAAACTTTTCTTTCATTCCTTAGGTGGCACATTGGCTCCGAACTGCCCTACCCAATGGATTAGGGGATGTGCAGCCCGATTAGTTGAGATCAGCCCTTCTGGCTCTTTCTTGGATGAAACCAACTGGGAAAAGAGCCGTTCTAAGCTGGGGACCATGGTGTCTTTCCCTAGTCTACACAGAAACAACACACTGAGGGAGAGGAGCTGCTGGCGTTTGGTAGCAACATCTCCTATTCTGAAGAGAATCATTTCGTTGTTAGCGGGTTCCGTCAGCCTTGCCACATTTTCTTAACTGGCTATAAAGGAGGGCACTCTGTTGGCACATTTACTTGAGGCCCTGCTTCCCAGGCTGAAAACTTTGCTCCCATTCCTTAGGTGGCACATTGGCTCAGAACTGCCCTACCCAAGGATACAGGAATGTGCAGCCCGATTTGTTGAGATCAGCCCTTCTGGCTCTTTCATGGATGAAACCAAGTGGGAAAAGAGCCGTTCTAAGCTGGGGACCATGGTGTCTTTCCCTAGTCTACACACAAACAGCTCTTTGAGGGAGGAGAGCTGCTGGCGTTTGGTAGCAAAACCTCCTATTCTGAAGGGAAACATTTCGTTGTAAGCGGGTAGATTCAGCCTGGCCACATTTTCTCAGCTGGCTATAAAGGAGTGCACTCTGTTGGCAGACTTACCTGAGGAACTTCGTCCCAGGCTGGAATCTTTGCTTTCATTCCTTAGGTGGCACATTGGCTCAGAACTGCCCTACCCCAAGGATACAGGGATGTGCAGCCCGATTAGTTGAGATCAGCCCTTCTGGCTCTTTCATGGATGAAACCAACTGGGAAAAGAGCCGTTCTAAGCTGGGGACCATGGTGTCTTTCCCTAATCTACACAGAAACAGAACACTGAGGGAGAGGAGCTGCTGGCGTTTGGTAGCAAAATCTCCTATTCTGAAGAGAAACATTTCGTTGTAAGCGGGTAGATTCAGCGTTGCCACTTTTGCTCAGCTGGCTATAAAGGAGGGCACTCTGTTGGCAGATTTACTTGAGGCCCTGATTCCCAGGCTGAAAACTTTGCTTTCATTCCTTAGGTGGCACATTGGCTCAGAACTGCCCTACCCCAAGGATTCAGGGATGTGCAGCCCGATTTGTTGAGATCAGCCCTTCTGACAATTTCATGGATGAACCCAAATGGGAAAAGAGCCGTTCTAAACTGGGGACCATGGTGTCTTTCCCTAGTCTACACAGAAACAGCACTCTGAGGGAGAAGAGCTGCTGGCATTTGGTAGCAAAATCTCCTATGCTGAAAAGTATCATTTCGTTGTAAGAGGGTTGCATTAGCCTAGCCACATTTTCTCAACTGGCTATAAAGGAGGGCAGTCAGTAGGCCTCACCCTTCAAGCCCACTCCAATTTCATAGAGAAATCACCAGGCCTCGGTGTGCTTTCCTGTGGCAAGGAAACTTTTCTTTCATTCCTTAGGTGGCACATTGGCTCAGAACTGCCCTACCCCATGGATTCCGGGATGTGCAGCCCGATTAGTTGAGATCAGCCCTTCTGGCTCTTTCATGGATGAAACCAACTGGGAAAGAGCCCTTTTAAGCTGGGGACCATGGTGTCTTTCCCTAGTCTGCACACAAACAGCCCTCTGAGGTAGGAGAGCTGCTGGCGTTTGGTAGCAAAACCTCCTATTCTGAAGGGAAACATTTCGTTGTAAGCGGGTAGATTCAGCCTTGCCACATTTTCTCAGCTGGCTATAAAGGAGGGATCTCTGTTGGCAGACTTACTTGAGGCACTGCTTCCCAGGCCGAAAACTTTGCTTTCATTCCTTCGGTGGCACATTGGCTCAGAACTGCCCTACCCCAAGGATACAGGGTTGTGCAGCCCGATTAGTTGAGATAAGCCTTTCTCACTCAGTCATGGATGAAACCAACTGGGAAAAGAGCCGGTATAAGCTCGGGACCATGGTGTCTTTCCCTAGTCTACACAGAAACAGCACTCTGAGGGAGAGGAGCTGCTGGCGTTTGGTAGCAAAATCTCCTATTCTGAAGAGACACCTTTCGGTGTAAGCGGCTTGCATCAGCCTTGCCACATTTTCTCAACTGGCTATAAAGGAAGGCAGTCAGTAGGCCTCACCCTTCAAGCCCACTCCAATTTCATGGAGAAAACACCAGGCCTCGGTGTGCTTTCCTGTGGCAAGGAAACTTTTCTTTCATTCCTTAGGTGGCACATTGGCTCCGAACTGCCCTACCCCATGGATTAGGGGATGTGCAGCCCGATTAGTTGAGATCAGCCCTTCTGGCTCTTTCATGGATGAAAGCAACTGGGAAAAGAGCCGTTCTAAGCTGGGGACCATGGTGTCTTTCCCTAGTCTACACAGAAACAGCTCACTGAGGGAGAGGAGCTGCTGGCGTTTGGTAGCAACATCTCCTATTCTGAAGAGAAACATTTCGTTGTAAGCGGGTAGATACAGCGTTGCCACTTTTGCTCAGCTGGCTATAAAGGAGGGCACTCTGTTGGCAGATTTACTTGAGGCCCTGCTTCCCAGGCTGAAAACTTTGCTCTCATTCCTTAGGTGGCACATTGGCTCAGAACTGCCCTACCCAAAGGATTCAGGGATGTGCAGCCTGATTAGTTGAGATCAGCCCTTCTGGCTCTTTCATGGATGAAACCAACTGGGAAAGAGCCCTTTAAGCTGGGGACCATGGTATCTTTCCCTAGTCTACACACAAACAGCTCTTTGAGGGAGGAGAGCTGCTGGCGTTTGGTAGCAAAACCTCCTATTCTGAAGGGAAACATTTCGTTGTAAGCGGGTAGATTCAGCCTGGCCACATTTTCTCAGCTGGCTATAAAGGAGGGCACTCTGTTGGCACACTTACTTGAGGTCATGCGTCCCAGGCTGAAATCTTTGCTTTCATTCCTTAGGTGGCACATTGGCTCAGAACTGCCCTACCCAAGGATACAGGAATGTGCAGCCCGATTTGTTGAGATCAGCCCTTCTGGCTCTTTCATGGATGAAACCAAGTGGGAAAAGAGCCGTTCTAAGCTGGGGACCATGGTGTCTTTCCCTAGTCTACACAGAAACAGCACTCTGAGGGAGACGAGCTGCTGGCGTTTGGTAGCAAAATCTCCTATGCTGAAGAGTATCATTTCGTTGTAAGAGGGTTGCATTAGCCTAGCCACATTTTCTCAACTGGCTATAAAGGAGGGCAGTCAGTAGGCCTCACCCTTCAAGCCCATTCCAATTTCATAGAGAAATCACCAGGCCTCGGTGTGCTTTCCTGTGGCAAGGAAACTTTTCTTTCGTTCCTTAGGTGGCACATTGGCTCAGAACTGCCCTACCCCATGGATTCCGGGATGTGCAGCCCGATTAGTTGAGATCAGCCCTTCTGGCTCTTTCATGGATGAAACCAACTGGGAAAGAGCCCTTTAAGCTGGGGACCATGGTGTCTTTCCCTAGTCTACACACAAACAGCTCTTTGAGGGAGGAGAGCTGCTGGCGTTTGGTAGCAAAACCTCCTATTCTGAAGGGAAACATTTCGTTGTAAGCGGGTAGATTCAGCCTGGCCACATTTTCTCAGCTGTCTATAAAGGAGGGCACTCTGTTGGCACACTTACTTGAGGTCATGCATCCCAGGCTGAAATCTTTGCTTTCATTCCTAAGGTGGCACATTGGCTCAGAACTGCCCTACCCAAGGATACAGGAATGTGCAGCCCGATTTGTTGAGATCAGCCCTTCTGCCTCTTTCATGGATGAAACCCACTGGGAAAAGAGCCCTTCTAAGCTGGGGACCATGGTGTCTTTCCCTAGTCTACACAGAAACAGCACTCTGAGGGAGACGAGCTGCTGGCGTTTGGTAGCAAAATCTCCTATGCTGAAGAGTATCATTTCGTTGTAAGGGGGTTGCATTAGCCTAGCCACATTTTCTCAACTGGCTATAAAGGAGGGCAGTCAGTAGGCCTCACCCTTCAAGCCCATTCCAATTTCATAGAGAAACCACCAGGCCTCGGTGTGCTTTCCTGTGGCAAGGAAAATTTTCTTTCGTTCCTTAGGTGGCACATTGGCTCAGAACTGCCCTACCCCATGGATTCCGGGATGTGCAGCCCGATTAGTTGAGATCAGCCCTTCTGGCTCTTTCATGGATGAAACCAACTGGGAAAGAGCCCTTTTAAGCTGGGGACCATGGTGTCTTTCCCTAGTCTGCACACAAACAGCACTCTGAGGGAGGAGAGCTGCTGGCGTTTGGTAGCAAAACCTCCTATTCTGAAGGGAAACATTTCGTTGTAAGCGGGTAGATTCAGCCTTGCCACATTTTCTCAGCTGGCTATAAAGGAGGGCACTCTGTTGGCAGACTTACTTGGGGCACTGCTTCCCAGGCCGAAAACTTTGCTTTCATTCCTTCGGTGGCACATTGGTTCAGAACTGCCCTACCCCAAGGATACAGGGTTGTGCAGCCCGATTAGTTGAGATAAGCCTTTCTGACTCTGTCATGGATGAAACCAACTGGGAAAAGAGCCGGTATAAGCTCGGGACCATGGTGTCTTTCCCTAGTCTACACAGAAACAGCACTCTGAGGGAGAGGAGCTGCTGGCGTTTGGTAGCAAAATCTCCTATTCTGAAGAGACACCTTTCGGTGTAAGCGGCTTGCATCAGCCTTGCCACATTTTCTCAACTGGCTATAAAGGAGACCAGTCAGTAGGCCTCACCCTTCAAGCCCACTCCAATTTCATGGAGAAAACACCAGGCCTCGGTGTGCTTTCCTGTGGCAAGGAAACTTTTCTTTCATTCCTTAGGTGGCACATTGGCTCCGAACTGCCCTACCCCATGGATTAGGGGATGTGCAGCCCGATTAGTTGAGATCAGCACTTCTGGCTCTTTCTTGGATGAAAGCAACTGGGAAAAGAGCCGTTCTAAGCTGGGGACCATGGTGTCTTTCCCTAGTTTGCACAGAAACAACACACTGAGGGAGAGGAGCTGCTGGCGTTTGGTAGCAACATCTCCTATTCTGAAGAGAATCATTTCGTTGTAAGCGGGTTCCGTCAGTCTTGCCACATTTTCTTAACTGGCTATAAAGGAGGGCACTCTGTTGGCAGACTTACTTGAGGCACTGCTTCCCAGGCCGAAAACTTTGCTTTCATTCCTTCGGTGGCACATTGGCTCAGAACTGCCCTACCCCAAGGATACAGGGTTGTGCAGCCCGATTAGTTGAGATAAGCCTTTCTCACTCAGTCATGGATGAAACCAACTGGGAAAAGAGATGGTATAAGCTCGGGACCATGGTGTCTTTCCCTAGTCTACACAGAAACAGCACTCTGAGGGAGAGGAGCTGCTGGCGTTTGGTAGCAAAATCTCCTATTCTGAAGAGACACCTTTCGGTGTAAGCGGCTTGCATCAGCCTTGCCACATTTTCTCAACTGGCTATAAAGGAAGGCAGTCAGTAGGCCTCACCCTTCAAGCCCACTCCACTTTCATGGAGAAAACACCAGGCCTCGGTGTGCTTTCCTGTGGCAAGGAAACTTTTCTTTCATTCCTTAGGTGGCACATTGGCTCCGAACTGCCCTACCCCATGGATTAGGGGATGTGCAGCCCGATTAGTTGAGATCAGCCCTTCTGGCTCTTTCATGGATGAAACCAACTGGGAAAAGAGCCGTTCTAAGCTGGGGACCATGGTGTCTTTCCCTAGTCTACACAGAAACAGCTCACTGAGGGAGAGGAGCTGCTGGCGTTTGGTAGCAACATCTCCTATTCTGAAGAGAAACATTTCGTTGTAAGCGGGTAGATACAGCGTTGCCACTTTTGCTCAGCTGGCTATAAAGGAGGGCACTCTGTTGGCAGATTTACTTGAGGCCCTGCTTCCCAGGCTGAAAACTTTGCTCTCATTCCTTAGGTGGCACATTGGCTCAGAACTGCCCTACCCAAAGGATTCAGGGATGTGCAGCCTGATTAGTTGAGATCAGCCCTTCTGGCTCTTTCATGGATGAAACCACCTGGGAAAGAGCCCTTTAAGCTGGGGACCATGGTGTCTTTCCCTAGTCTACACACAAACAGCTCTTTGAGGGAGGAGAGCTGCTGGCGTTTGGTAGCAAAACCTCCTATTCTGAAGGGAAACATTTCTTTGTAAGCGGGTAGATTCAGCCTGGCCACATTTTCTCAGCTGGCTATAAAGGAGGGCACTCTGTTGGCACACTTACTTGAGGTCATGCGTCCCAGGCTGAAATCTTTGCTTTCATTCCTTAGGTGGCACATTGGCTCAGAACTGCCCTACCCAAGGATACAGGAATGTCCAGCCCGATTTGTTGAGATCAGCCCTTCTGGCTCTTTCATGGATGAAACCAAGTGGGAAAAGAGCCGTTCTAAGCTGGGGACCATGGTGTCTTTCCCTAGTCTACACAGAAACAGCACTCTGAGGGAGACGAGCTGCTGGCGTTTGGTAGCAAAATCTCCTATGCTGAAGAGTATCATTTCGTTGTAAGAGGGTTGCATTAGCCTAGCCACATTTTCTCAACTGGCTATAAAGGAGGGCAGTCAGTAGGCCTCACCCTTCAAGCCCATTCCAATTTCATAGAGAAATCACCAGGCCTCGGTGTGCTTTCCTGTGGCAAGGAAACTTTTCTTTCGTTCCTTAGGTGGCACATTGGCTCAGAACTGCCCTACCCCATGGATTCCGGGATGTGCAGCCCGATTAGTTGAGATCAGCCCTTCTGGCTCTTTCATGGATGAAACCAACTGGGAAAGAGCCCTTTAAGCTGGGGACCATGGTGTCTTTCCCTAGTCTACACACAAACAGCTCTTTGAGGGAGGAGAGCTGCTGGCGTTTGGTAGCAAAACCTCCTATTCTGAAGGGAAACATTTCGTTGTAAGCGGGTAGATTCAGCCTGGCCACATTTTCTCAGCTGTCTATAAAGGAGGGCACTCTGTTGGCACACTTACTTGAGGTCATGCATCCCAGGCTGAAATCTTTGCTTTCATTCCTAAGGTGGCACATTGGCTCAGAACTGCCCTACCCAAGGATACAGGAATGTGCAGCCCGATTTGTTGAGATCAGCCCTTCTGCCTCTTTCATGGATGAAACCCACTGGGAAAAGAGCCGTTCTAAGCTGGGGACCATGGTGTCTTTCCCTAGTCTACACAGAAACAGCACTCTGAGGGAGACGAGCTGCTGGCGTTTGGTAGCAAAATCTCCTATGCTGAAGAGTATCATTTCGTTGTAAGGGGGTTGCATTAGCCTAGCCACATTTTCTCAACTGGCTATAAAGGAGGGCAGTCAGTAGGCCTCACACTTCAAGCCCATTCCAATTTCATAGAGAAACCACCAGGCCTCGGTGTGCTTTCCTGTGGCAAGGAAACTTTTCTTTCGTTCCTTAGGTGGCACATTGGCTCAGAACTGCCCTACCCCATGGATTCCGGGATGTGCAGCCCGATTAGTTGAGATCAGCCCTTCTGGCTCTTTCATGGATGAAACCAACTGGGAAAGAGCCCTTTTAAGCTGGGGACCATGGTGTCTTTCCCTAGTCTGCACACAAACAGCACTCTGAGGGAGGAGAGCTGCTGGCGTTTGGTAGCAAAACCTCCTATTCTGAAGGGAAACATTTCGTTGTAAGCGGGTAGATTCAGCCTTGCCACATTTTCTCAGCTGGCTATAAAGGAGGGCACTCTGTTGGCAGACTTACTTGGGGCACTGCTTCCCAGGCCGAAAACTTTGCTTTCATTCCTTCGGTGGCACATTGGTTCAGAACTTCCCTACCCCAAGGATACAGGGTTGTGCAGCCCGATTAGTTGAGATAAGCCTTTCTGACTCTGTCATGGATGAAACCAACTGGGAAAAGAGCCGGTATAAGCTCGGGACCATGGTGTCTTTCCCTAGTCTACACAGAAACAGCACTCTGAGGGAGAGGAGCTGCTGGCGTTTGGTAGCAAAATCTCCTATTCTGAAGAGACACCTTTCGGTGTAAGCGGCTTGCATCAGCCTTGCCACATTTTCTCAACTGGCTATAAAGGAGACCAGTCAGTAGGCCTCACCCTTCAAGCCCACTCCAATTTCATGGAGAAAACACCAGGCCTCGGTGTGCTTTCCTGTGGCAAGGAAACTTTTCTTTCATTCCTTAGGTGGCACATTGGCTCCGAACTGCCCTACCCCATGGATTAGGGGATGTGCAGCCCGATTAGTTGAGATCAGCACTTCTGGCTCTTTCTTGGATGAAAGCAACTGGGAAAAGAGCCGTTCTAAGCTGGGGACCATGGTGTCTTTCCCTAGTCTACACAGAAACAACACACTGAGGGAGAGGAGCTGCTGGCGTTTGGTAGCAACATCTCCTATTCTGAAGAGAATCATTTCGTTGTAAGCGGGTTCCGTCAGCCTTGCCACATTTTCTTAACTGGCTATAAAGGAGGGCACTCTGTTGGCAGACTTACTTGAGGTCCTGCGTCCCAGGGTGAAAACTTTGCTTTCTTTCCTTATGTGGCACATTGGCTCAGAACTGCCCTACCCCAAGGATTCAGGGATGTGCAGCCCGATTAGTTGAGATCAGCCCTTCTGGCTCTTTCATGGATGAAACCAACTGGGAAAACAGCCGTTCTAAGCTGGGGACCATGGTGTCTTTCCCTAGTCTACACAGAAACAGCACACTGAGGGAGAGGAGCTGCTTCCGTTGGGTAGTAACATCTGCTATTCTGAAGAGAAACATTTCGCTGTAAGCATGTATATTCAGCCTTGCCACATTTTCTCAGCTGACTATAAACGAGGGCACTCTGTTGGCAGACTTACTTGAGGAACTTCGTCCAAGGCTGGAATCTTTGCTTTCATTCCTTAGGTGGCACATTGGCTCAGAACTGCCCTACCCGAAGGATACAGGGATGTGCAGCCCGATTAGTTGAGATCAGCCCTTCTGGCTCTTTCATGAATGAGACCCACTGGGAAAAGAGCCGTTCTAAGCTGGGGACCATGGTGTCTTTCCCTAGTCTACACAGAAACAGCACTCTGAGGGAGACGAGCTGCTGGCGTTTGGTAGCAAAATCTCCTATTCTGAAGAGTATCATTTCGTTGTAAGAGGGTTGCATTAGCCTGCCACATTTTCTCAACTGGCTATAAAGGAGGGCAATCAGTAGGCCTCACCCTTCAAGCCCACTCCAATTTCATGGAGAAAACACCAGGCCTCGGTGTGCTTTCCTGTGGCAAGGAAACTTTTCTTTCATTCCTTAGGTGGCACATTGGCTCCGAACTGCCCTACCCAATGGATTAGGGGATGTGCAGCCCGATTAGTTGAGATCAGCCCTTCTGGCTCTTTCTTGGATGAAACCAACTGGGAAAAGAGCCGTTCTAAGCTGGGGACCATGGTGTCTTTCCCTAGTCTACACAGAAACAACACACTGAGGGAGAGGAGCTGCTGGCGTTTGGTAGCAACATCTCCTATTCTGAAGAGAATCATTTCGTTGTTAGCGGGTTCCGTCAGCCTTGCCACATTTTCTTAACTGGCTATAAAGGAGGGCACTCTGTTGGCACATTTACTTGAGGCCCTGCTTCCCAGGCTGAAAACTTTGCTCCCATTCCTTAGGTGGCACATTGGCTCAGAACTGCCCTACCCCAAGGATTCAGGGATGTGCAGCCCGATTTGTTGAGATCAGCCCTTCTGACCCTTTCATGGATGAACCCAAATGGGAAAAGAGCCGTTCTAAACTGGGGACCATGGTGTCTTTCCCTAGTCTACACAGAAACAGCACTCTGAGGGAGACGAGCTGCTGGCATTTGGTAGCAAAATCTCCTATGCTGAAGAGTATCATTTCGTTGTAAGAGGGTTGCATTAGCCTAGCCACATTTTCTCAACTGGCTATAAAGGAGGGCAGTCAGTAGGCCTCACCCTTCAAGCCCACTCCAATTTCATAGAGAAATCACCAGGCCTCGGTGTGCTTTCCTGTGGGAAGGAAACTTTTCTTTCATTCCTTAGGTGGCACATTGGCTCAGAACTGCCCTACCCCATGGATTCCGGGATGTGCAGCCCGATTAGTTGAGATCAGCCCTTCTGGCTCTTTCATGGATGAAACCAACTGGGAAAGAGCCCTTTTAAGCTGGGGACCATGGTGTCTTTCCCTAGTCTGCACACAAACAGCACTCTGAGGTAGGAGAGCTGCTGGCGTTTGGTAGCAAAACCTCCTATTCTGAAGGGAAACATTTCGTTGTAAGCGGGTAGATTCAGCCTTGCCACATTTTCTCAGCTGGCTATAAAGGAGGGAACTCTGTTGGCAGACATACTTGAGGCACTGCTTCCCAGGCCGAAAACTTTGCTTTCATTCCTTCGGTGGCACATTGGCTCAGAACTGCCCTACCCCAAGGATACAGGGTTGTGCAGCCCGATTAGTTGAGATAAGCCTTTCTCACTCAGTCATGGATGAAACCAACTGGGAAAAGAGACGGTATAAGCTCGGGACCATGGTGTCTTTCCCTAGTCTACACAGAAACAGCACTCTGAGGGAGAGGAGCTGCTGGCGTTTGGTAGCAAAATCTCCTATTCTGAAGAGACACCTTTCGGTGTAAGCGGCTTGCATCAGCCTTGCCACATTTTCTCAACTGGCTATAAAGGAAGGCAGTCAGTAGGCCTCACCCTTCAAGCCCACTCCACTTTCATGGAGAAAACACCAGGCCTCGGTGTGCTTTCCTGTGGCAAGGAAACTTTTCTTTCATTCCTTAGGTGGCACATTGGCTCCGAACTGCCCTACCCCATGGATTAGGGGATGTGCAGCCCGATTAGTTGAGATCAGCCCTTCTGGCTCTTTCATGGATGAAACCAACTGGGAAAAGAGCCGTTCTAAGCTGGGGACCATGGTGTCTTTCCCTAGTCTACACAGAAACAGCTCACTGAGGGAGAGGAGCTGCTGGCGTTTGGTAGCAACATCTCCTATTCTGAAGAGAAACATTTCGTTGTAAGCGGGTAGATACAGCGTTGCCACTTTTGCTCAGCTGGCTATAAAGGAGGGCACTCTGTTGGCAGATTTACTTGAGGCCCTGCTTCCCAGGCTGAAAACTTTGCTCTCATTCCTTAGGTGGCACATTGGCTCAGAACTGCCCTACCCAAAGGATTCAGGGATGTGCAGCCTGATTAGTTGAGATCAGCCCTTCTGGCTCTTTCATGGATGAAACCAACTGGGAAAGAGCCCTTTAAGCTGGGGACCATGGTGTCTTTCCCTAGTCTACACACAAACAGCTCTTTGAGGGAGGAGAGCTGCTGGCGTTTGGTAGCAAAACCTCCTATTCTGAAGGGAAACATTTCGTTGTAAGCGGGTAGAGTCAGCCTGGCCACATTTTCTCAGCTGGCTATAAAGGAGGGCACTCTGTTGGCACACATACTTGAGGTCATGCGTCCCAGGCTGAAATCTTTGCTTTCATTCCTTAGGTGGCACATTGGCTCAGAACTGCCCTACCCAAGGATACAGGAATGTGCAGCCCGATTTGTTGAGATCAGCCCTTCTGGCTCTTTCATGGATGAAACCAAGTGGGAAAAGAGCCGTTCTAAGCTGGGGACCATGGTGTCTTTCCCTAGTCTACACAGAAACAGCACTCTGAGGGAGACGAGCTGCTGGCGTTTGGTAGCAAAATCTCCTATGCTGAAGAGTATCATTTCGTTGTAAGAGGGTTGCATTAGCCTAGCCACATTTTCTCAACTGGCTATAAAGGAGGGCAGTCAGTAGGCCTCACCCTTCAAGCCCATTCCAATTTCATAGAGAAATCACCAGGCCTCGGTGTGCTTTCCTGTGGCAAGGAAACTTTTCTTTCGTTCCTTAGGTGGCACATTGGCTCAGAACTGCCCTACGCCATGGATTCCGGGATGTGCAGCCCGATTAGTTGAGATCAGCCCTTCTGGCTCTTTCATGGATGAAACCAACTGGGAAAGAGCCCTTTAAGCTGGGGACCATGGTGTCTTTCCCTAGTCTACACACAAACAGCTCTTTGAGGGAGGAGAGCTGCTGGCGTTTGGTAGCAAAACCTCCTATTCTGAAGGGAAACATTTCGTTGTAAGCGGGTAGATTCAGCCTGGCCACATTTTCTCAGCTGGCTATAAAGGAGCGCACTCTGTTGGCAGACTTACTTGGGGCACTGCTTCCCAGGCCGAAAACTTTGCTTTCATTCCTTCGGTGGCACATTGGTTCAGAACTGCCCTACCCCAAGGATACAGGGTTGTGCAGCCCGATTAGTTGAGATAAGCCTTTCTGACTCTGTCATGGATGAAACCAACTGGGAAAAGAGCCGGTATAAGCTCGGGACCATGGTGTCTTTCCCTAGTCTACACAGAAACAGCACTCTGAGGGAGAGGAGCTGCTGGCGTTTGGTAGCAAAATCTCCTATTCTGAAGAGACACCTTTCGGTGTAAGCGGCTTGCATCAGCCTTGCCACATTTTCTCAACTGGCTATAAAGGAGACCAGTCAGTAGGCCTCACCCTTCAAGCCCACTCCAATTTCATGGAGAAAACACCAGGCCTCGGTGTGCTTTCCTGTGGCAAGGAAACTTTTCTTTCATTCCTTAGGTGGCACATTGGCTCCGAACTGCCCTACCCCATGGATTAGGGGATGTGCAGCCCGATTAGTTGAGATCAGCACTTCTGGCTCTTTCTTGGATGAAAGCAACTGGGAAAAGAGCCGTTCTAAGCTGGGGACCATGGTGTCTTTCCCTAGTCTACACAGAAACAACACACTGAGGGAGAGGAGCTGCTGGCGTTTGGTAGCAACATCTCCTATTCTGAAGAGAATCATTTCGTTGTAAGCGGGTTCCGTCAGCCTTGCCACATTTTCTTAACTGGCTATAAAGGAGGGCACTCTGTTGGCAGACTTACTAGAGGTCCTGCGTCCCAGGGTGAAAACTTTGCTTTCTTTCCTTATGTGGCACATTGGCTCAGAACTGCCCTACCCCAAGGATTCAGGGATGTGCAGCCCGATTAGTTGAGATCAGCCCTTCTGGCTCTTTCATGGATGAAACCAACTGGGAAAACAGCCGTTCTAAGCTGGGGACCATGGTGTCTTTCCCTAGTCTACACAGAAACAGCACACTGAGGGAGAGGAGCTGCTTCCGTTGGGTAGTAACATCTGCTATTCTGAAGAGAAACATTTCGCTGTAAGCGGGTATATTCAGCCTTGCCACATTTTCTCAGCTGACTATAAACGAGGGCACTCTGTTGGCAGACTTACTTGAGGAACTTCGTCCAAGGCTGGAATCTTTGCTTTCATTCCTTAGGTGGCACATTGGCTCAGAACAGCCCTACCCGAAGGATACAGGGATGTGCAGCCCGATTAGTTGAGATCAGCCCTTCTGGCTCTTTCATGAATGAGACCCACTGGGAAAAGAGCCGTTCTAAGCTGGGGACCATGGTGTCTTTCCCTAGTCTACACAGAAACAGCACTCTGAGGGAGACGAGCTGCTGGCGTTTGGTAGCAAAATCTCCTATTCTGAAGAGTATCATTTCGTTGTAAGAGGGTTGCATTAGCCTAGCCACATTTTCTCAACTGGCTATAAAGGAGGGCAGTCAGTAGGCCTCACCCTTCAAGCCCACTCCAATTGCATGGAGAAAACACCAGGCCTCGGTGTGCTTTCCTGTGGCAAGGAAACTTTTCTTTCATTCCTTAGGTGGCACATTGGCTCCGAACTGCCCTACCCAATGGATTAGGGGATGTGCAGCCCGATTAGTTGAGATCAGCCCTTCTGGCTCTTTCTTGGATGAAACCAACTGGGAAAAGAGCCGTTCTAAGCTGGGGACCATGGTGTCTTTCCCTAGTGTACACAGAAACAACACACTGAGGGAGAGGAGCTGCTGGCGTTTGGTAGCAACATCTCCTATTCTGAAGAGAATCATTTCGTTGTTAGCGGGTTCCGTCAGCCTTGCCACATTTTCTTAACTGGCTATAAAGGAGGGCACTCTGTTGGCACATTTACTTGAGGCCCTGCTTCGCAGGCTGAAAACTTTGCTCCCATTCCTTAGGTGGCACATTGGCTCAGAACTGCCCTACCCAAATGATTCAGGGATGTGCAGCCTGATTAGTTGAGATCAGCCCTTCTGGCTCTTTCATGGATGAAACCAACTGGGAAAGAGCCCTTTAAGCTGGGGACCATGGTGTCTTTCCCTAGTCTACACACAAACAGCTCTTTGAGGGAGGAGAGCTGCTGGCGTTTGGTAGCAAAACCTCCTATTCTGAAGGGAAACATTTCGTTGTAAGCGGGTAGATTCAGCCTGGCCACATTTTCTCAGCTGGCTATAAAGGAGTGCACTCTGTTGGCAGACTTACCTGAGGACCTTCGTCCCAGGCTGGAATCTTTGCTTTCATTTCTTAGGTGGCACATTGGCTCAGAACTGCCCTACCCCAAGGATACAGGGATGTGCAGCCCGATTAGTTGAGATCAGCCCTTCTGGCTCTTTCATGGATGAAACCAACTGGGAAAAGAGCCGTTCTAAGCTGGGGACCATGGTGTCTTTCCCTAATCTACACAGAAACAGAACACTGAGGGAGAGGAGCTGCTGGCGTTTGGTAGCAAAATCTCCTATTCTGAAGAGAAACATTTCGTTGTAAGCGGGTAGATTCAGCGTTGCCACTTTTGCTCAGCTGGCTATAAAGGAGGGCACTCTGTTGGCAGATTTACTTGAGGCCCTGATTCCCAGGCTGAAAACTTTGCTTTCATTCCTTAGGTGGCACATTGGCTCAGAACTGCCCTACCCCAAGGATTCAGGGATGTGCAGCCCGATTTGTTGAGATCAGCCCTTCTGACACTTTCATGGATGAACCCAAATGGGAAAAGAGCCGTTCTAAACTGGGGACCATGGTGTCTTTCCCTAGTCTGCACAGAAACAGCACTCTGAGGGAGACGAGCTGCTGGCATTTGGTAGCAAAATCTCCTATGCTGAAGAGTATCATTTCGTTGTAAGAGGGTTGCATTAGCCTAGCCACATTTTCTCAACTGGCTATAAAGGAGGGCAGTCAGTAGGCCTCACCCTTCAAGCCCACTCCAATTTCATAGAGAAATCACCAGGCCTCGGTGTGCTTTCCTGTGGCAAGGAAATTTTCTTTCATTCCTTAGGTGGCACATTGGCTCAGAACTGCCCTACCCCATGGATTCCGGGATGTGCAGCCCGATTAGTTGAGATCAGCCCTTCTGGCTCTTTCATGAATGAGACCCACTGGGAAAAGAGCCGTTCTAAGCTGGGGACCATGGTGTCTTTCCCTAGTCTACACAGAAACAGCACTCTGAGGGAGACGAGCTGCTGGCGTTTGGTAGCAAAATCTCCTATTCTGAAGAGTATCATTTCGTTGTAAGAGGGTTGCATTAGCCTGCCACATTTTCTCAACTGGCTATAAAGGAGGGCAATCAGTAGGCCTCACCCTTCAAGCCCACTCCAATTTCATGGAGAAAACACCAGGCCTCGGTGTGCTTTCCTGTGGCAAGGAAACTTTTCTTTCATTCCTTAGGTGGCACATTGGCTCCGAACTGCCCTACCCAATGGATTAGGGGATGTGCAGCCCGATTACTTGAGATCAGCCCTTCTGGCTCTTTCTTGGATGAAACCAACTGGGAAAAGAGCCGTTCTAAGCTGGGGACCATGGTGTCTTTCCCTAGTCTACACAGAAACAACACACTGAGGGAGAGGAGCTGCTGGCGTTTGGTAGCAACATCTCGTATTCTGAAGAGAATCATTTCGTTGTTAGCGGGTTCCGTCAGCCTTGCCACATTTTCTTAACTGGCTATAAAGGAGGGCACTCTGTTGGCACATTTACTTGAGGCCCTGCTTCCCAGGCTGAAAACTTTGCTCCCATTCCTTAGGTGGCACATTGGCTCAGAACTGCCCTACCCCAAGGATTCAGGGATGTGCAGCCCGATTTGTTGAGATCAGCCCTTCTGACACTTTCATGGATGAACCCAAATGGGAAAAGAGCCGTTCTAAACTGGGGACCATGGTGTCTTTCCCTAGTCTACACAGAAACAGCACTCTGAGGGAGACGAGCTGCTGGCATTTGGTAGCAAAATCTCCTATGCTGAAGAGTATCATTTCGTTGTAAGAGGGTTGCATTAGCCTAGCCACATTTTCTCAACTGGCTATAAAGGAGGGCAGTCAGTAGGCCTCACCCTTCAAGCCCACTCCAATTTCATAGAGAAATCACCAGGCCTCGGTGTGCTTTCCTGTGGGAAGGAAACTTTTCTTTCATTCCTTAGGTGGCACATTGGCTCAGAACTGCCCTACCCCATGGATTCCGGGATGTGCAGCCCGATTAGTTGAGATCAGCCCTTCTGGCTCTTTCATGGATGAAACCAACTGGGAAAGAGCCCTTTTAAGCTGGGGACCATGGTGTCTTTCCCTAGTCTGCACACAAACAGCACTCTGAGGTAGGAGAGCTGCTGGCGTTTGGTAGCAAAACCTCCTATTCTGAAGGGAAACATTTCGTTGTAAGCGGGTAGATTCAGCCTTGCCACATTTTCTCAGCTGGCTATAAAGGAGGGAACTCTGTTGGCAGACTTACTTGAGGCACTGCTTCCCAGGCCGAAAACTTTGCTTTCATTCCTTCGGTGGCACATTGGCTCAGAACTGCCCTACCCCAAGGATACAGGGTTGTGCAGCCCGATTAGTTGAGATAAGCCTTTCTCACTCAGTCATGGATGAAACCAACTGGGAAAAGAGACGGTATAAGCTCGGGACCATGGTGTCTTTCCCTAGTCTACACAGAAACAGCACTCTGAGGGAGAGGAGCTGCTGGCGTTTGGTAGCAAAATCTCCTATTCTGAAGAGACACCTTTCGGTGTAAGCGGCTTGCATCAGCCTTGCCACATTTTCTCAACTGGCTATAAAGGAAGGCAGTCAGTAGGCCTCACCCTTCAAGCCCACTCCACTTTCATGGAGAAAACACCAGGCCTCGGTGTGCTTTCCTGTGGCAAGGAAACTTTTCCTTCATTCCTTAGGTGGCACATTGGCTCCGAACTGCCCTACCCCATGGATTAGGGGATGTGCAGCCCGATTAGTTGAAATCAGCCCTTCTGGCTCTTTCATGGATGAAACCAACTGGGAAAAGAGCCGTTCTAAGCTGGGGACCATGGTGTCTTTCCCTAGTCTACACAGAAACAGCTCACTGAGGGAGAGGAGCTGCTGGCGTTTGGTAGCAACATCTCCTATTCTGAAGAGAAACATTTCGTTGTAAGCGGGTAGATACAGCGTTGCCACTTTTGCTCAGCTGGCTATAAAGGAGGGCACTCTGTTGGCAGATTTACTTGAGGCCCTGCTTCCCAGGCTGAAAACTTTGCTCTCATTCCTTAGGTGGCACATTGGCTCAGAACTGCCCTACCCAAAGGATTCAGGGATGTGCAGCCTGATTAGTTGAGATCAGCCCTTCTGGCTCTTTCATGGATGAAACCAACTGGGAAAGAGCCCTTTAAGCTGGGGACCATGGTGTCTTTCCCTAGTCTACACACAAACAGCTCTTTGAGGGAGGAGAGCTGCTGGCGTTTGGTAGCAAAACCTCCTATTCTGAAGGGAAACATTTCGTTGTAAGCGGGTAGAGTCAGCCTGGCCACATTTTCTCAGCTGGCTATAAAGGAGGGCACTCTGTTGGCACACATACTTGAGGTCATGCGTCCCAGGCTGAAATCTTTGCTTTCATTCCTTAGGTGGCACATTGGCTCAGAACTGCCCTACCCAAGGATACAGGAATGTGCAGCCCGATTTGTTGAGATCAGCCCTTCTGGCTCTTTCATGGATGAAACCAAGTGGGAAAAGAGCCGTTCTAAGCTGGGGACCATGGTGTCTTTCCCTAGTCTACACAGAAACAGCACTCTGAGTGAGACGAGCTGCTGGCGTTTGGTAGCAAAATCTCCTATGCTGAAGAGTATCATTTCGTTGTAAGAGGGTTGCATTAGCCTAGCCACATTTTCTCAACTGGCTATAAAGGAGGGCAGTCAGTAGGCCTCACCCTTCAAGCCCATTCCAATTTCATAGAGAAATCACCAGGCCTCGGTGTGCTTTCCTGTGGCAAGGAAACTTTTCTTTCGTTCCTTAGGTGGCACATTGGCTCAGAACTGCCCTACGCCATGGATTCCGGGATGTGCAGCCCGATTAGTTGAGATCAGCCCTTCTGGCTCTTTCATGGATGAAACCAACTGGGAAAGAGCCCTTTAAGCTGGGGACCATGGTGTCTTTCCCTAGTCTACACACAAACAGCTCTTTGAGGGAGGAGAGCTGCTGGCGTTTGGTAGCAAAACCTCCTATTCTGAAGGGAAACATTTCGTTGTAAGCGGGTAGATTCAGCCTGGCCACATTTTCTCAGCTGGCTATAAAGGAGCGCACTCTGTTGGCAGACTTACTTGGGGCACTGCTTCCCAGGCCGAAAACTTTGCTTTCATTCCTTCGGTGGCACATTGGTTCAGAACTGCCCTACCCCAAGGATACAGGGTTGTGCAGCCCGATTAGTTGAGATAAGCCTTTCTGACTCTGTCATGGATGAAACCAACTGGGAAAAGAGCCGGTATAAGCTCGGGACCATGGTGTCTTTCCCTAGTCTACACAGAAACAGCACTCTGAGGGAGAGGAGCTGCTGGCGTTTGGTAGCAAAATCTCCTATTCTGAAGAGACACCTTTCGGTGTAAGCGGCTTGCATCAGCCTTGCCACATTTTCTCAACTGGCTATAAAGGAGACCAGTCAGTAGGCCTCACCCTTCAAGCCCACTCCAATTTCATGGAGAAAACACCAGGCCTCGGTGTGCTTTCCTGTGGCAAGGAAACTTTTCTTTCATTCCTTAGGTGGCACATTGGCTCCGAACTGCCCTACCCCATGGATTAGGGGATGTGCAGCCCGATTAGTTGAGATCAGCACTTCTGGCTCTTTCTTGGATGAAAGCAACTGGGAAAAGAGCCGTTCTAAGCTGGGGACCATGGTGTCTTTCCCTAGTCTACACAGAAACAACACACTGAGGGAGAGGAGCTGCTGGCGTTTGGTAGCAACATCTCCTATTCTGAAGAGAATCATTTCGTTGTAAGCGGGTTCCGTCAGCCTTGCCACATTTTCTTAACTGGCTATAAAGGAGGGCACTCTGTTGGCAGACTTACTAGAGGTCCTGCGTCCCAGGGTGAAAACTTTGCTTTCTTTCCTTATGTGGCACATTGGCTCAGAACTGCCCTACCCCAAGGATTCAGGGATGTGCAGCCCGATTAGTT
Source organism: Eschrichtius robustus (assembly GCF_028021215.1). Classification (NCBI taxonomy): domain Eukaryota; kingdom Metazoa; phylum Chordata; class Mammalia; order Artiodactyla; family Eschrichtiidae; genus Eschrichtius; species Eschrichtius robustus. Next base: position 34,182,648 of record NC_090843.1, read on the forward strand.
GAGATCAGCCCTTCTGGCTCTTTCATGGATGAAACCAACTGGGAAAACAGCCGTTCTAAGCTGGGGACCATGGTGTCTTTCCCTAGTCTACACAGAAACAGCACACTGAGGGAGAGGAGCTGCTTCCGTTGGGTAGTAACATCTGCTATTCTGAAGAGAAACATTTCGCTGTAAGCGGGTATATTCAGCCTTGCCACATTTTCTCAGCTGACTATAAACGAGGGCACTCTGTTGGCAGACTTACTTGAGGAACTTCGTCCAAGGCTGGAATCTTTGCTTTCATTCCTTAGGTGGCACATTGGCTCAGAACAGCCCTACCCGAAGGATACAGGGATGTGCAGCCCGATTAGTTGAGATCAGCCCTTCTGGCTCTTTCATGAATGAGACCCACTGGGAAAAGAGCCGTTCTAAGCTGGGGACCATGGTGTCTTTCCCTAGTCTACACAGAAACAGCACTCTGAGGGAGACGAGCTGCTGGCGTTTGGTAGCAAAATCTCCTATTCTGAAGAGTATCATTTCGTTGTAAGAGGGTTGCATTAGCCTAGCCACATTTTCTCAACTGGCTATAAAGGAGGGCAGTCAGTAGGCCTCACCCTTCAAGCCCACTCCAATTGCATGGAGAAAACACCAGGCCTCGGTGTGCTTTCCTGTGGCAAGGAAACTTTTCTTTCATTCCTTAGGTGGCACATTGGCTCCGAACTGCCCTACCCAATGGATTAGGGGATGTGCAGCCCGATTAGTTGAGATCAGCCCTTCTGGCTCTTTCTTGGATGAAACCAACTGGGAAAAGAGCCGTTCTAAGCTGGGGACCATGGTGTCTTTCCCTAGTGTACACAGAAACAACACACTGAGGGAGAGGAGCTGCTGGCGTTTGGTAGCAACATCTCCTATTCTGAAGAGAATCATTTCGTTGTTAGCGGGTTCCGTCAGCCTTGCCACATTTTCTTAACTGGCTATAAAGGAGGGCACTCTGTTGGCACATTTACTTGAGGCCCTGCTTCGCAGGCTGAAAACTTTGCTCCCATTCCTTAGGTGGCACATTGGCTCAGAACTGCCCTACCCAAATGATTCAGGGATGTGCAGCCTGATTAGTTGAGATCAGCCCTTCTGGCTCTTTCATGGATGAAACCAACTGGGAAAGAGCCCTTTAAGCTGGGGACCATGGTGTCTTTCCCTAGTCTACACACAAACAGCTCTTTGAGGGAGGAGAGCTGCTGGCGTTTGGTAGCAAAACCTCCTATTCTGAAGGGAAACATTTCGTTGTAAGCGGGTAGATTCAGCCTGGCCACATTTTCTCAGCTGGCTATAAAGGAGTGCACTCTGTTGGCAGACTTACCTGAGGACCTTCGTCCCAGGCTGGAATCTTTGCTTTCATTTCTTAGGTGGCACATTGGCTCAGAACTGCCCTACCCCAAGGATACAGGGATGTGCAGCCCGATTAGTTGAGATCAGCCCTTCTGGCTCTTTCATGGATGAAACCAACTGGGAAAAGAGCCGTTCTAAGCTGGGGACCATGGTGTCTTTCCCTAATCTACACAGAAACAGAACACTGAGGGAGAGGAGCTGCTGGCGTTTGGTAGCAAAATCTCCTATTCTGAAGAGAAACATTTCGTTGTAAGCGGGTAGATTCAGCGTTGCCACTTTTGCTCAGCTGGCTATAAAGGAGGGCACTCTGTTGGCAGATTTACTTGAGGCCCTGATTCCCAGGCTGAAAACTTTGCTTTCATTCCTTAGGTGGCACATTGGCTCAGAACTGCCCTACCCCAAGGATTCAGGGATGTGCAGCCCGATTTGTTGAGATCAGCCCTTCTGACACTTTCATGGATGAACCCAAATGGGAAAAGAGCCGTTCTAAACTGGGGACCATGGTGTCTTTCCCTAGTCTGCACAGAAACAGCACTCTGAGGGAGACGAGCTGCTGGCATTTGGTAGCAAAATCTCCTATGCTGAAGAGTATCATTTCGTTGTAAGAGGGTTGCATTAGCCTAGCCACATTTTCTCAACTGGCTATAAAGGAGGGCAGTCAGTAGGCCTCACCCTTCAAGCCCACTCCAATTTCATAGAGAAATCACCAGGCCTCGGTGTGCTTTCCTGTGGCAAGGAAATTTTCTTTCATTCCTTAGGTGGCACATTGGCTCAGAACTGCCCTACCCCATGGATTCCGGGATGTGCAGCCCGATTAGTTGAGATCAGCCCTTCTGGCTCTTTCATGAATGAGACCCACTGGGAAAAGAGCCGTTCTAAGCTGGGGACCATGGTGTCTTTCCCTAGTCTACACAGAAACAGCACTCTGAGGGAGACGAGCTGCTGGCGTTTGGTAGCAAAATCTCCTATTCTGAAGAGTATCATTTCGTTGTAAGAGGGTTGCATTAGCCTGCCACATTTTCTCAACTGGCTATAAAGGAGGGCAATCAGTAGGCCTCACCCTTCAAGCCCACTCCAATTTCATGGAGAAAACACCAGGCCTCGGTGTGCTTTCCTGTGGCAAGGAAACTTTTCTTTCATTCCTTAGGTGGCACATTGGCTCCGAACTGCCCTACCCAATGGATTAGGGGATGTGCAGCCCGATTACTTGAGATCAGCCCTTCTGGCTCTTTCTTGGATGAAACCAACTGGGAAAAGAGCCGTTCTAAGCTGGGGACCATGGTGTCTTTCCCTAGTCTACACAGAAACAACACACTGAGGGAGAGGAGCTGCTGGCGTTTGGTAGCAACATCTCCTATTCTGAAGAGAATCATTTCGTTGTTAGCGGGTTCCGTCAGCCTTGCCACATTTTCTTAACTGGCTATAAAGGAGGGCACTCTGTTGGCACATTTACTTGAGGCCCTGCTTCCCAGGCTGAAAACTTTGCTCCCATTCCTTAGGTGGCACATTGGTTCAGAACTGCCCTACCCCAAGGATTCAGGGATGTGCAGCCCGATTTGTTGAGATCAGCCCTTCTGACACTTTCATGGATGAACCCAAATGGGAAAAGAGCCGTTCTAAACTGGGGACCATGGTGTCTTTCCCTAGTCTACACAGAAACAGCACTCTGAGGGAGACGAGCTGTTGGCATTTGGTAGCAAAATCTCCTATGCTGAAGAGTATCATTTCGTTGTAAGAGGGTTGCATTAGCCTAGCCACATTTTCTCAACTGGCTATAAAGGAGGGCAGTCAGTAGGCCTCACCCTTCAAGCCCACTCCAATTTCATAGAGAAATCACCAGGCCTCGGTGTGCTTTCCTGTGGGAAGGAAACTTTTCTTTCATTCCTTAGGTGGCACATTGGCTCAGAACTGCCCTACCCCATGGATTCCGGGATGTGCAGCCCGATTAGTTGAGATCAGCCCTTCTGGCTCTTTCATGGATGAAACCAACTGGGAAAGAGCCCTTTTAAGCTGGGGACCATGGTGTCTTTCCCTAGTCTGCACACAAACAGCACTCTGAGGTAGGAGAGCTGCTGGCGTTTGGTAGCAAAACCTCCTATTCTGAAGGGAAACATTTCGTTGTAAGCGGGTAGATTCAGCCTTGCCACATTTTCTCAGCTGGCTATAAAGGAGGGAACTCTGTTGGCAGACTTACTTGAGGCACTGCTTCCCAGGCCGAAAACTTTGCTTTCATTCCTTCGGTGGCACATTGGCTCAGAACTGCCCTACCCCAAGGATACAGGGTTGTGCAGCCCGATTAGTTGAGATAAGCCTTTCTCACTCAGTCATGGATGAAACCAACTGGGAAAAGAGACGGTATAAGCTCGGGACCATGGTGTCTTTCCCTAGTCTACACAGAAACAGCACTCTGAGGGAGAGGAGCTGCTGGCGTTTGGTAGCAAAATCTCCTATTCTGAAGAGACACCTTTCGGTGTAAGCGGCTTGCATCAGCCTTGCCACATTTTCTCAACTGGCTATAAAGGAAGGCAGTCAGTAGGCCTCACCCTTCAAGCCCACTCCACTTTCATGGAGAAAACACCAGGCCTCGGTGTGCTTTCCTGTGGCAAGGAAACTTTTCCTTCATTCCTTAGGTGGCACATTGGCTCCGAACTGCCCTACCCCATGGATTAGGGGATGTGCAGCCCGATTAGTTGAAATCAGCCCTTCTGGCTCTTTCATGGATGAAACCAACTGGGAAAAGAGCCGTTCTAAGCTGGGGACCATGGTGTCTTTCCCTAGTCTACACAGAAACAGCTCACTGAGGGAGAGGAGCTGCTGGCGTTTGGTAGCAACATCTCCTATTCTGAAGAGAAACATTTCGTTGTAAGCGGGTAGATACAGCGTTGCCACTTTTGCTCAGCTGGCTATAAAGGAGGGCACTCTGTTGGCAGATTTACTTGAGGCCCTGCTTCCCAGGCTGAAAACTTTGCTCTCATTCCTTAGGTGGCACATTGGCTCAGAACTGCCCTACCCAAAGGATTCAGGGATGTGCAGCCTGATTAGTTGAGATCAGCCCTTCTGGCTCTTTCATGGATGAAACCAACTGGGAAAGAGCCCTTTAAGCTGGGGACCATGGTGTCTTTCCCTAGTCTACACACAAACAGCTCTTTGAGGGAGGAGAGCTGCTGGCGTTTGGTAGCAAAACCTCCTATTCTGAAGGGAAACATTTCGTTGTAAGCGGGTAGAGTCAGCCTGGCCACATTTTCTCAGCTGGCTATAAAGGAGGGCACTCTGTTGGCACACATACTTGAGGTCATGCGTCCCAGGCTGAAATCTTTGCTTTCATTCCTTAGGTGGCACATTGGCTCAGAACTGCCCTACCCAAGGATACAGGAATGTGCAGCCCGATTTGTTGAGATCAGCCCTTCTGGCTCTTTCATGGATGAAACCAAGTGGGAAAAGAGCCGTTCTAAGCTGGGGACCATGGTGTCTTTCCCTAGTCTACACAGAAACAGCACTCTGAGTGAGACGAGCTGCTGGCGTTTGGTAGCAAAATCTCCTATGCTGAAGAGTATCATTTCGTTGTAAGAGGGTTGCATTAGCCTAGCCACATTTTCTCAACTGGCTATAAAGGAGGGCAGTCAGTAGGCCTCACCCTTCAAGCCCATTCCAATTTCATAGAGAAATCACCAGGCCTCGGTGTGCTTTCCTGTGGCAAGGAAACTTTTCTTTCGTTCCTTAGGTGGCACATTGGCTCAGAACTGCCCTACGCCATGGATTCCGGGATGTGCAGCCCGATTAGTTGAGATCAGCCCTTCTGGCTCTTTCATGGATGAAACCAACTGGGAAAGAGCCCTTTAAGCTGGGGACCATGGTGTCTTTCCCTAGTCTACACACAAACAGCTCTTTGAGGGAGGAGAGCTGCTGGCGTTTGGTAGCAAAACCTCCTATTCTGAAGGGAAACATTTCGTTGTAAGCGGGTAGATTCAGCCTGGCCACATTTTCTCAGCTGGCTATAAAGGAGCGCACTCTGTTGGCAGACTTACTTGGGGCACTGCTTCCCAGGCCGAAAACTTTGCTTTCATTCCTTCGGTGGCACATTGGTTCAGAACTGCCCTACCCCAAGGATACAGGGTTGTGCAGCCCGATTAGTTGAGATAAGCCTTTCTGACTCTGTCATGGATGAAACCAACTGGGAAAAGAGCCGGTATAAGCTCGGGACCATGGTGTCTTTCCCTAGTCTACACAGAAACAGCACTCTGAGGGAGAGGAGCTGCTGGCGTTTGGTAGCAAAATCTCCTATTCTGAAGAGACACCTTTCGGTGTAAGCGGCTTGCATCAGCCTTGCCACATTTTCTCAACTGGCTATAAAGGAGACCAGTCAGTAGGCCTCACCCTTCAATCCCACTCCAATTTCATGGAGAAAACACCAGGCCTCGGTGTGCTTTCCTGTGGCAAGGAAACTTTTCTTTCATTCCTTAGGTGGCACATTGGCTCCGAACTGCCCTACCCCATGGATTAGGGGATGTGCAGCCCGATTAGTTGAGATCAGCACTTCTGGCTCTTTCTTGGATGAAAGCAACTGGGAAAAGAGCCGTTCTAAGCTGGGGACCATGGTGTCTTTCCCTAGTCTACACAGAAACAACACACTGAGGGAGAGGAGCTGCTGGCGTTTGGTAGCAACATCTCCTATTCTGAAGAGAATCATTTCGTTGTAAGCGGGTTCCGTCAGCCTTGCCACATTTTCTTAACTGGCTATAAAGGAGGGCACTCTGTTGGCAGACTTACTTGAGGTCCTGCGTCCCAGGGTGAAAACTTTGCTTTCTTTCCTTATGTGGCACATTGGCTCAGAACTGCCCTACCCCAAGGATTCAGGGATGTGCAGCCCGATTAGTTGAGATCAGCCCTTCTGGCTCTTTCATGGATGAAACCAACTGGGAAAACAGCCGTTCTAAGCTGGGGACCATGGTGTCTTTCCCTAGTCTACACAGAAACAGCACACTGAGGGAGAGGAGCTGCTACCGTTGGGTAGTAACATCTGCTATTCTGAAGAGAAACATTTCGCTGTAAGCGGGTATATTCAGCCTTGCCACATTTTCTCAGTTGACTATAAACGAGGGCACTCTGTTGGCAGACTTACTTGAGGAACTTCGTCCAAGGCTGGAATCTTTGCTTTCATTCCTTAGGTGGCACATTGGCTCAGAACAGCCCTACCCGAAGGATACAGGGATGTGCAGCCCGATTAGTTGAGATCAGCCCTTCTGGCTCTTTCATGAATGAGACCCACTGGGAAAAGAGCCGTTCTAAGCTGGGGACCATGGTGTCTTTCCCTAGTCTACACAGAAACAGCACTCTGAGGGAGACGAGCTGCTGGCGTTTGGTAGCAAAATCTCCTATTCTGAAGAGTATCATTTCGTTGTAAGAGGGTTGCATTAGCCTAGCCACATTTTCTCAACTGGCTATAAAGGAGGGCAGTCAGTAGGCCTCACCCTTCAAGCCCACTCCAATTGCATGGAGAAAACACCAGGCCTCGGTGTGCTTTCCTGTGGCAAGGAAACTTTTCTTTCATTCCTTAGGTGGCACATTGGCTCCGAACTGCCCTACCCCATGGATTAGGGGATGTGCAGCCCGATTAGTTGAGATCAGCACTTCTGGCTCTTTCTTGGATGAAAGCAACTGGGAAAAGAGCCGTTCTAAGCTGGGGACCATGGTGTCTTTCCCTAGTCTACACAGAAACAACACACTGAGGGAGAGGAGCTGCTGGCGTTTGGTAGCAACATCTCCTATTCTGAAGAGAATCATTTCGTTGTAAGCGGGTTCCGTCAGCCTTGCCACATTTTCTTAACTGGCTATAAAGGAGGGCACTCTGTTGGCAGACTTACTTGAGGTCCTGCGTCCCAGGGTGAAAACTTTGCTTTCTTTCCTTATGTGGCACATTGGCTCAGAACTGCCCTACCCCAAGGATTCAGGGATGTGCAGCCCGATTAGTTGAGATCAGCCCTTCTGGCTCTTTCATGGATGAAACCAACTGGGAAAACAGCCGTTCTAAGCTGGGGACCATGGTGTCTTTCCCTAGTCTACACAGAAACAGCACACTGAGGGAGAGGAGCTGCTTCCATTGGGTAGTAACATCTGCTATTCTGAAGAGAAACATTTCGCTGTAAGCGGGTATATTCAGCCTTGCCACATTTTCTCAGCTGACTATAAACGAGGGCACTCTGTTGGCAGACTTACTTGAGGAACTTCGTCCAAGGCTGGAATCTTTGCTTTCATTCCTTAGGTGGCACATTGGCTCAGAACTGCCCTACCCGAAGGATACAGGGATGTGCAGCCCGATTAGTTGAGATCAGCCCTTCTGGCTCTTTCATGAATGAGACCCACTGGGAAAAGAGCCGTTCTAAGCTGGGGACCATGGTGTCTTTCCCTAGTCTACACAGAAACAGCACTCTGAGGGAGACGAGCTGCTGGCGTTTGGTAGCAAAATCTCCTATTCTGAAGAGTATCATTTCGTTGTAAGAGGGTTGCATTAGCCTGCCACATTTTCTCAACTGGCTATAAAGGAGGGCAATCAGTAGGCCTCACCCTTCAAGCCCACTCCAATTTCATGGAGAAAACACCAGGCCTCGGTGTGCTTTCCTGTGGCAAGGAAACTTTTCTTTCATTCCTTAGGTGGCACATTGGCTCCGAACTGCCCTACCCAATGGATTAGGGGATGTGCAGCCCGATTAGTTGAGATCAGCCCTTCTGGCTCTTTCTTGGATGAAACCAACTGGGAAAAGAGCCGTTCTAAGCTGGGGACCATGGTGTCTTTCCCTAGTCTACACAGAAACAACACACTGAGGGAGAGGAGCTGCTGGCGTTTGGTAGCAACATCTCCTATTCTGAAGAGAATCATTTCGTTGTTAGCGGGTTCCGTCAGCCTTGCCACATTTTCTTAACTGGCTATAAAGGAGGGCACTCTGTTGGCACATTTACTTGAGGCCCTGCTTCCCAGGCTGAAAACTTTGCTCCCATTCCTTAGGTGGCACATTGGCTCAGAACTGCCCTACCCAAAGGATTCAGGGATGTGCAGCCTGATTAGTTGAGATCAGCCCTTCTGGCTCTTTCATGGATGAAACCAACTGGGAAAGAGCCCTTTAAGCTGGGGACCATGGTGTCTTTCCCTAGTCTACACACAAACAGCTCTTTGAGGGAGGAGAGCTGCTGGCGTTTGGTAGCAAAACCTCCTATTCTGAAGGGAAACATTTCGTTGTAAGCGGGTAGATTCAGCCTGGCCACATTTTCTCAGCTGGCTATAAAGGAGGGCACTCTGTTGGCAGACTTACATGGGGCACTGCTTCCCAGGCCGAAAACTTTGCTTTCATTCCTTCGGTGGCACATTGGTTCAGAACTGCCCTACCCCAAGGATACAGGGTTGTGCAGCCCGATTAGTTGAGATAAGCCTTTCTGACTCTGTCATGGATGAAACCAACTGGGAAAAGAGCCGGTATAAGCTCGGGACCATGGTGTCTTTCCCTAGTCTACACAGAAACAGCACTCTGAGGGAGAGGAGCTGCTGGCGTTTGGTAGCAAAATCTCCTATTCTGAAGAGACACCTTTCGGTGTAAGCGGCTTGCATCAGCCTTGCCACATTTTCTCAACTGGCTATAAAGGAGACCAGTCAGTAGGCCTCACCCTTCAAGCCCACTCCAATTTCATGGAGAAAACACCAGGCCTCGGTGTGCTTTCCTGTGGCAAGGAAACTTTTCTTTCATTCCTTAGGTGGCACATTGGCTCCGAACTGCCCTACCCCATGGATTAGGGGATGTGCAGCCCGATTAGTTGAGATCAGCACTTCTGGCTCTTTCTTGGATGAAAGCAACTGGGAAAAGAGCCGTTCAAAGCTGGGGACCATGGTGTCTTTCCCTAGTCTACACAGAAACAACACACTGAGGGAGAGGAGCTGCTGGCGTTTGGTAGCAACATCTCCTATTCTGAAGAGAATCATTTCGTTGTAAGCGGGTTCCGTCAGCCTTGCCACATTTTCTTAACTGGCTATAAAGGAGGGCACTCTGTTGGCAGACTTACTTGAGGTCCTGCGTCCCAGGGTGAAAACTTTGCTTTCTTTCCTTATGTGGCACATTGGCTCAGAACTGCCCTACCCCAAGGATTCAGGGATGTGCAGCCCGATTAGTTGAGATCAGCCTTTCTGGCTCTTTCATGGATGAAACCAACTGGGAAAACAGCCGTTCTAAGCTGGGGACCATGGTGTCTTTCCCTAGTCTACACAGAAACAGCACACTGAGGGAGAGGAGCTGCTTCCGTTGGGTAGTAACATCTGCTATTCTGAAGAGAAACATTTCGCTGTAAGCGGGTATATTCAGCCTTGCCACATTTTCTCAGCTGACTATAAACGAGGGCACTCTGTTGGCAGACTTACTTGAGGAACTTCGTCCAAGGCTGGAATCTTTGCTTTCATTCCTTAGGTGGCACATTGGCTCAGAACTGCCCTACCCCAAGGATACAGGGATGTGCAGCCCGATTAGTTGTGATCAGCCCTTCTGGCTCTTCCATGAATGAGACCCACTGGGAAAAGAGCCGTTCTAAGCTGGGGACCATGGTGTCTTTCCCTAGTCTACACAGAAACAGCACTCTGAGGGAGACGAGCTGCTGGCGTTTGGTAGCAAAATCTCCTATTCTGAAGAGCATCATTTCGTTGTAAGAGGGTTGCATTAGCCTAGCCACATTTTCTCAACTGGCTATAAAGGAGGGCAGTCAGTAGGCCTCACCCTTCAAGCCCACTCCAATTTCATGGAGAAAACACCAGGCCTCGGTGTGCTTTCCTGTGGCAAGGAAACTTTTCTTTCATTCCTTAGGTGGCACATTGGCTCCGAACTGCCCTACCCAATGGATTAGGGGATGTGCAGCCCGATTAGTTGAGATCAGCCCTTCTGGCTCTTTCTTGGATGAAACCAACTGGGAAAAGAGCCGTTCTAAGCTGGGGACCATGGTGTCTTTCCCTAGTCTACACAGAAACAACACACTGAGGGAGAGGAGCTGCTGGCGTTTGGTAGCAACATCTCCTATTCTGAAGAGAATCATTTCGTTGTTAGCGGGTTCCGTCAGCCTTGCCACATTTTCTTAACTGGCTATAAAGGAGGGCACTCTGTTGGCACATTTACTTGAGGCCCTGCTTCCCAGGCTGAAAACTTTGCTCCCATTCCTTAGGTGGCACATTGGCTCAGAACTGCCCTACCCAAAGGATTCAGGGATGTGCAGCCTGATTAGTTGAGATCAGCCCTTCTGGCTCTTTCATGGATGAAACCAACTGGGAAAGAGCCCTTTAAGCTGGGGACCATGGTGTCTTTCCCTAGTCTACACACAAACAGCTCTTTGAGGGAGGAGAGCTGCTGGCGTTTGGTAGCAAAACCTCCTATTCTGAAGGGAAACATTTCGTTGTAAGCGGGTAGATTCAGCCTGGCCACATTTTCTCAGCTGGCTATAAAGGAGTGCACTCTGTTGGCAGACTTACCTGAGGACCTTCGTCCCAGGCTGGAATCTTTGCTTTCATTCCTTAGGTGGCACATTGGCTCAGAACTGCCCTACCCCAAGGATACAGGGATGTGCAGCCCGATTAGTTGAGATCAGCCCTTCTGGCTCTTTCATGGATGAAACCAACTGGGAAAAGAGCCGTTCTAAGCTGGGGACCATGGTGTCTTTCCCTAATCTACACAGAAACAGAACACTGAGGGAGAGGAGCTGCTGGCGTTTGGTAGCAAAATCTCCTATTCTGAAGAGAAACATTTCGTTGTAAGCGGGTAGATTCAGCGTTGCCACTTTTGCTCAGCTGGCTATAAAGGAGGGCACTCTGTTGGCAGATTTACTTGAGGCCCTGATTCCCAGGCTGAAAACTTTGCTTTCATTCCTTAGGTGGCACATTGGCTCAGAACAGCCCTACCCCAAGGATTCAGGGATGTGCAGCCCGATTTGTTGAGATCAGCCCTTCTGACACTTTCATGGATGAACCCAAATGGGAAAAGAGCCGTTCTAAACTGGGGACCATGGTGTCTTTCCCTAGTCTGCACAGAAACAGCACTCTGAGGGAGACGAGCTGCTGGCATTTGGTAGCAAAATCTCCTATGCTGAAGAGTATCATTTCGTTGTAAGAGGGTTGCATTAGCCTAGCCACATTTTCTCAACTGGCTATAAAGGAGGGCAGTCAGTAGGCCTCACCCTTCAAGCCCACTCCAATTTCATAGAGAAATCACCAGGCCTCGGTGTGCTTTCCTGTGGCAAGGAAACTTTTCTTTCATTCCTTAGGTGGCACATTGGCTCAGAACTGCCCTACCCCATGGATTCCGGGATGTGCAGCCCGATTAGTTGAGATCAGCCCTTCTGGCTCTTTCATGGATGAAACCAACTGGGAAAGAGCCCTTTTAAGCTGGGGACCATGGTGTCTTTCCCTAGTCTGCACACAAACAGCCCTCTGAGGTAGGAGAGCTGCTGGCGTTTGGTAGCAAAACCTCCTATTCTGAAGGGAAACATTTCGTTGTAAGCGGGTAGATTCAGCCTTGCCACATTTTCTCAGCTGGCTATAAAGGAGGGATCTCTGTTGGCAGACTTACTTGAGGCACTGCTTCCCAGGCCGAAAACTTTGCTTTCATTCCTTCGGTGGCACATTGGCTCAGAACTGCCCTACCCCAAGGATACAGGGTTGTGCAGCCCGATTAGTTGAGATAAGCCTTTCTCACTCAGTCATGGATGAAACCAACTGGGAAAAGAGCCGGTATAAGCTCGGGACCATGGTGTCTTTCCCTAGTCTACACAGAAAGAGCACTCTGAGGGAGACGAGCTGCTGGCGTTTGGTAGCAAAATCTCCTATTCTGAAGAGACACCTTTCGGTGTAAGCGGCTTGCATCAGCCTTGCCACATTTTCTCAACTGGCTATAAAGGAAGGCAGTCAGTAGGCCTCACCCTTCAAGCCCACTCCAATTTCATGGAGAAAACACCAGGCCTCGGTGTGCTTTCCTGTGGCAAGGAAACTTTTCTTTCATTCCTTAGGTGGCACATTGGCTCCGAACTGCCCTACCCCATGGATTAGGGGATGTGCAGCCCGATTAGTTGAGATCAGCCCTTCTGGCTCTTTCATGGATGAAAGCAACTGGGAAAAGAGCCGTTCTAAGCTGGGGACCATGGTGTCTTTCCCTAGTCTACACAGAAACAGCTCACTGAGGGAGAGGAGCTGCTGGCGTTTGGTAGCAAAATCTCCTATTCTGAAGAGAAACATTTCGTTGTAAGCGGGTAGATACAGCGTTGCCACTTTTGCTCAGCTGGCTATAAAGGAGGGCACTCTGTTGGCAGATTTACTTGAGGCCCTGCTTCCCAGGCTGAAAACTTTGCTCTCATTCCTTAGGTGGCACATTGGCTCAGAACTGCCCTACCCAAAGGATTCAGGGATGTGCAGCCTGATTAGTTGAGATCAGCCCTTCTGGCTCTTTCATGGATGAAACCAACTGGGAAAGAGCCCTTTAAGCTGGGGACCATGGTATCTTTCCCTAGTCTACACACAAACAGCTCTTTGAGGGAGGAGAGCTGCTGGCGTTTGGTAGCAAAACCTCCTATTCTGAAGGGAAACATTTCGTTGTAAGCGGGTAGATTCAGCCTGGCCACATTTTCTCAGCTGGCTATAAAGGAGGGCACTCTGTTGGCACACTTACTTGAGGTCATGCGTCCCAGGCTGAAATCTTTGCTTTCATTCCTTAGGTGGCACATTGGCTCAGAACTGCCCTACCCAAGGATACAGGAATGTGCAGCCCGATTTGTTGAGATCAGCCCTTCTGGCTCTTTCATGGATGAAACCAAGTGGGAAAAGAGCCGTTCTAAGCTGGGGACCATGGTGTCTTTCCCTAGTCTACACAGAAACAGCACTCTGAGGGAGACGAGCTGCTGGCGTTTGGTAGCAAAATCTCCTATGCTGAAGAGTATCATTTCGTTGTAAGAGGGTTGCATTAGCCTAGCCACATTTTCTCAACTGGCTATAAAGGAGGGCAGTCAGTAGGCCTCACCCTTCAAGCCCATTCCAATTTCATAGAGAAATCACCAGGCCTCGGTGTGCTTTCCTGTGGCAAGGAAACTTTTCTTTCGTTCCTTAGGTGGCACATTGGCTCAGAACTGCCCTACCCCATGGATTCCGGGATGTGCAGCCCGATTAGTTGAGATCAGCCCTTCTGGCTCTTTCATGGATGAAACCAACTGGGAAAGAGCCCTTTAAGCTGGGGACCATGGTGTCTTTCCCTAGTCTACACACAAACAGCTCTTTGAGGGAGGAGAGCTGCTGGCGTTTGGTAGCAAAACCTCCTATTCTGAAGGGAAACATTTCGTTGTAAGCGGGTAGATTCAGCCTGGCCACATTTTCTCAGCTGTCTATAAAGGAGGGCACTCTGTTGGCACACTTACTTGAGGTCATGCATCCCAGGCTGAAATCTTTGCTTTCATTCCTAAGGTGGCACATTGGCTCAGAACTGCCCTACCCAAGGATACAGGAATGTGCAGCCCGATTTGTTGAGATCAGCCCTTCTGCCTCTTTCATGGATGAAACCCACTGGGAAAAGAGCCCTTCTAAGCTGGGGACCATGGTGTCTTTCCCTAGTCTACACAGAAACAGCACTCTGAGGGAGACGAGCTGCTGGCGTTTGGTAGCAAAGTCTCCTATGCTGAAGAGTATCATTTCGTTGTAAGGGGGTTGCATTAGCCTAGCCACATTTTCTCAACTGGCTATAAAGGAGGGCAGTCAGTAGGCCTCACCCTTCAAGCCCATTCCAATTTCATAGAGAAATCACCAGGCCTCGGTGTGCTTTCCTGTGGCAAGGAAACTTTTCTTTCGTTCCTTAAGTGGCACATTGGCTCAGAACTGCCCTACCCCATGGATTCCGGGATGTGCAGCCCGATTAGTTGAGATCAGCCCTTCTGGCTCTTTCATGGATGAAACCAACTGGGAAAGAGCCCTTTTAAGCTGGGGACCATGGTGTCTTTCCCTAGTCTGCACACAAACAGCACTCTGAGGGAGGAGAGCTGCTGGCGTTTGGTAGCAAAACCTCCTATTCTGAAGGGAAACATTTCGTTGTAAGCGGGTAGATTCAGCCTTGCCACATTTTCTCAGCTGGCTATACAGGAGGGCACTCTGTTGGCAGACTTACTTGGGGCACTGCTTCCCAGGCCGAAAACTTTGCTTTCATTCCTTCGGTGGCACATTGGTTCAGAACTGCCCTACCCCAAGGATACAGGGTTGTGCAGCCCGATTAGTTGAGATAAGCCTTTCTGACTCTGTCATGGATGAAACCAACTGGGAAAAGAGCCGGTATAAGCTCGGGACCATGGTGTCTTTCCCTAGTCTTCACAGAAACAGCACTCTGAGGGAGAGGAGCTGCTGGCGTTTGGTAGCAAAATCTCCTATTCTGAAGAGACACCTTTCGGTGTAAGCGGCTTGCATCAGCCTTGCCACATTTTCTCAACTGGCTATAAAGGAGACCAGTCAGTAGGCCTCACCCTTCAAGCCCACTCCAATTTCATGGAGAAAACACCAGGCCTCGGTGTGCTTTCCTGTGGCAAGGAAACTTTTCTTTCATTCCTTAGGTGGCACATTGGCTCCGAACTGCCCTACCCCATGGATTAGGGGATGTGCAGCCCGATTAGTTGAGATCAGCACTTCTGGCTCTTTCTTGGATGAAAGCAACTGGGAAAAGAGCCGTTCTAAGCTGGGGACCATGGTGTCTTTCCCTAGTCTACACAGAAACAACACACTGAGGGAGAGGAGCTGCTGGCGTTTGGTAGCAACATCTCCTATTCTGAAGAGAATCATTTCGTTGTAAGCGGGTTCCGTCAGCCTTGCCACATTTTCTTAACTGGCTATAAAGGAGGGCACTCTGTTGGCAGACTTACTTGAGGTCCTGCGTCCCAGGGTGAAAACTTTGCTTTCTTTCCTTATGTGGCACATTGGCTCAGAACTGCCCTACCCCAAGGATTCAGGGATGTGCAGCCCGATTAGTTGAGATCAGCCTTTCTGGCTCTTTCATGGATGAAACCAACTGGGAAAACAGCCGTTCTAAGCTGGGGACCATGGTGTCTTTCCCTAGTCTACAGAGAAACAGCACACTGAGGGAGAGGAGCTGCTTCCGTTGGGTAGTAACATCTGCTATTCTGAAGAGAAACATTTCGCTGTAAGCGGGTATATTCAGCCTTGCCACATTTTCTCAGCTGACTATAAACGAGGGCACTCTGTTGGCAGACTTACTTGAGGAACTTCGTCCAAGGCTGGAATCTTTGCTTTCATTCCTTAGGTGGCACATTGGCTCAGAACTGCCCTACCCCAAGGATACAGGGATGTGCAGCCCGATTAGTTGTGATCAGCCCTTCTGGCTCTTCCATGAATGAGACCCACTGGGAAAAGAGCCGTTCTAAGCTGGGGACCATGGTGTCTTTCCCTAGTCTACACAGAAACAGCACTCTGAGGGAGACGAGCTGCTGGCGTTTGGTAGCAAAATCTCCTATTCTGAAGAGCATCATTTCGTTGTAAGAGGGTTGCATTAGCCTAGCCACATTTTCTCAACTGGCTATAAAGGAGGGCAGTCAGTAGGCCTCACCCTTCAAGCCCACTCCAATTTCATGGAGAAAACACCAGGCCTCGGTGTGCTTTCCTGTGGCAAGGAAACTTTTCTTTCATTCCTTAGGTGGCACATTGGCTCCGAACTGCCCTACCCAATGGATTAGGGGATGTGCAGCCCGATTAGTTGAGATCAGCCCTTCTGGCTCTTTCTTGGATGAAACCAACTGGGAAAAGAGCCGTTCTAAGCTGGGGACCATGGTGTCTTTCCCTAGTCTACACAGAAACAACACACTGAGGGAGAGGAGCTGCTGGCGTTTGGTAGCAACATCTCCTATTCTGAAGAGAATCATTTCGTTGTTAGCGGGTTCCGTCAGCCTTGCCACATTTTCTTAACTGGCTATAAAGGAGGGCACTCTGTTGGCACATTTACTTGAGGCCCTGCTTCCCAGGCTGAAAACTTTGCTCCCATTCCTTAGGTGGCACATTGGCTCAGAACTGCCCTACCTAAAGGATTCAGGGATGTGCAGCCTGATTAGTTGAGATCAGCCCTTCTGGCTCTTTCATGGATGAAACCAACTGGGAAAGAGCCCTTTAAGCTGGGGACCATGGTGTCTTTCCCTAGTCTACACACAAACAGCTCTTTGAGGGAGGAGAGCTGCTGGCGTTTGGTAGCAAAACCTCCTATTCTGAAGGGAAACATTTCGTTGTAAGCGGGTAGATTCAGCCTGGCCACATTTTCTCAGCTGGCTATAAAGGAGTGCACTCTGTTGGCAGACTTACCTGAGGACCTTCGTCCCAGGCTGGAATCTTTGCTTTCATTCCTTAGGTGGCACATTGGCTCAGAACTGCCCTACCCCAAGGATACAGGGATGTGCAGCCCGATTAGTTGAGATCAGCCCTTCTGGCTCTTTCATGGATGAAACCAACTGGGAAAAGAGCCGTTCTAAGCTGGGGACCATGGTGTCTTTCCCTAATCTACACAGAAACAGAACACTGAGGGAGAGGAGCTGCTGGCGTTTGGTAGCAAAATCTCCTATTCTGAAGAGAAACATTTCGTTGTAAGCGGGTAGATTCAGCGTTGCCACTTTTGCTCAGCTGGCTATAAAGGAGGGCACTCTGTTGGCAGATTTACTTGAGGCCCTGATTCCCAGGCTGAAAACTTTGCTTTCATTCCTTAGGTGGCACATTGGCTCAGAACAGCCCTACCCCAAGGATTCAGGGATGTGCAGCCCGATTTGTTGAGATCAGCCCTTCTGACACTTTCATGGATGAACCCAAATGGGAAAAGAGCCGTTCTAAACTGGGGACCATGGTGTCTTTCCCTAGTCTGCACAGAAACAGCACTCTGAGGGAGACGAGCTGCTGGCATTTGGTAGCAAAATCTCCTATGCTGAAGAGTATCATTTCGTTGTAAGAGGGTTGCATTAGCCTAGCCACATTTTCTCAACTGGCTATAAAGGAGGGCAGTCAGTAGGCCTCACCCTTCAAGCCCACTCCAATTTCATAGAGAAATCACCAGGCCTCGGTGTGCTTTCCTGTGGCAAGGAAACTTTTCTTTCATTCCTTAGGTGGCACATTGGCTCAGAACTGCCCTACCCCATGGATTCCGGGATGTGCAGCCCGATTAGTTGAGATCAGCCCTTCTGGCTCTTTCATGGATGAAACCAACTGGGAAAGAGCCCTTTTAAGCTGGGGACCATGGTGTCTTTCCCTAGTCTGCACACAAACAGCCCTCTGAGGTAGGAGAGCTGCTGGCGTTTGGTAGCAAAACCTCCTATTCTGAAGGGAAACATTTCGTTGTAAGCGGGTAGATTCAGCCTTGCCACATTTTCTCAGCTGGCTATAAAGGAGGGATCTCTGTTGGCAGACTTACTTGAGGCACTGCTTCCCAGGCCGAAAACTTTGCTTTCATTCCTTCGGTGGCACATTGGCTCAGAACTGCCCTACCCCAAGGATACAGGGTTGTGCAGCCCGATTAGTTGAGATAAGCCTTTCTCACTCAGTCATGGATGAAACCAACTGGGAAAAGAGCCGGTATAAGCTCGGGACCATGGTGTCTTTCCCTAGTCTACACAGAAACAGCACTCTGAGGGAGACGAGCTGCTGGCGTTTGGTAGCAAAATCTCCTATTCTGAAGAGACACCTTTCGGTGTAAGCGGCTTGCATCAGCCTTGCCACATTTTCTCAACTGGCTATAAAGGAAGGCAGTCAGTAGGCCTCACCCTTCAAGCCCACTCCAATTTCATGGAGAAAACACCAGGCCTCGGTGTGCTTTCCTGTGGCAAGGAAACTTTTCTTTCATTCCTTAGGTGGCACATTGGCTCCGAACTGCCCTACCCCATGGATTAGGGGATGTGCAGCCCGATTAGTTGAGATCAGCCCTTCTGGCTCTTTCATGGATGAAAGCAACTGGGAAAAGAGCCGTTCTAAGCTGGGGACCATGGTGTCTTTCCCTAGTCTACACAGAAACAGCTCACTGAGGGAGAGGAGCTGCTGGCGTTTGGTAGCAAAATCTCCTATTCTGAAGAGAAACATTTCGTTGTAAGCGGGTAGATACAGCGTTGCCACTTTTGCTCAGCTGGCTATAAAGAGGGCACTCTGTTGGCAGATTTACTTGAGGCCCTGCTTCCCAGGCTGTAAACTTTGCTCTCATTCCTTAGGTGGCACATTGGCTCAGAACTGCCCTACCCAAAGGATTCAGGGATGTGCAGCCTGATTAGTTGAGATCAGCCCTTCTGGCTCTTTCATGGATGAAACCAACTGGGAAAGAGCCCTTTAAGCTGGGGACCATGGTATCTTTCCCTAGTCTACACACAAACAGCTCTTTGAGGGAGGAGAGCTGCTGGCGTTTGGTAGCAAAACCTCCTATTCTGAAGGGAAACATTTCGTTGTAAGCGGGTAGATTCAGCCTGGCCACATTTTCTCAGCTGGCTATAAAGGAGGGCACTCTGTTGGCACACTTACTTGAGGTCATGCGTCCCAGGCTGAAATCTTTGCTTTCATTCCTTAGGTGGCACATTGGCTCAGAACTGCCCTACCCAAGGATACAGGAATGTGCAGCCCGATTTGTTGAGATCAGCCCTTCTGGCTCTTTCATGGATGAAACCAAGTGGGAAAAGAGCCGTTCTAAGCTGGGGACCATGGTGTCTTTCCCTAGTCTACACAGAAACAGCACTCTGAGGGAGACGAGCTGCTGGCGTTTGGTAGCAAAATCTCCTATGCTGAAGAGTATCATTTCGTTGTAAGAGGGTTGCATTAGCCTAGTCACATTTTCTCAACTGGCTATAAAGGAGGGCAGTCAGTAGGCCTCACCCTTCAAGCCCATTCCAATTTCATAGAGAAATCACCAGGCCTCGGTGTGCTTTCCTGTGGCAAGGAAACTTTTCTTTCGTTCCTTAGGTGGCACATTGGCTCAGAACTGCCCTACCCCATGGATTCCGGGATGTGCAGCCCGATTAGTTGAGATCAGCCCTTCTGGCTCTTTCATGGATGAAACCAACTGGGAAAGAGCCCTTTAAGCTGGGGACCATGGTGTCTTTCCCTAGTCTACACACAAACAGCTCTTTGAGGGAGGAGAGCTGCTGGCGTTTGGTAGCAAAACCTCCTATTCTGAAGGGAAACATTTCGTTGTAAGCGGGTAGATTCAGCCTGGCCACATTTTCTCAGCTGTCTATAAAGGAGGGCACTCTGTTGGCACACTTACTTGAGGTCATGCATCCCAGGCTGAAATCTTTGCTTTCATTCCTAAGGTGGCACATTGGCTCAGAACTGCCCTACCCAAGGATACAGGAATGTGCAGCCCGATTTGTTGAGATCAGCCCTTCTGCCTCTTTCATGAATGAAACCAACTGGGAAAAGAGCCCTTCTAAGCTGGGGACCATGGTGTCTTTCCCTAGTCTACACAGAAACAGCACTCTGAGGGAGACGAGCTGCTGGCGTTTGGTAGCAAAATCTCCTATGCTGAAGAGTATCATTTCGTTGTAAGAGGGTTGCATTAGCCTAGCCACATTTTCTCAACTGGCTATAAAGGAGGGCAGTCAGTAGGCCTCACCCTTCAAGCCCATTCCAATTTCATAGAGAAATCACCAGGCCTCGGTGTGCTTTCCTGTGGCAAGGAAACTTTTCTTTCGTTCCTTAGGTGGCACATTGGCTCAGAACTGCCCTACCCCATGGATTCCGGGATGTGCAGCCCGATTAGTTGAGATCAGCCCTTCTGGCTCTTTCATGGATGAAACCAACTGGGAAAGAGCCCTTTTAAGCTGGGGACCATGGTGTCTTTCCCTAGTCTGCACACAAACAGCACTCTGAGGGAGGAGAGCTGCTGGCGTTTGGTAGCAAAACCTCCTATTCTGAAGGGAAACATTTCGTTGTAAGCGGGTAGATTCAGCCTTGCCACATTTTCTCAGCTGGCTATAAAGGAGGGCACTCTGTTGGCAGACTTACTTGGGGCACTGCTTCCCAGGCCGAAAACTTTGCTTTCATTCCTTCGGTGGCACATTGGTTCAGAACTGCCCTACCCCAAGGATACAGGGTTGTGCAGCCCGATTAGTTGAGATAAGCCTTTCTGACTCTGTCATGGATGAAACCAACTGGGAAAAGAGCCGGTATAAGCTCGGGACCATGGTGTCTTTCCCTAGTCTACACAGAAACAGCACTCTGAGGGAGAGGAGCTGCTGGCGTTTGGTAGCAAAATCTCCTATTCTGAAGAGACACCTTTCGGTGTAAGCGGCTTGCATCAGCCTTGCCACATTTTCTCAACTGGCTATAAAGGAGACCAGTCAGTAGGCCTCACCCTTCAATCCCACTCCAATTTCATGGAGAAAACACCAGGCCTCGGTGTGCTTTCCTGTGGCAAGGAAACTTTTCTTTCATTCCTTAGGTGGCACATTGGCTCCGAACTGCCCTACCCCATGGATTAGGGGATGTGCAGCCCGATTAGTTGAGATCAGCACTTCTGGCTCTTTCTTGGATGAAAGCAACTGGGAAAAGAGCCGTTCTAAGCTGGGGACCATGGTGTCTTTCCCTAGTCTACACAGAAACAACACACTGAGGGAGAGGAGCTGCTGGCGTTTGGTAGCAACATCTCCTATTCTGAAGAGAATCATTTCGTTGTAAGCGGGTTCCGTCAGCCTTGCCACATTTTCTTAACTGGCTATAAAGGAGGGCACTCTGTTGGCAGACTTACTTGAGGTCCTGCGTCCCAGGGTGAAAACTTTGCTTTCTTTCCTTATGTGGCACATTGGCTCAGAACTGCCCTACCCCAAGGATTCAGGGATGTGCAGCCCGATTAGTTGAGATCAGCCCTTCTGGCTCTTTCATGGATGAAACCAACTGGGAAAACAGCCGTTCTAAGCTGGGGACCATGGTGTCTTTCCCTAGTCTACACAGAAACAGCACACTGAGGGAGAGGAGCTGCTTCCATTGGGTAGTAACATCTGCTATTCTGAAGAGAAACATTTCGCTGTAAGCAGGTATATTCAGCCTTGCCACATTTTCTCAGCTGACTATAAACGAGGGCACTCTGTTGGCAGACTTACTTGAGGAACTTCGTCCAAGGCTGGAATCTTTGCTTTCATTCCTTAGGTGGCACATTGGCTCAGAACTGCCCTACCCGAAGGATACAGGGATGTGCAGCCCGATTAGTTGAGATCAGCCCTTCTGGCTCTTTCATGAATGAGACCCACTGGGAAAAGAGCCGTTCTAAGCTGGGGACCATGGTGTCTTTCCCTAGTCTACACAGAAACAGCACTCTGAGGGAGACGAGCTGCTGGCGTTTGGTAGCAAAATCTCCTATTCTGAAGAGTATCATTTCGTTGTAAGAGGGTTGCATTAGCCTGCCACATTTTCTCAACTGGCTATAAAGGAGGGCAATCAGTAGGCCTCACCCTTCAAGCCCACTCCAATTTCATGGAGAAAACACCAGGCCTCGGTGTGCTTTCCTGTGGCAAGGAAACTTTTCTTTCATTCCTTAGGTGGCACATTGGCTCCGAACTGCCCTACCCCATGGATTAGGGGATGTGCAGCCCGATTAGTTGAGATCAGCACTTCTGGCTCTTTCTTGGATGAAAGCAACTGGGAAAAGAGCCGTTCTAAGCTGGGGACCATGGTGTCTTTCCCTAGTCTACACAGAAACAACACACTGAGGGAGAGGAGCTGCTGGCGTTTGGTAGCAACATCTCCTATTCTGAAGAGAATCATTTCGTTGTAAGCGGGTTCCGTCAGCCTTGCCACATTTTCTTAACTGGCTATAAAGGAGGGCACTCTGTTGGCAGACTTACTTGAGGTCCTGCGTCCCAGGGTGAAAACTTTGCTTTCTTTCCTTATGTGGCACATTGGCTCAGAACTGCCCTACCCCAAGGATTCAGGGATGTGCAGCCCGATTAGTTGAGATCAGCCCTTCTGGCTCTTTCATGGATGAAACCAACTGGGAAAACAGCCGTTCTAAGCTGGGGACCATGGTGTCTTTCCCTAGTCTACACAGAAACAGCACACTGAGGGAGAGGAGCTGCTTCCATTGGGTAGTAACATCTGCTATTCTGAAGAGAAACATTTCGCTGTAAGCAGGTATATTCAGCCTTGCCACATTTTCTCAGCTGACTATAAACGAGGGCACTCTGTTGGCAGACTTACTTGAGGAACTTCGTCCAAGGCTGGAATCTTTGCTTTCATTCCTTAGGTGGCACATTGGCTCAGAACTGCCCTACCCGAAGGATACAGGGATGTGCAGCCCGATTAGTTGAGATCAGCCCTTCTGGCTCTTTCATGAATGAGACCCACTGGGAAAAGAGCCGTTCTAAGCTGGGGACCATGGTGTCTTTCCCTAGTCTACACAGAAACAGCACTCTGAGGGAGACGAGCTGCTGGCGTTTGGTAGCAAAATCTCCTATTCTGAAGAGTATCATTTCGTTGTAAGAGGGTTGCATTAGCCTGCCACATTTTCTCAACTGGCTATAAAGGAGGGCAATCAGTAGGCCTCACCCTTCAAGCCCACTCCAATTTCATGGAGAAAACACCAGGCCTCGGTGTGCTTTCCTGTGGCAAGGAAACTTTTCTTTCATTCCTTAGGTGGCACATTGGCTCCGAACTGCCCTACCCAATGGATTAGGGGATGTGCAGCCCGATTAGTTGAGATCAGCCCTTCTGGCTCTTTCTTGGATGAAACCAACTGGGAAAAGAGCCGTTCTAAGCTGGGGACCATGGTGTCTTTCCCTAGTCTACACAGAAACAACACACTGAGGGAGAGGAGCTGCTGGCGTTTGGTAGCAACATCTCCTATTCTGAAGAGAATCATTTAGTTGTTAGCGGGTTCCGTCAGCCTTGCCACATTTTCTTAACTGGCTATAAAGGAGGGCACTCTGTTGGCACATTTACTTGAGGCCCTGCTTCCCAGGCTGAAAACTTTGCTCCCATTCCTTAGGTGGCACATTGGCTCAGAACTGCCCTACCCAAAGGATTCAGGGATGTGCAGCCTGATTAGTTGAGATCAGCCCTTCTGGCTCTTTCATGGATGAAACCAACTGGGAAAGAGCCCTTTAAGCTGGGGACCATGGTGTCTTTCCCTAGTCTACACACAAACAGCTCTTTGAGGGAGGAGAGCTGCTGGCGTTTGGTAGCAAAACCTCCTATTCTGAAGGGAAACATTTCGTTGTAAGCGGGTAGATTCAGCCTGGCCACATTTTCTCAGCTGGCTATAAAGGAGGGCACTCTGTTGGCAGACTTACATGGGGCACTGCTTCCCAGGCCGAAAACTTTGCTTTCATTCCTTCGGTGGCACATTGGTTCAGAACTGCCCTACCCCAAGGATACAGGGTTGTGCAGCCCGATTAGTTGAGATAAGCCTTTCTGACTCTGTCATGGATGAAACCAACTGGGAAAAGAGCCGGTATAAGCTCGGGACCATGGTGTCTTTCCCTAGTCTACACAGAAACAGCACTCTGAGGGAGAGGAGCTGCTGGCGTTTGGTAGCAAAATCTCCTATTCTGAAGAGACACCTTTCGGTGTAAGCGGCTTGCATCAGCCTTGCCACATTTTCTCAACTGGCTATAAAGGAGACCAGTCAGTAGGCCTCACCCTTCAAGCCCACTCCAATTTCATGGAGAAAACACCAGGCCTCGGTGTGCTTTCCTGTGGCAAGGAAACTTTTCTTTCATTCCTTAGGTGGCACATTGGCTCCGAACTGCCCTACCCCATGGATTAGGGGATGTGCAGCCCGATTAGTTGAGATCAGCACTTCTGGCTCTTTCTTGGATGAAAGCAACTGGGAAAAGAGCCGTTCAAAGCTGGGGACCATGGTGTCTTTCCCTAGTCTACACAGAAACAACACACTGAGGGAGAGGAGCTGCTGGCGTTTGGTAGCAACATCTCCTATTCTGAAGAGAATCATTTCGTTGTAAGCGGGTTCCGTCAGCCTTGCCACATTTTCTTAACTGGCTATAAAGGAGGGCACTCTGTTGGCAGACTTACTTGAGGTCCTGCGTCCCAGGGTGAAAACTTTGCTTTCTTTCCTTATGTGGCACATTGGCTCAGAACTGCCCTACCCCAAGGATTCAGGGATGTGCAGCCCGATTAGTTGAGATCAGCCCTTCTGGCTCTTTCATGGATGAAACCAACTGGGAAAACAGCCGTTCTAAGCTGGGGACCATGGTGTCTTTCCCTAGTCTACACAGAAACAGCACACTGAGGGAGAGGAGCTGCTTCCGTTGGGTAGTAACATCTGCTATTCTGAAGAGAAACATTTCGCTGTAAGCGGGTATATTCAGCCTTGCCACATTTTCTCAGTTGACTATAAACGAGGGCACTCTGTTGGCAGACTTACTTGAGGAACTTCGTCCAAGGCTGGAATCTTTGCTTTCATTCCTTAGGTGGCACATTGGCTCAGAACAGCCCTACCCCAAGGATTCAGGGATGTGCAGCCCGATTTGTTGAGATCAGCCCTTCTGACACTTTCATGGATGAACCCAAATGGGAAAAGAGCCGTTCTAAACTGGGGACCATGGTGTCTTTCCCTAGTCTGCACAGAAACAGCACTCTGAGGGAGACGAGCTGCTGGCATTTGGTAGCAAAATCTCCTATGCTGAAGAGTATCATTTCGTTGTAAGAGGGTTGCATTAGCCTAGCCACATTTTCTCAACTGGCTATAAAGGAGGGCAGTCAGTAGGCCTCACCCTTCAAGCCCACTCCAATTTCATAGAGAAATCACCAGGCCTCGGTGTGCTTTCCTGTGGCAAGGAAATTTTCTTTCATTCCTTAGGTGGCACATTGGCTCAGAACTGCCCTACCCCATGGATTCCGGGATGTGCAGCCCGATTAGTTGAGATCAGCCCTTCTGGCTCTTTCATGGATGAAACCAACTGGGAAAGAGCCCTTTTAAGCTGGGGACCATGGTGTCTTTCCCTAGTCTGCACACAAACAGCACTCTGAGGGAGGAGAGCTGCTGGCGTTTGGTAGCAAAACCTCCTATTCTGAAGGGAAGCATTTCGTTGTAAGCGGGTAGATTCAGCCTTGCCACATTTTCTCAGCTGGCTATAAAGGAGGGAACTCTGTTGGCAGACTTACTTGAGGCACTGCTTCCCAGGCCGAAAACTTTGCTTTCATTCCTTCGGTGGCACATTGGCTCAGAACTGCCCTACCCCAAGGATACAGGGTTGTGCAGCCCGATTAGTTGAGATAAGCCTTTCTCACTCAGTCATGGATGAAACCAACTGGGAAAAGAGCCGGTATAAGCTCGGGACCATGGTGTCTTTCCCTAGTCTACACAGAAACAGCACTCTGAGGGAGAGGAGCTGCTGGCGTTTGGTAGCAAAATCTCCTATTCTGAAGAGACACCTTTCGGTATAAGCGGCTTGCATCAGCCTTGCCACATTTTCTCAACTGGCTATAAAGGAAGGCAGTCAGTAGGCCTCACCCTTCAAGCCCACTCCAATTTCATGGAGAAAACACCAGGCCTCGGTGTGCTTTCCTGTGGCAAGGAAACTTTTCTTTCATTCCTTAGGTGGCACATTGGCTCCGAACTGCCCTACCCCATGGATTAGGGGATGTGCAGCCCGATTAGTTGAGATCAGCCCTTCTGGCTCTTTCATGGATGAAAGCAACTGGGAAAAGAGCCGTTCTAAGCTGGGGACCATGGTGTCTTTCCCTAGTCTACACAGAAACAGCTCACTGAGGGAGAGGAGCTGCTGGCGTTTGGTAGCAAAATCTCCTATTCTGAAGAGAAACATTTCGTTGTAAGCGGGTAGATACAGCGTTGCCACTTTTGCTCAGCTGGGTATAAAGGAGGGCACTCTGTTGGCAGATTTACTTGAGGCCCTGCTTCCCAGGCTGAAAACTTTGCTCTCATTCCTTAGGTGGCACATTGGCTCAGAACTGCCCTACCCAAAGGATTCAGGGATGTGCAGCCTGATTAGTTGAGATCAGCCCTTCTGGCTCTTTCATGGATGAAACCAACTGGGAAAGAGCCCTTTAAGCTGGGGACCATGGTGTCTTTCCCTAGTCTACACACAAACAGCTCTTTGAGGGAGGAGAGCTGCTGGCGTTTGGTAGCAAAACCTCCTATTCTGAAGGGAAACATTTCGTTGTAAGCGGGTAGATTCAGCCTGGCCACATTTTCTCAGCTGGCTATAAAGGAGGGCACTCTGTTGGCACACTTACTTGAGGTCATGCGTCCCAGGCTGAAATCTTTGCTTTCATTCCTTAGGTGGCACATTGGCTCAGAACTGCCCTACCCAAGGATACAGGAATGTGCAGCCCGATTTGTTGAGATCAGCCCTTCTGGCTCTTTCATGGATGAAACCAAGTGGGAAAAGAGCCGTTCTAAGCTGGGGACCATGGTGTCTTTCCCTAGTCTGCACAGAAACAGCACTCTGAGGGAGACGAGCTGCTGGCGTTTGGTAGCAAAATCTCCTATGCTGAAGAGTATCATTTTGTTGTAAGAGGGTTGCATTAGCCTAGCCACATTTTCTCAACTGGCTATAAAGGAGGGCAGTCAGTAGGCCTCACCCTTCAAGCCCATTCCAATTTCATAGAGAAATCACCAGGCCTCGGTGTGCTTTCCTGTGGCAAGGAAACTTTTCTTTCGTTCCTTAGGTGGCACATTGGCTCAGAACTGCCCTACCCCATGGATTCCGGGATGTGCAGCCCGATTAGTTGAGATCAGCCCTTCTGGCTCTTTCATGGATGAAACCAACTGGGAAAGAGCCCTTTTAAGCTGGGGACCATGGTGTCTTTCCCTAGTCTGCACACAAACAGCTCTCTGAGGGAGGAGAGCTGCTGGCGTTTGGTAGCAAAACCTCCTATTCTGAAGGGAAACATTTCGTTGTAAGCGGGTAGATTCAGCCTTGCCACATTTTCTCAGCTGGCTATAAAGGAGGGCACTCTGTTGGCAGACTTACATGGGGCACTGCTTCCCAGGCCGAAAACTTTGCTTTCATTCCTTCGGTGGCACATTGGTTCAGAACTGCCCTACCCCAAGGATACAGGGTTGTGCAGCCCGATTAGTTGAGATAAGCCTTTCTGACTCTGTCATGGATGAAACCAACTGGGAAAAGAGCCGGTATAAGCTCGGGACCATGGTGTCTTTCCCTAGTCTACACAGAAACAGCACTCTGAGGGAGAGGAGCTGCTGGCGTTTGGTAGCAAAATCTCCTATTCTGAAGAGACACCTTTCGGTGTAAGCGGCTTGCATCAGCCTTGCCACATTTTCTCAACTGGCTATAAAGGAAGGCAGTCAGTAGGCCTCACCCTTCAAGCCCACTCCAATTTCATGGAGAAAACACCAGGCCTCGGTGTGCTTTCCTGTGGCAAGGAAACTTTTCTTTCATTCCTTAGGTGGCACATTGGCTCCGAACTCCCCTACCCCATGGATTAGGGGATGTGCAGCCCGATTAGTTGAGAGCAGCACTTCTGGCTCTTTCTTGGATGAAAGCAACTGGGAAAAGAGCCGTTCTAAGCTGGGGACCATGGTGTCTTTCCCTAGTCTACACAGAAACAACACACTGAGGGAGAGGAGCTGCTGGCGTTTGGTAGCAACATCTCCTATTCTGAAGAGAATCATTTCGTTGTAAGCGGGTTCCGTCAGCCTTGCCACATTTTCTTAACTGGCTATAAAGGAGGGCACTCTGTTGGCAGACTTACTTGAGGTCCTGCGTCCCAGGGTGAAAACTTTGCTTTCTTTCCTTATGTGGCACATTGGCTCAGAACTGCCCTACCCCAAGGATTCAGGGATGTGCAGCCCGATTAGTTGAGATCAGCCCTTCTGGCTCTTTCATGGATGAAACCAACTGGGAAAACAGCCGTTCTAAGCTGGGGACCATGGTGTCTTTCCCTAGTCTACACAGAAACAGCACACTGAGGGAGAGGAGCTGCTTCCGTTGGGTAGTAACATCTGCTATTCTGAAGAGAAACATTTCGCTGTAAGCGGGTATATTCAGCTTTGCCACATTTTCTCAGTTGACTATAAACGAGGGCACTCTGTTGGCAGACTTACTTGAGGAACTTCGTCCAAGGCTGGAATCTTTGCTTTCATTCCTTAGGTGGCACATTGGCTCAGAACAGCCCTACCCGAAGGATACAGGGATGTGCAGCCCGATTAGTTGAGATCAGCCCTTCTGGCTCTTTCATGAATGAGACCCACTGGGAAAAGAGCCGTTCTAAGCTGGGGACCATGGTGTCTTTCCCTAGTCTACACAGAAACAGCACTCTGAGGGAGACGAGCTGCTGGCGTTTGGTAGCAAAATCTCCTATTCTGAAGAGTATCATTTCGTTGTAAGAGGGTTGCATTAGCCTAGCCACATTTTCTCAACTGGCTATAAAGGAGGGCAGTCAGTAGGCCTCACCCTTCAAGCCCACTCCAATTTCATGGAGAAAACACCAGGCCTCGGTGTGCTTTCCTGTGGCAAGGAAACTTTTCTTTCATTCCTTAGGTGGCACATTGGCTCCGAACTGCCCTACCCAATGGATTAGGGGATGTGCAGCCCGATTAGTTGAGATCAGCCCTTCTGGCTCTTTCTTGGATGAAACCAACTGGGAAAAGAGCCGTTCTAAGCTGGGGACCATGGTGTCTTTCCCTAGTGTACACAGAAACAACACACTGAGGGAGAGGAGCTGCTGGCGTTTGGTAGCAACATCTCCTATTCTGAAGAGAATCATTTCGTTGTTAGCGGGTTCCGTCAGCCTTGCCACATTTTCTTAACTGGCTATAAAGGAGGGCACTCTGTTGGCACATTTACTTGAGGCCCTGCTTCCCAGGCTGAAAACTTTGCTCCCATTCCTTAGGTGGCACATTGGCTCAGAACTGCCCTACCCAAAGGATTCAGGGATGTGCAGTCTGATTAGTTGAGATCAGCCCTTCTGGCTCTTTCATGGATGAAACCAACTGGGAAAGAGCCCTTTAAGCTGGGGACCATGGTGTCTTTCCCTAGTCTACACACAAACAGCTCTTTGAGGGAGGAGAGCTGCTGGCGTTTGGTAGCAAAACCTCCTATTCTGAAGGGAAACATTTCGTTGTAAGCGGGTAGATTCAGCCTGGCCACATTTTCTCAGCTGGCTATAAAGGAGTGCACTCTGTTGGCAGAGTTACCTGAGGACCTTCGTCCCAGGCTGGAATCTTTGCTTTCATTCCTTAGGTGGCACATTGGCTCAGAACTGCCCTACCCCAAGGATACAGGGATGTGCAGCCCGATTAGTTGAGATCAGCCCTTCTGGCTCTTTCATGGATGAAACCAACTTGGAAAAGAGCCGTTCTAAGCTGGGGACCATGGTGTCTTTCCCTAATCTACACAGAAACAGAACACTGAGGGAGAGGAGCTGCTGGCGTTTGGTAGCAAAATCTCCTATTCTGAAGAGAAACATTTCGTTGTAAGCGGGTAGATTCAGCGTTGCCACTTTTGCTCAGCTGGCTATAAAGGAGGGCACTCTGTTGGCAGATTTACTTGAGGCCCTGATTCCCAGGCTGAAAACTTTGCTTTCATTCCTTAGGTGGCACATTGGCTCAGAACTGCCCTACCCCAAGGATTCAGGGATGTGCAGCCCGATTTGTTGAGATCAGCCCTTCTGACACTTTCATGGATGAACCCAAATGGGAAAAGAGCCGTTCTAAACTGGGGACCATGGTGTCTTTCCCTAGTCTACACAGAAACAGCACTCTGAGGGAGACGAGCTGCTGGCATTTGGTAGCAAAATCTCCTATGCTGAAAAGTATCATTTCGTTGTAAGAGGGTTGCATTAGCCTAGCCACATTTTCTCAACTGGCTATAAAGGAGGGCAGTCAGTAGGCCTCACCCTTCAAGCCCACTCCAATTTCATAGAGAAATCACCAGGCCTCGGTGTGCTTTCCTGTGGCAAGGAAACTTTTCTTTCATTCCTTAGGTGGCACATTGGCTCAGAACTGCCCTACCCCATGGATTCCGGGATGTGCAGCCCGATTAGTTGAGATCAGCCCTTCTGGCTCTTTCATGGATGAAACCAACTGGGAAAGAGCCCTTTTAAGCTGGGGACCATGGTGTCTTTCCCTAGTCTGCACACAAACAGCCCTCTGAGGTAGGAGAGCTGCTGGCGTTTGGTAGCAAAACCTCCTATTCTGAAGGGAAACATTTCGTTGTAAGCGGGTAGATTCAGCCTTGCCACATTTTCTCAGCTGGCTATAAAGGAGGGATCTCTGTTGGCAGACTTACTTGAGGCACTGCTTCCCAGGCCGAAAACTTTGCTTTCATTCCTTCGGTGGCACATTGGCTCAGAACTGCCCTACCCCAAGGATACAGGGTTGTGCAGCCCGATTAGTTGAGATAAGCCTTTCTCACTCAGTCATGGATGAAACCAACTGGGAAAAGAGCCGGTATAAGCTCGGGACCATGGTGTCTTTCCCTAGTCTACACAGAAACAGCACTCTGAGGGAGACGAGCTGCTGGCGTTTGGTAGCAAAATCTCCTATTCTGAAGAGACACCTTTCGGTGTAAGCGGCTTGCATCAGCCTTGCCACATTTTCTCAACTGGCTATAAAGGAAGGCAGTCAGTAGGCCTCACCCTTCAAGCCCACTCCAATTTCATGGAGAAAACACCAGGCCTCGGTGTGCTTTCCTGTGGCAAGGAAACTTTTCTTTCATTCCTTAGGTGGCACATTGGCTCCGAACTGCCCTACCCCATGGATTAGGGGATGTGCAGCCCGATTAGTTGAGATCAGCCCTTCTGGCTCTTTCATGGATGAAAGCAACTGGGAAAAGAGCCGTTCTAAGCTGGGGACCATGGTGTCTTTCCCTAGTCTACACAGAAACAGCTCACTGAGGGAGAGGAGCTGCTGGCGTTTGGTAGCAAAATCTCCTATTCTGAAGAGAAACATTTCGTTGTAAGCGGGTAGATACAGCGTTGCCACTTTTGCTCAGCTGGCTATAAAGGAGGGCACTCTGTTGGCAGATTTACTTGAGGCCCTGCTTCCCAGGCTGAAAACTTTGCTCTCATTCCTTAGGTGGCACATTGGCTCAGAACTGCCCTACCCAAAGGATTCAGGGATGTGCAGCCTGATTAGTTGAGATCAGCCCTTCTGGCTCTTTCATGGATGAAACCAACTGGGAAAGAGCCCTTTAAGCTGGGGACCATGGTATCTTTCCCTAGTCTACACACAAACAGCTCTTTGAGGGAGGAGAGCTGCTGGCGTTTGGTAGCAAAACCTCCTATTCTGAAGGGAAACATTTCGTTGTAAGCGGGTAGATTCAGCCTGGCCACATTTTCTCAGCTGGCTATAAAGGAGGGCACTCTGTTGGCACACTTACTTGAGGTCATGCGTCCCAGGCTGAAATCTTTGCTTTCATTCCTTAGGTGGCACATTGGCTCAGAACTGCCCTACCCAAGGATACAGGAATGTGCAGCCCGATTTGTTGAGATCAGCCCTTCTGGCTCTTTCATGGATGAAACCAAGTGGGAAAAGAGCCGTTCTAAGCTGGGGACCATGGTGTCTTTCCCTAGTCTACACAGAAACAGCACTCTGAGGGAGACGAGCTGCTGGCGTTTGGTAGCAAAATCTCCTATGCTGAAGAGTATCATTTCGTTGTAAGAGGGTTGCATTAGCCTAGCCACATTTTCTCAACTGGCTATAAAGGAGGGCAGTCAGTAGGCCTCACCCTTCAAGCCCATTCCAATTTCATAGAGAAATCACCAGGCCTCGGTGTGCTTTCCTGTGGCAAGGAAACTTTTCTTTCGTTCCTTAGGTGGCACATTGGCTCAGAACTGCCCTACCCCATGGATTCCGGGATGTGCAGCCCGATTAGTTGAGATCAGCCCTTCTGGCTCTTTCATGGATGAAACCAACTGGGAAAGAGCCCTTTAAGCTGGGGACCATGGTGTCTTTCCCTAGTCTACACACAAACAGCTCTTTGAGGGAGGAGAGCTGCTGGCGTTTGGTAGCAAAACCTCCTATTCTGAAGGGAAACATTTCGTTGTAAGCGGGTAGATTCAGCCTGGCCACATTTTCTCAGCTGTCTATAAAGGAGGGCACTCTGTTGGCACACTTACTTGAGGTCATGCATCCCAGGCTGAAATCTTTGCTTTCATTCCTAAGGTGGCACATTGGCTCAGAACTGCCCTACCCAAGGATACAGGAATGTGCAGCCCGATTTGTTGAGATCAGCCCTTCTGCCTCTTTCATGGATGAAACCCACTGGGAAAAGAGCCCTTCTAAGCTGGGGACCATGGTGTCTTTCCCTAGTCTACACAGAAACAGCACTCTGAGGGAGACGAGCTGCTGGCGTTTGGTAGCAAAATCTCCTATGCTGAAGAGTATCATTTCGTTGTAAGGGGGTTGCATTAGCCTAGCCACATTTTCTCAACTGGCTATAAAGGAGGGCAGTCAGTAGGCCTCACCCTTCAAGCCCATTCCAATTTCATAGAGAAATCACCAGGCCTCGGTGTGCTTTCCTGTGGCAAGGAAACTTTTCTTTCGTTCCTTAGGTGGCACATTGGCTCAGAACTGCCCTACCCCATGGATTCCGGGATGTGCAGCCCGATTAGTTGAGATCAGCCCTTCTGGCTCTTTCATGGATGAAACCAACTGGGAAAGAGCCCTTTTAAGCTGGGGACCATGGTGTCTTTCCCTAGTCTGCACACAAACAGCACTCTGAGGGAGGAGAGCTGCTGGCGTTTGGTAGCAAAACCTCCTATTCTGAAGGGAAACATTTCGTTGTAAGCGGGTAGATTCAGCCTTGCCACATTTTCTCAGCTGGCTATAAAGGAGGGCACTCTGTTGGCAGACTTACTTGGGGCACTGCTTCCCAGGCCGAAAACTTTGCTTTCATTCCTTCGGTGGCACATTGGTTCAGAACTGCCCTACCCCAAGGATACAGGGTTGTGCAGCCCGATTAGTTGAGATAAGCCTTTCTGACTCTGTCATGGATGAAACCAACTGGGAAAAGAGCCGGTATAAGCTCGGGACCATGGTGTCTTTCCCTAGTCTACACAGAAACAGCACTCTGAGGGAGAGGAGCTGCTGGCGTTTGGTAGCAAAATCTCCTATTCTGAAGAGACACCTTTCGGTGTAAGCGGCTTGCATCAGCCTTGCCACATTTTCTCAACTGGCTATAAAGGAGACCAGTCAGTAGGCCTCACCCTTCAAGCCCACTCCAATTTCATGGAGAAAACACCAGGCCTCGGTGTGCTTTCCTGTGGCAAGGAAACTTTTCTTTCATTCCTTAGGTGGCACATTGGCTCCGAACTGCCCTACCCCATGGATTAGGGGATGTGCAGCCCGATTAGTTGAGATCAGCACTTCTGGCTCTTTCTTGGATGAAACCAACTGGGAAAAGAGCCGTTCTAAGCTGGGGACCATGGTGTCTTTCCCTAGTCTACACAGAAACAGCTCACTGAGGGAGAGGAGCTGCTGGCGTTTGGTAGCAAAATCTCCTATTCTGAAGAGAAACATTTCGTTGTAAGCGGGTAGATACAGCGTTGCCACTTTTGCTCAGCTGGGTATAAAGGAGGGCACTCTGTTGGCAGATTTACTTGAGGCCCTGCTTCCCAGGCTGAAAACTTTGCTCTCATTCCTTAGGTGGCACATTGGCTCAGAACTGCCCTACCCAAAGGATTCAGGGATGTGCAGCCTGATTAGTTGAGATCAGCCCTTCTGGCTCTTTCATGGATGAAACCAACTGGGAAAGAGCCCTTTAAGCTGGGGACCATGGTGTCTTTCCCTAGTCTACACACAAACAGCTCTTTGAGGGAGGAGAGCTGCTGGCGTTTGGTAGCAAAACCTCCTATTCTGAAGGGAAACATTTCGTTGTAAGCGGGTAGATTCAGCCTGGCCACATTTTCTCAGCTGGCTATAAAGGAGGGCACTCTGTTGGCACACTTACTTGAGGTCATGCGTCCCAGGCTGAAATCTTTGCTTTCATTCCTTAGGTGGCACATTGGCTCAGAACTGCCCTACCCAAGGATACAGGAATGTGCAGCCCGATTTGTTGAGATCAGCCCTTCTGGCTCTTTCATGGATGAAACCAAGTGGGAAAAGAGCCGTTCTAAGCTGGGGACCATGGTGTCTTTCCCTAGTCTGCACAGAAACAGCACTCTGAGGGAGACGAGCTGCTGGCGTTTGGTAGCAAAATCTCCTATGCTGAAGAGTATCATTTTGTTGTAAGAGGGTTGCATTAGCCTAGCCACATTTTCTCAACTGGCTATAAAGGAGGGCAGTCAGTAGGCCTCACCCTTCAAGCCCATTCCAATTTCATAGAGAAATCACCAGGCCTCGGTGTGCTTTCCTGTGGCAAGGAAACTTTTCTTTCGTTCCTTAGGTGGCACATTGGCTCAGAACTGCCCTACCCCATGGATTCCGGGATGTGCAGCCCGATTAGTTGAGATCAGCCCTTCTGGCTCTTTCATGGATGAAACCAACTGGGAAAGAGCCCTTTTAAGCTGGGGACCATGGTGTCTTTCCCTAGTCTGCACACAAACAGCTCTCTGAGGGAGGAGAGCTGCTGGCGTTTGGTAGCAAAACCTCCTATTCTGAAGGGAAACATTTCGTTGTAAGCGGGTAGATTCAGCCTTGCCACATTTTCTCAGCTGGCTATAAAGGAGGGAACTCTGTTGGCAGACTTACATGGGGCACTGCTTCCCAGGCCGAAAACTTTGCTTTCATTCCTTCGGTGGCACATTGGTTCAGAACTGCCCTACCCCAAGGATACAGGGTTGTGCAGCCCGATTAGTTGAGATAAGCCTTTCTGACTCTGTCATGGATGAAACCAACTGGGAAAAGAGCCGGTATAAGCTCGGGACCATGGTGTCTTTCCCTAGTCTACACAGAAACAGCACTCTGAGGGAGAGGAGCTGCTGGCGTTTGGTAGCAAAATCTCCTATTCTGAAGAGACACCTTTCGGTGTAAGCGGCTTGCATCAGCCTTGCCACATTTTCTCAACTGGCTATAAAGGAAGGCAGTCAGTAGGCCTCACCCTTCAAGCCCACTCCAATTTCATGGAGAAAACACCAGGCCTCGGTGTGCTTTCCTGTGGCAAGGAAACTTTTCTTTCATTCCTTAGGTGGCACATTGGCTCCGAACTCCCCTACCCCATGGATTAGGGGATGTGCAGCCCGATTAGTTGAGAGCAGCACTTCTGGCTCTTTCTTGGATGAAAGCAACTGGGAAAAGAGCCGTTCTAAGCTGGGGACCATGGTGTCTTTCCCTAGTCTACACAGAAACAACACACTGAGGGAGAGGAGCTGCTGGCGTTTGGTAGCAACATCTCCTATTCTGAAGAGAATCATTTCGTTGTAAGCGGGTTCCGTCAGCCTTGCCACATTTTCTTAACTGGCTATAAAGGAGGGCACTCTGTTGGCAGACTTACTTGAGGTCCTGCGTCCCAGGGTGAAAACTTTGCTTTCTTTCCTTATGTGGCACATTGGCTCAGAACTGCCCTACCCCAAGGATTCAGGGATGTGCAGCCCGATTAGTTGAGATCAGCCCTTCTGGCTCTTTCATGGATGAAACCAACTGGGAAAACAGCCGTCCTAAGCTGGGGACCATGGTGTCTTTCCCTAGTCTACACAGAAACAGCACACTGAGGGAGAGGAGCTGCTTCCGTTGGGTAGTAACATCTGCTATTCTGAAGAGAAACATTTCGCTGTAAGCGGGTATATTCAGCTTTGCCACATTTTCTCAGTTGACTATAAACGAGGGCACTCTGTTGGCAGACTTACTTGAGGAACTTCGTCCAAGGCTGGAATCTTTGCTTTCATTCCTTAGGTGGCACATTGGCTCAGAACAGCCCTACCCGAAGGATACAGGGATGTGCAGCCCGATTAGTTGAGATCAGCCCTTCTGGCTCTTTCATGAATGAGACCCACTGGGAAAAGAGCCGTTCTAAGCTGGGGACCATGGTGTCTTTCCCTAGTCTACACAGAAACAGCACTCTGAGGGAGACGAGCTGCTGGCGTTTGGTAGCAAAATC
The DNA here is from genome assembly GCF_028021215.1 of Eschrichtius robustus. Taxonomy (NCBI): domain Eukaryota; kingdom Metazoa; phylum Chordata; class Mammalia; order Artiodactyla; family Eschrichtiidae; genus Eschrichtius; species Eschrichtius robustus. The sequence continues at coordinate 34,218,987 of NC_090843.1, forward strand.
TCCTATTCTGAAGAGTATCATTTCGTTGTAAGAGGGTTGCATTAGCCTAGCCACATTTTCTCAACTGGCTATAAAGGAGGGCAGTCAGTAGGCCTCACCCTTCAAGCCCACTCCAATTTCATGGAGAAAACACCAGGCCTCGGTGTGCTTTCCTGTGGCAAGGAAACTTTTCTTTCATTCCTTAGGTGGCACATTGGCTCCGAACTGCCCTACCCAATGGATTAGGGGATGTGCAGCCCGATTAGTTGAGATCAGCCCTTCTGGCTCTTTCTTGGATGAAACCAACTGGGAAAAGAGCCGTTCTAAGCTGGGGACCATGGTGTCTTTCCCTAGTGTACACAGAAACAACACACTGAGGGAGAGGAGCTGCTGGCGTTTGGTAGCAACATCTCCTATTCTGAAGAGAATCATTTCGTTGTTAGCGGGTTCCGTCAGCCTTGCCACATTTTCTTAACTGGCTATAAAGGAGGGCACTCTGTTGGCACATTTACTTGAGGCCCTGCTTCCCAGGCTGAAAACTTTGCTCCCATTCCTTAGGTGGCACATTGGCTCAGAACTGCCCTACCCAAAGGATTCAGGGATGTGCAGTCTGATTAGTTGAGATCAGCCCTTCTGGCTCTTTCATGGATGAAACCAACTGGGAAAGAGCCCTTTAAGCTGGGGACCATGGTGTCTTTCCCTAGTCTACACACAAACAGCTCTTTGAGGGAGGAGAGCTGCTGGCGTTTGGTAGCAAAACCTCCTATTCTGAAGGGAAACATTTCGTTGTAAGCGGGTAGATTCAGCCTGGCCACATTTTCTCAGCTGGCTATAAAGGAGTGCACTCTGTTGGCAGACTTACCTGAGGACCTTCGTCCCAGGCTGGAATCTTTGCTTTCATTCCTTAGGTGGCACATTGGCTCAGAACTGCCCTACCCCAAGGATACAGGGATGTGCAGCCCGATTAGTTGAGATCAGCCCTTCTGGCTCTTTCATGGATGAAACCAACTGGGAAAAGAGCCGTTCTAAGCTGGGGACCATGGTGTCTTTCCCTAATCTACACAGAAACAGAACACTGAGTGAGAGGAGCTGCTGGCGTTTGGTAGCAAAATCTCATATTCTGAAGAGAAACATTTCGTTGTAAGCGGGTAGATTCAGCGTTGCCACTTTTGCTCAGCTGGCTATAAAGGAGGGCACTCTGTTGGCAGATTTACTTGAGGCCCTGATTCCCAGGCTGAAAACTTTGCTTTCATTCCTTAGGTGGCACATTGGCTCAGAACTGCCCTACCCCAAGGATTCAGGGATGTGCAGCCCGATTTGTTGAGATCAGCCCTTCTGACACTTTCATGGATGAACCCAAATGGGAAAAAAGCCGTTCTAAACTGGGGACCATGGTGTCTTTCCCTAGTCTACACAGAAACAGCACTCTGAGGGAGACGAGCTGCTGGCATTTGGTAGCAAAATCTCCTATGCTGAAAAGTATCATTTCGTTGTAAGAGGGTTGCATTAGCCTAGCCACATTTTCTCAACTGGCTATAAAGGAGGGCAGTCAGTAGGCCTCACCCTTCAAGCCCACTCCAATTTCATAGAGAAATCACCAGGCCTCGGTGTGCTTTCCTGTGGCAAGGAAACTTTTCTTTCATTCCTTAGGTGGCACATTGGCTCAGAACTGCCCTACCCCATGGATTCCGGGATGTGCAGCCCGATTAGTTGAGATCAGCCCTTCTGGCTCTTTCATGGATGAAACCAACTGGGAAAGAGCCCTTTTAAGCTGGGGACCATGGTCTCTTTCCCTAGTCTGCACACAAACAGCCCTCTGAGGTAGGAGAGCTGCTGGCGTTTGGTAGCAAAACCTCCTATTCTGAAGGGAAACATTTCGTTGTAAGCGGATAGATTCAGCCTTGCCACATTTTCTCAGCTGGCTATAAAGGAGGGAACTCTGTTGGCAGACTTACTTGAGGCACTGCTTCCCAGGCCGAAAACTTTGCTTTCATTCCTTCGGTGGCACATTGGCTCAGAACTGCCCTACCCCAAGGATACAGGGTTGTGCAGCCCGATTAGTTGAGATAAGCCTTTCTCACTCAGTCATGGATGAAACCAACTGGGAAAAGAGCCGGTATAAGCTCGGGACCATGGTGTCTTTCCCTAGTCTACACAGAAACAGCACTCTGAGGGAGAGGAGCTGCTGGCGTTTGGTAGCAAAATCTCCTATTCTGAAGAGACACCTTTCGGTATAAGCGGCTTGCATCAGCCTTGCCACATTTTCTCAACTGGCTATAAAGGAAGGCAGTCAGTAGGCCTCACCCTTCAAGCCCACTCCAATTTCATGGAGAAAACACCAGGCCTCGGTGTGCTTTCCTGTGGCAAGGAAACTTTTCTTTCATTCCTTAGGTGGCACATTGGCTCCGAACTGCCCTACCCCATGGATTAGGGGATGTGCAGCCCGATTAGTTGAGATCAGCCCTTCTGGCTCTTTCATGGATGAAAGCAACTGGGAAAAGAGCCGTTCTAAGCTGGGGACCATGGTGTCTTTCCCTAGTCTACACAGAAACAGCTCACTGAGGGAGAGGAGCTGCTGGCGTTTGGTAGCAAAATCTCCTATTCTGAAGAGAAACATTTCGTTGTAAGCGGGTAGATACAGCGTTGCCACTTTTGCTCAGCTGGCTATAAAGGAGGGCACTCTGTTGGCAGATTTACTTGAGGCCCTGCTTCCCAGGCTGAAAACTTTGCTCTCATTCCTTAGGTGGCACATTGGCTCAGAACTGCCCTACCCAAAGGATTCAGGGATGTGCAGCCTGATTAGTTGAGATCAGCCCTTCTGGCTCTTTCATGGATGAAACCAACTGGGAAAGAGCCCTTTAAGCTGGGGACCATGGTGTCTTTCCCTAGTCTACACACAAACAGCTCTTTGAGGGAGGAGAGCTGCTGGCGTTTGGTAGCAAAACCTCCTATTCTGAAGGGAAACATTTCGTTGTAAGCGGGTAGATTCAGCCTGGCCACATTTTCTCAGCTGGCTATAAAGGAGGGCACTCTGTTGGCACACTTACTTGAGGTCATGCGTCCCAGGCTGAAATCTTTGCTTTCATTCCTTAGGTGGCACATTGGCTCAGAACTGCCCTACCCAAGGATACAGGAATGTGCAGCCCGATTTGTTGAGATCAGCCCTTCTGGCTCTTTCATGGATGAAACCAAGTGGGAAAAGAGCCGTTCTAAGCTGGGGACCATGGTGTCTTTCCCTAGTCTGCACAGAAACAGCACTCTGAGGGAGACGAGCTGCTGGCGTTTGGTAGCAAAATCTCCTATGCTGAAGAGTATCATTTTGTTGTAAGAGGATTGCATTAGCCTAGCCACATTTTCTCAACTGGCTATAAAGGAGGGCAGTCAGTAGGCCTCACCCTTCAAGCCCATTCCCATTTCATAGAGAAATCACCAGGCCTCGGTGTGCTTTCCTGTGGCAAGGAAACTTTTCTTTCGTTCCTTAGGTGGCACATTGGCTCAGAACTGCCCTACCCCATGGATTCCGGGATGTGCAGCCCGATTAGTTGAGATCAGCCCTTCTGGCTCTTTCATGGATGAAACCAACTGGGAAAGAGCCCTTTTAAGCTGGGGACCATGGTGTCTTTCCCTAGTCTGCACACAAACAGCACTCTGAGGGAGGAGAGCTGCTGGCGTTTGGTAGCAAAACCTCCTATTCTGAAGGGAAACATTTCGTTGTAAGCGGGTAGATTCAGCCTTGCCACATTTTCTCAGCTGGCTATAAAGGAGGGCACTCTGTTGGCAGACTTACATGGGGCACTGCTTCCCAGGCCGAAAACTTTGCTTTCATTCCTTCGGTGGCACATTGGTTCAGAACTGCCCTACCCCAAGGATACAGGGTTGTGCAGCCCGATTAGTTGAGATAAGCCTTTCTGACTCTGTCATGGATGAAACCAACTGGGAAAAGAGCCGGTATAAGCTAGGGACCATGGTGTCTTTCCCTAGTCTACACAGAAACAGCACTCTGAGGGAGAGGAGCTGCTGGCGTTTGGTAGCAAAATCTCCTATTCTGAAGAGACACCTTTCGGTGTAAGCGGCTTGCATCAGCCTTGCCACATTTTCTCAACTGGCTATAAAGGAAGGCAGTCAGTAGGCCTCACCCTTCAAGCCCACTCCAATTTCATGGAGAAAACACCAGGCCTCGGTGTGCTTTCCTGTGGCAAGGAAACTTTTCTTTCATTCCTTAGGTGGCACATTGGCTCCAAACTCCCCTACCCCATGGATTAGGGGATGTGCAGCCCGATTAGTTCAGATCAGCACTTCTGGCTCTTTCTTGGATGAAAGCAACTGGGAAAAGAGCCGTTCTAAGCTGGGGACCATGGTGTCTTTCCCTAGTCTACACAGAAACAACACACTGAGGGAGAGGAGCTGCTGGCGTTTGGTACCAACATCTCCTATTCTGAAGAGAATCATTTCGTTGTAAGCGGGTTCCCTCAGCCTTGCCACATTTTCTTAACTGGCTATAAAGGAGGGCACTCTGTTGGCAGACTTACTTGAGGTACTGCGTCCCAGGGTGAAAACTTTGCTTTCTTTCCTTATGTGGCACATTGGCTCAGAACTGCCCTACCCCAAGGATTCAGGGATGTGCAGCCCGATTAGTTGAGATCAGCCTTTCTGGCTCTTTCATGGATGAAACCAACTGGGAAAACAGCCGTTCTAAGCTGGGGACCATGGTGTCTTTCCCTAGTCTACACAGAAACAGCACACTGAGGGAGAGGAGCTGCTTCCGTTGGGTAGTAACATCTGCTATTCTGAAGAGAAACATTTCGCTGTAAGCGGGTATATTCAGCCTTGCCACATTTTCTCAGCTGACTATAAACGAGGGCACTCTGTTGGCAGACTTACTTGAGGAACTTCGTCCAAGGCTGGAATCTTTGCTTTCATTCCTTAGGTGACACATTGGCTCAGAACTGCCCTACCCCAAGGATACAGGGATGTGCAGCCCGATTAGTTGTGATCAGCCCTTCTGGCTCTTTCATGAATGAGACCCACTGGGAAAAGAGCCGTTCTAAGCTGGGGACCATGGTGTCTTTCCCTAGTCTACACAGAAACAGCACTCTGAGGGAGACGAGCTGCTGGCGTTTGGTAGCAAAATCTCCTATTCTGAAGAGCATCATTTCGTTGTAAGAGGGTTGCATTAGCCTAGCCACATTTTCTCAACTGGCTATAAAGGAGGGCAGTCAGTAGGCCTCACCCTTCAAGCCCACTCCAATTTCATGGAGAAAACACCAGGCCTCGGTGTGCTTTCCTGTGGCAAGGAAACTTTTCTTTCATTCCTTAGGTGGCACATTGGCTCCGAACTGCCCTACCCAATGGATTAGGGGATGTGCAGCCCGATTAGTTGAGATCAGCCCTTCTGGCTCTTTCTTGGATGAAACCAACTGGGAAAAGAGCCGTTCTAAGCTGGGGACCATGGTGTCTTTCCCTAGTGTACACAGAAACAACACACTGAGGGAGAGGAGCTGCTGGCGTTTGGTAGCAACATCTCCTATTCTGAAGAGAATCATTTCGTTGTTAGCGGGTTCCGTCAGCCTTGCCACATTTTCTTAACTGGCTATAAAGGAGGGCACTCTGTTGGCACATTTACTTGAGGCCCTGCTTCCCAGGCTGAAAACTTTGCTCCCATTCCTTAGGTGGCACATTGGCTCAGAACTGCCCTACCCAAAGGATTCAGGGATGTGCAGCCTGATTAGTTGAGATCAGCCCTTCTGGCTCTTTCATGGATGAAACCAACTGGGAAAGAGCCCTTTAAGCTGGGGACCATGGTGTCTTTCCCTAGTCTACACACAAACAGCTCTTTGAGGGAGGAGAGCTGCTGGCGTTTGGTAGCAAAACCTCCTATTCTGAAGGGAAACATTTCGTTGTAAGCGGGTAGATTCAGCCTGGCCACATTTTCTCAGCTGGCTATAAAGGAGTGCACTCTGTTGGCAGACTTACCTGAGGACCTTCGTCCCAGGCTGGAATCTTTGCTTTCATTCCTTAGGTGGCACATTGGCTCAGAACTGCCCTACCCCAAGGATACAGGGATGTGCAGCCCGATTAGTTGAGATCAGCCCTTCTGGCTCTTTCATGGATGAAACCAACTGGGAAAAGAGCCGTTCTAAGCTGGGGACCATGGTGTCTTTCCCTAATCTACACAGAAACAGAACACTGAGGGAGAGGAGCTGCTGGCGTTTGGTAGCAAAATCTCCTATTCTGAAGAGAAACATTTCGTTGTAAGCGGGTAGATTCAGCGTTGCCACTTTTGCTCAGCTGGCTATAAAGGAGGGCACTCTGTTGGCAGATTTACTTGAGGCCCTGATTCCCAGGCTGAAAACTTTGCTTTCATTCCTTAGGTGGCACATTGGCTCAGAACTGCCCTACCCCAAAGATTCAGGGATGTGCAGCCCGATTTGTTGAGATCAGCCCTTCTGACACTTTCATGGATGAACCCAAATGGGAAAAGAGCCGTTCTAAACTGGGGACCATGGTGTCTTTCCCTAGTCTACACAGAAACAGCACTCTGAGGGAGACGAGCTGCTGGCATTTGGTAGCAAAATCTCCTATGCTGAAAAGTATCATTTCGTTGTAAGAGGGTTGCATTAGCCTAGCCACATTTTCTCAACTGGCTATAAAGGAGGGCAGTCAGTAGGCCTCACCCTTCAAGCCCACTCCAATTTCATAGAGAAATCACCAGGCCTCGGTGTGCTTTCCTGTGGCAAGGAAACTTTTCTTTCATTCCTTAGGTGGCACATTGGCTCAGAACTGCCCTACCCCATGGATTCCGGGATGTGCAGCCCGATTAGTTGAGATCAGCCCTTCTGGCTCTTTCATGGATGAAACCAACTGGGAAAGAGCCCTTTTAAGCTGGGGACCATGGTGTCTTTCCCTAGTCTGCACACAAACAGCCCTCTGAGGTAGGAGAGCTGCTGGCGTTTGGTAGCAAAACCTCCTATTCTGAAGGGAAACATTTCGTTGTAAGCGGGTAGATTCAGCCTTGCCACATTTTCTCAGCTGGCTATAAAGGAGGGATCTCTGTTGGCAGACTTACTTGAGGCACTGCTTCCCAGGCCGAAAACTTTGCTTTCATTCCTTCGGTGGCACATTGGCTCAGAACTGCCCTACCCCAAGGATACAGGGTTGTGCAGCCCGATTAGTTGAGATAAGCCTTTCTCACTCAGTCATGGATGAAACCAACTGGGAAAAGAGCCGGTATAAGCTCGGGACCATGGTGTCTTTCCCTAGTCTACACAGAAACAGCACTCTGAGGGAGACGAGCTGCTGGCGTTTGGTAGCAAAATCTCCTATTCTGAAGAGACACCTTTCGGTGTAAGCGGCTTGCATCAGCCTTGCCACATTTTCTCAACTGGCTATAAAGGAAGGCAGTCAGTAGGCCTCACCCTTCAAGCCCACTCCAATTTCATGGAGAAAACACCAGGCCTCGGTGTGCTTTCCTGTGGCAAGGAAACTTTTCTTTCATTCCTTAGGTGGCACATTGGCTCCGAACTGCCCTACCCCATGGATTAGGGGATGTGCAGCCCGATTAGTTGAGATCAGCCCTTCTGGCTCTTTCATGGATGAAAGCAACTGGGAAAAGAGCCGTTCTAAGCTGGGGACCATGGTGTCTTTCCCTAGTCTACACAGAAACAGCTCACTGAGGGAGAGGAGCTGCTGGCGTTTGGTAGCAACATCTCCTATTCTGAAGAGAAACATTTCGTTGTAAGCGGGTAGATACAGCGTTGCCACTTTTGCTCAGCTGGCTATAAAGGAGGGCACTCTGTTGGCAGATTTACTTGAGGCCCTGCTTCCCAGGCTGAAAACTTTGCTCTCATTCCTTAGGTGGCACATTGGCTCAGAACTGCCCTACCCAAAGGATTCAGGGATGTGCAGCCTGATTAGTTGAGATCAGCCCTTCTGGCTCTTTCATGGATGAAACCAACTGGGAAAGAGCCCTTTAAGCTGGGGACCATGGTATCTTTCCCTAGTCTACACACAAACAGCTCTTTGAGGGAGGAGAGCTGCTGGCGTTTGGTAGCAAAACCTCCTATTCTGAAGGGAAACATTTCGTTGTAAGCGGGTAGATTCAGCCTGGCCACATTTTCTCAGCTGGCTATAAAGGAGGGCACTCTGTTGGCACACTTACTTGAGGTCATGCGTCCCAGGCTGAAATCTTTGCTTTCATTCCTTAGGTGGCACATTGGCTCAGAACTGCCCTACCCAAGGATACAGGAATGTGCAGCCCGATTTGTTGAGATCAGCCCTTCTGGCTCTTTCATGGATGAAACCAAGTGGGAAAAGAGCCGTTCTAAGCTGGGGACCATGGTGTCTTTCCCTAGTCTACACAGAAACAGCACTCTGAGGGAGACGAGCTGCTGGCGTTTGGTAGCAAAATCTCCTATGCTGAAGAGTATCATTTCGTTGTAAGAGGGTTGCATTAGCCTAGCCACATTTTCTCAACTGGCTATAAAGGAGGGCAGTCAGTAGGCCTCACCCTTCAAGCCCATTCCAATTTCATAGAGAAATCACCAGGCCTCGGTGTGCTTTCCTGTGGCAAGGAAACTTTTCTTTCGTTCCTTAGGTGGCACATTGGCTCAGAACTGCCCTACCCCATGGATTCCGGGATGTGCAGCCCGATTAGTTGAGATCAGCCCTTCTGGCTCTTTCATGGATGAAACCAACTGGGAAAGAGCCCTTTAAGCTGGGGACCATGGTGTCTTTCCCTAGTCTACACACAAACAGCTCTTTGAGGGAGGAGAGCTGCTGGCGTTTGGTAGCAAAACCTCCTATTCTGAAGGGAAACATTTCGTTGTAAGCGGGTAGATTCAGCCTGGCCACATTTTCTCAGCTGTCTATAAAGGAGGGCACTCTGTTGGCACACTTACTTGAGGTCATGCATCCCAGGCTGAAATCTTTGCTTTCATTCCTAAGGTGGCACATTGGCTCAGAACTGCCCTACCCAAGGATACAGGAATGTGCAGCCCGATTTGTTGAGATCAGCCCTTCTGCCTCTTTCATGGATGAAACCCACTGGGAAAAGAGCCCTTCTAAGCTGGGGACCATGGTGTCTTTCCCTAGTCTACACAGAAACAGCACTCTGAGGGAGACGAGCTGCTGGCGTTTGGTAGCAAAATCTCCTATGCTGAAGAGTATCATTTCGTTGTAAGGGGGTTGCATTAGCCTAGCCACATTTTCTCAACTGGCTATAAAGGAGGGCAGTCAGTAGGCCTCACCCTTCAAGCCCATTCCAATTTCATAGAGAAATCACCAGGCCTCGGTGTGCTTTCCTGTGGCAAGGAAACTTTTCTTTCGTTCCTTAGGTGGCACATTGGCTCAGAACTGCCCTACCCCATGGATTCCGGGATGTGCAGCCCGATTAGTTGAGATCAGCCCTTCTGGCTCTTTCATGGATGAAACCAACTGGGAAAGAGCCCTTTTAAGCTGGGGACCATGGTGTCTTTCCCTAGTCTGCACACAAACAGCACTCTGAGGGAGGAGAGCTGCTGGCGTTTGGTAGCAAAACCTCCTATTCTGAAGGGAAACATTTCGTTGTAAGCGGGTAGATTCAGCCTTGCCACATTTTCTCAGCTGGCTATAAAGGAGGGCACTCTGTTGGCAGACTTACTTGGGGCACTGCTTCCCAGGCCGAAAACTTTGCTTTCATTCCTTCGGTGGCACATTGGTTCAGAACTGCCCTACCCCAAGGATACAGGGTTGTGCAGCCCGATTAGTTGAGATAAGCCTTTCTGACTCTGTCATGGATGAAACCAACTGGGAAAAGAGCCGGTATAAGCTCGGGACCATGGTGTCTTTCCCTAGTCTACACAGAAACAGCACTCTGAGGGAGAGGAGCTGCTGGCGTTTGGTAGCAAAATCTCCTATTCTGAAGAGACACCTTTCGGTGTAAGCGGCTTGCATCAGCCTTGCCACATTTTCTCAACTGGCTATAAAGGAGACCAGTCAGTAGGCCTCACCCTTCAAGCCCACTCCAATTTCATGGAGAAAACACCAGGCCTCGGTGTGCTTTCCTGTGGCAAGGAAACTTTTCTTTCATTCCTTAGGTGGCACATTGGCTCCGAACTGCCCTACCCCATGGATTAGGGGATGTGCAGCCCGATTAGTTGAGATCAGCACTTCTGGCTCTTTCTTGGATGAAACCAACTGGGAAAAGAGCCGTTCTAAGCTGGGGACCATGGTGTCTTTCCCTAGTCTACACAGAAACAACACACTGAGGGAGAGGAGCTGCTGGCGTTTGGTAGCAACATCTCCTATTCTGAAGAGAATCATTTCGTTGTAAGCGGGTTCCGTCAGCCTTGCCACATTTTCTTAACTGGCTATAAAGGAGGGCACTCTGTTGGCAGACTTACTTGAGGTCCTGCGTCCCAGGGTGAAAACTTTGCTTTCTTTCCTTATGTGGCACATTGGCTCAGAACTGCCCTACCCCAAGGATTCAGGGATGTGCAGCCCGATTAGTTGAGATCAGCCTTTCTGGCTCTTTCATGGATGAAACCAACTGGGAAAACAGCCGTTCTAAGCTGGGGACCATGGTGTCTTTCCCTAGTCTACAGAGAAACAGCACACTGAGGGAGAGGAGCTGCTTCCGTTGGGTAGTAACATCTGCTATTCTGAAGAGAAACATTTCGCTGTAAGCGGGTATATTCAGCCTTGCCACATTTTCTCAGCTGACTATAAACGAGGGCACTCTGTTGGCAGACTTACTTGAGGAACTTCGTCCAAGGCTGGAATCTTTGCTTTCATTCCTTAGGTGACACATTGGCTCAGAACTGCCCTACCCCAAGGATACAGGGATGTGCAGCCCGATTAGTTGTGATCAGCCCTTCTGGCTCTTTCATGAATGAGACCCACTGGGAAAAGAGCCGTTCTAAGCTGGGGACCATGGTGTCTTTCCCTAGTCTACACAGAAACAGCACTCTGAGGGAGACGAGCTGCTGGCGTTTGGTAGCAAAATCTCCTATTCTGAAGAGCATCATTTCGTTGTAAGAGGGTTGCATTAGCCTAGCCACATTTTCTCAACTGGCTATAAAGGAGGGCAGTCAGTAGGCCTCACCCTTCAAGCCCACTCCAATTTCATGGAGAAAACACCAGGCCTCGGTGTGCTTTCCTGTGGCAAGGAAACTTTTCTTTCATTCCTTAGGTGGCACATTGGCTCCGAACTGCCCTACCCAATGGATTAGGGGATGTGCAGCCCGATTAGTTGAGATCAGCCCTTCTGGCTCTTTCTTGGATGAAACCAACTGGGAAAAGAGCCGTTCTAAGCTGGGGACCATGGTGTCTTTCCCTAGTCTACACAGAAACAACACACTGAGGGAGAGGAGCTGCTGGCGTTTGGTAGCAACATCTCCTATTCTGAAGAGAATCATTTCGTTGTTAGCGGGTTCCGTCAGCCTTGCCACATTTTCTTAACTGGCTATAAAGGAGGGCACTCTGTTGGCACATTTACTTGAGGCCCTGCTTCCCAGGCTGAAAACTTTGCTCCCATTCCTTAGGTGGCACATTGGCTCAGAACTGCCCTACCCAAAGGATTCAGGGATGTGCAGCCTGATTAGTTGAGATCAGCCCTTCTGGCTCTTTCATGGATGAAACCAACTGGGAAAGAGCCCTTTAAGCTGGGGACCATGGTGTCTTTCCCTAGTCTACACACAAACAGCTCTTTGAGGGAGGAGAGCTGCTGGCGTTTGGTAGCAAAACCTCCTATTCTGAAGGGAAACATTTCGTTGTAAGCGGGTAGATTCAGCCTGGCCACATTTTCTCAGCTGGCTATAAAGGAGTGCACTCTGTTGGCAGACTTACCTGAGGAACTTCGTCCCAGGCTGGAATCTTTGCTTTCATTCCTTAGGTGGCACATTGGCTCAGAACTGCCCTACCCCAAGGATACAGGGATGTGCAGCCCGATTAGTTGAGATCAGCCCTTCTGGCTCTTTCATGGATGAAACCAACTGGGAAAAGAGCCGTTCTAAGCTGGGGACCATGGTGTCTTTCCCTAATCTACACAGAAACAAAACACTGAGGGAGAGGAGCTGCTGGCGTTTGGTAGCAAAATCTCCTATTCTGAAGAGAAACATTTCGTTGTAAGCGGGTAGATTCAGCGTTGCCACTTTTGCTCAGCTGGCTATAAAGGAGGGCACTCTGTTGGCAGATTTACTTGAGGCCCTGATTCCCAGGCTGAAAACTTTGCTTTCATTCCTTAGGTGGCACATTGGCTCAGAACTGCCCTACCCCAAGGATTCAGGGATGTGCAGCCCGATTTGTTGAGATCAGCCCTTCTGACAATTTCATGGATGAACCCAAATGGGAAAAGAGCCGTTCTAAACTGGGGACCATGGTGTCTTTCCCTAGTCTACACAGAAACAGCACTCTGAGGGAGAAGAGCTGCTGGCATTTGGTAGCAAAATCTCCTATGCTGAAAAGTATCATTTCGTTGTAAGAGGGTTGCATTAGCCTAGCCACATTTTCTCAACTGGCTATAAAGGAGGGCAGTCAGTAGGCCTCACCCTTCAAGCCCACTCCAATTTCATAGAGAAATCACCAGGCCTCGGTGTGCTTTCCTGTGGCAAGGAAACTTTTCTTTCATTCCTTAGGTGGCACATTGGCTCAGAACTGCCCTACCCCATGGATTCCGGGATGTGCAGCCCGATTAGTTGAGATCAGCCCTTCTGGCTCTTTCATGGATGAAACCAACTGGGAAAGAGCCCTTTTAAGCTGGGGACCATGGTGTCTTTCCCTAGTCTGCACACAAACAGCCCTCTGAGGTAGGAGAGCTGCTGGCGTTTGGTAGCAAAACCTCCTATTCTGAAGGGAAACATTTCGTTGTAAGCGGGTAGATTCAGCCTTGCCACATTTTCTCAGCTGGCTATAAAGGAGGGATCTCTGTTGGCAGACTTACTTGAGGCACTGCTTCCCAGGCCGAAAACTTTGCTTTCATTCCTTCGGTGGCACATTGGCTCAGAACTGCCCTACCCCAAGGATACAGGGTTGTGCAGCCCGATTAGTTGAGATAAGCCTTTCTCACTCAGTCATGGATGAAACCAACTGGGAAAAGAGCCGGTATAAGCTCGGGACCATGGTGTCTTTCCCTAGTCTACACAGAAACAGCACTCTGAGGGAGACGAGCTGCTGGCGTTTGGTAGCAAAATCTCCTATTCTGAAGAGACACCTTTCGGTGTAAGCGGCTTGCATCAGCCTTGCCACATTTTCTCAACTGGCTATAAAGGAAGGCAGTCAGTAGGCCTCACCCTTCAAGCCCACTCCAATTTCATGGAGAAAACACCAGGCCTCGGTGTGCTTTCCTGTGGCAAGGAAACTTTTCTTTCATTCCTTAGGTGGCACATTGGCTCCGAACTGCCCTACCCCATGGATTAGGGGATGTGCAGCCCGATTAGTTGAGATCAGCCCTTCTGGCTCTTTCATGGATGAAAGCAACTGGGAAAAGAGCCGTTCTAAGCTGGGGACCATGGTGTCTTTCCCTAGTCTACACAGAAACAGCTCACTGAGGGAGAGGAGCTGCTGGCGTTTGGTAGCAACATCTCCTATTCTGAAGAGAAACATTTCGTTGTAAGCGGGTAGATACAGCGTTGCCACTTTTGCTCAGCTGGCTATAAAGGAGGGCACTCTGTTGGCAGATTTACTTGAGGCCCTGCTTCCCAGGCTGAAAACTTTGCTCTCATTCCTTAGGTGGCACATTGGCTCAGAACTGCCCTACCCAAAGGATTCAGGGATGTGCAGCCTGATTAGTTGAGATCAGCCCTTCTGGCTCTTTCATGGATGAAACCAACTGGGAAAGAGCCCTTTAAGCTGGGGACCATGGTATCTTTCCCTAGTCTACACACAAACAGCTCTTTGAGGGAGGAGAGCTGCTGGCGTTTGGTAGCAAAACCTCCTATTCTGAAGGGAAACATTTCGTTGTAAGCGGGTAGATTCAGCCTGGCCACATTTTCTCAGCTGGCTATAAAGGAGGGCACTCTGTTGGCACACTTACTTGAGGTCATGCGTCCCAGGCTGAAATCTTTGCTTTCATTCCTTAGGTGGCACATTGGCTCAGAACTGCCCTACCCAAGGATACAGGAATGTGCAGCCCGATTTGTTGAGATCAGCCCTTCTGGCTCTTTCATGGATGAAACCAAGTGGGAAAAGAGCCGTTCTAAGCTGGGGACCATGGTGTCTTTCCCTAGTCTACACAGAAACAGCACTCTGAGGGAGACGAGCTGCTGGCGTTTGGTAGCAAAATCTCCTATGCTGAAGAGTATCATTTCGTTGTAAGAGGGTTGCATTAGCCTAGCCACATTTTCTCAACTGGCTATAAAGGAGGGCAGTCAGTAGGCCTCACCCTTCAAGCCCATTCCAATTTCATAGAGAAATCACCAGGCCTCGGTGTGCTTTCCTGTGGCAAGGAAACTTTTCTTTCGTTCCTTAGGTGGCACATTGGCTCAGAACTGCCCTACCCCATGGATTCCGGGATGTGCAGCCCGATTAGTTGAGATCAGCCCTTCTGGCTCTTTCATGGATGAAACCAACTGGGAAAGAGCCCTTTAAGCTGGGGACCATGGTGTCTTTCCCTAGTCTACACACAAACAGCTCTTTGAGGGAGGAGAGCTGCTGGCGTTTGGTAGCAAAACCTCCTATTCTGAAGGGAAACATTTCGTTGTAAGCGGGTAGATTCAGCCTGGCCACATTTTCTCAGCTGTCTATAAAGGAGGGCACTCTGTTGGCACACTTACTTGAGGTCATGCATCCCAGGCTGAAATCTTTGCTTTCATTCCTAAGGTGGCACATTGGCTCAGAACTGCCCTACCCAAGGATACAGGAATGTGCAGCCCGATTTGTTGAGATCAGCCCTTCTGCCTCTTTCATGGATGAAACCCACTGGGAAAAGAGCCCTTCTAAGCTGGGGACCATGGTGTCTTTCCCTAGTCTACACAGAAACAGCACTCTGAGGGAGACGAGCTGCTGGCGTTTGGTAGCAAAATCTCCTATGCTGAAGAGTATCATTTCGTTGTAAGGGGGTTGCATTAGCCTAGCCACATTTTCTCAACTGGCTATAAAGGAGGGCAGTCAGTAGGCCTCACCCTTCAAGCCCATTCCAATTTCATAGAGAAATCACCAGGCCTCGGTGTGCTTTCCTGTGGCAAGGAAACTTTTCTTTCGTTCCTTAGGTGGCACATTGGCTCAGAACTGCCCTACCCCATGGATTCCGGGATGTGCAGCCCGATTAGTTGAGATCAGCCCTTCTGGCTCTTTCATGGATGAAACCAACTGGGAAAGAGCCCTTTTAAGCTGGGGACCATGGTGTCTTTCCCTAGTCTGCACACAAACAGCACTCTGAGGGAGGAGAGCTGCTGGCGTTTGGTAGCAAAACCTCCTATTCTGAAGGGAAACATTTCGTTGTAAGCGGGTAGATTCAGCCTTGCCACATTTTCTCAGCTGGCTATAAAGGAGGGCACTCTGTTGGCAGACTTACTTGGGGCACTGCTTCCCAGGCCGAAAACTTTGCTTTCATTCCTTCGGTGGCACATTGGTTCAGAACTGCCCTACCCCAAGGATACAGGGTTGTGCAGCCCGATTAGTTGAGATAAGCCTTTCTGACTCTGTCATGGATGAAACCAACTGGGAAAAGAGCCGGTATAAGCTCGGGACCATGGTGTCTTTCCCTAGTCTACACAGAAACAGCACTCTGAGGGAGAGGAGCTGCTGGCGTTTGGTAGCAAAATCTCCTATTCTGAAGAGACACCTTTCGGTGTAAGCGGCTTGCATCAGCCTTGCCACATTTTCTCAACTGGCTATAAAGGAGACCAGTCAGTAGGCCTCACCCTTCAAGCCCACTCCAATTTCATGGAGAAAACACCAGGCCTCGGTGTGCTTTCCTGTGGCAAGGAAACTTTTCTTTCATTCCTTAGGTGGCACATTGGCTCCGAACTGCCCTACCCCATGGATTAGGGGATGTGCAGCCCGATTAGTTGAGATCAGCACTTCTGGCTCTTTCTTGGATGAAACCAACTGGGAAAAGAGCCGTTCTAAGCTGGGGACCATGGTGTCTTTCCCTAGTCTACACAGAAACAACACACTGAGGGAGAGGAGCTGCTGGCGTTTGGTAGCAACATCTCCTATTCTGAAGAGAATCATTTCGTTGTAAGCGGGTTCCGTCAGCCTTGCCACATTTTCTTAACTGGCTATAAAGGAGGGCACTCTGTTGGCAGACTTACTTGAGGTCCTGCGTCCCAGGGTGAAAACTTTGCTTTCTTTCCTTATGTGGCACATTGGCTCAGAACTGCCCTACCCCAAGGATTCAGGGATGTGCAGCCCGATTAGTTGAGATCAGCCTTTCTGGCTCTTTCATGGATGAAACCAACTGGGAAAACAGCCGTTCTAAGCTGGGGACCATGGTGTCTTTCCCTAGTCTACAGAGAAACAGCACACTGAGGGAGAGGAGCTGCTTCCGTTGGGTAGTAACATCTGCTATTCTGAAGAGAAACATTTCGCTGTAAGCGGGTATATTCAGCCTTGCCACATTTTCTCAGCTGACTATAAACGAGGGCACTCTGTTGGCAGACTTACTTGAGGAACTTCGTCCAAGGCTGGAATCTTTGCTTTCATTCCTTAGGTGACACATTGGCTCAGAACTGCCCTACCCCAAGGATACAGGGATGTGCAGCCCGATTAGTTGTGATCAGCCCTTCTGGCTCTTTCATGAATGAGACCCACTGGGAAAAGAGCCGTTCTAAGCTGGGGACCATGGTGTCTTTCCCTAGTCTACACAGAAACAGCACTCTGAGGGAGACGAGCTGCTGGCGTTTGGTAGCAAAATCTCCTATTCTGAAGAGCATCATTTCGTTGTAAGAGGGTTGCATTAGCCTAGCCACATTTTCTCAACTGGCTATAAAGGAGGGCAGTCAGTAGGCCTCACCCTTCAAGCCCACTCCAATTTCATGGAGAAAACACCAGGCCTCGGTGTGCTTTCCTGTGGCAAGGAAACTTTTCTTTCATTCCTTAGGTGGCACATTGGCTCCGAACTGCCCTACCCAATGGATTAGGGGATGTGCAGCCCGATTAGTTGAGATCAGCCCTTCTGGCTCTTTCTTGGATGAAACCAACTGGGAAAAGAGCCGTTCTAAGCTGGGGACCATGGTGTCTTTCCCTAGTCTACACAGAAACAACACACTGAGGGAGAGGAGCTGCTGGCGTTTGGTAGCAACATCTCCTATTCTGAAGAGAATCATTTCGTTGTTAGCGGGTTCCGTCAGCCTTGCCACATTTTCTTAACTGGCTATAAAGGAGGGCACTCTGTTGGCACATTTACTTGAGGCCCTGCTTCCCAGGCTGAAAACTTTGCTCCCATTCCTTAGGTGGCACATTGGCTCAGAACTGCCCTACCCAAAGGATTCAGGGATGTGCAGCCTGATTAGTTGAGATCAGCCCTTCTGGCTCTTTCATGGATGAAACCAACTGGGAAAGAGCCCTTTAAGCTGGGGACCATGGTGTCTTTCCCTAGTCTACACACAAACAGCTCTTTGAGGGAGGAGAGCTGCTGGCGTTTGGTAGCAAAACCTCCTATTCTGAAGGGAAACATTTCGTTGTAAGCGGGTAGATTCAGCCTGGCCACATTTTCTCAGCTGGCTATAAAGGAGTGCACTCTGTTGGCAGACTTACCTGAGGAACTTCGTCCCAGGCTGGAATCTTTGCTTTCATTCCTTAGGTGGCACATTGGCTCAGAACTGCCCTACCCCAAGGATACAGGGATGTGCAGCCCGATTAGTTGAGATCAGCCCTTCTGGCTCTTTCATGGATGAAACCAACTGGGAAAAGAGCCGTTCTAAGCTGGGGACCATGGTGTCTTTCCCTAATCTACACAGAAACAGAACACTGAGGGAGAGGAGCTGCTGGCGTTTGGTAGCAAAATCTCCTATTCTGAAGAGAAACATTTCGTTGTAAGCGGGTAGATTCAGCGTTGCCACTTTTGCTCAGCTGGCTATAAAGGAGGGCACTCTGTTGGCAGATTTACTTGAGGCCCTGATTCCCAGGCTGAAAACTTTGCTTTCATTCCTTAGGTGGCACATTGGCTCAGAACTGCCCTACCCCAAGGATTCAGGGATGTGCAGCCCGATTTGTTGAGATCAGCCCTTCTGACAATTTCATGGATGAACCCAAATGGGAAAAGAGCCGTTCTAAACTGGGGACCATGGTGTCTTTCCCTAGTCTACACAGAAACAGCACTCTGAGGGAGAAGAGCTGCTGGCATTTGGTAGCAAAATCTCCTATGCTGAAAAGTATCATTTCGTTGTAAGAGGGTTGCATTAGCCTAGCCACATTTTCTCAACTGGCTATAAAGGAGGGCAGTCAGTAGGCCTCACCCTTCAAGCCCACTCCAATTTCATAGAGAAATCACCAGGCCTCGGTGTGCTTTCCTGTGGCAAGGAAACTTTTCTTTCATTCCTTAGGTGGCACATTGGCTCAGAACTGCCCTACCCCATGGATTCCGGGATGTGCAGCCCGATTAGTTGAGATCAGCCCTTCTGGCTCTTTCATGGATGAAACCAACTGGGAAAGAGCCCTTTTAAGCTGGGGACCATGGTGTCTTTCCCTAGTCTGCACACAAACAGCCCTCTGAGGTAGGAGAGCTGCTGGCGTTTGGTAGCAAAACCTCCTATTCTGAAGGGAAACATTTCGTTGTAAGCGGGTAGATTCAGCCTTGCCACATTTTCTCAGCTGGCTATAAAGGAGGGATCTCTGTTGGCAGACTTACTTGAGGCACTGCTTCCCAGGCCGAAAACTTTGCTTTCATTCCTTCGGTGGCACATTGGCTCAGAACTGCCCTACCCCAAGGATACAGGGTTGTGCAGCCCGATTAGTTGAGATAAGCCTTTCTCACTCAGTCATGGATGAAACCAACTGGGAAAAGAGCCGGTATAAGCTCGGGACCATGGTGTCTTTCCCTAGTCTACACAGAAACAGCACTCTGAGGGAGAGGAGCTGCTGGCGTTTGGTAGCAAAATCTCCTATTCTGAAGAGACACCTTTCGGTGTAAGCGGCTTGCATCAGCCTTGCCACATTTTCTCAACTGGCTATAAAGGAAGGCAGTCAGTAGGCCTCACCCTTCAAGCCCACTCCAATTTCATGGAGAAAACACCAGGCCTCGGTGTGCTTTCCTGTGGCAAGGAAACTTTTCTTTCATTCCTTAGGTGGCACATTGGCTCCGAACTGCCCTACCCCATGGATTAGGGGATGTGCAGCCCGATTAGTTGAGATCAGCCCTTCTGGCTCTTTCATGGATGAAAGCAACTGGGAAAAGAGCCGTTCTAAGCTGGGGACCATGGTGTCTTTCCCTAGTCTACACAGAAACAGCTCACTGAGGGAGAGGAGCTGCTGGCGTTTGGTAGCAAAATCTCCTATTCTGAAGAGAAACATTTCGTTGTAAGCGGGTAGATACAGCGTTGCCACTTTTGCTCAGCTGGCTATAAAGGAGGGCACTCTGTTGGCAGATTTACTTGAGGCCCTGCTTCCCAGGCTGAAAACTTTGCTCTCATTCCTTAGGTGGCACATTGGCTCAGAACTGCCCTACCCAAAGGATTCAGGGATGTGCAGCCTGATTAGTTGAGATCAGCCCTTCTGGCTCTTTCATGGATGAAACCAACTGGGAAAGAGCCCTTTAAGCTGGGGACCATGGTATCTTTCCCTAGTCTACACACAAACAGCTCTTTGAGGGAGGAGAGCTGCTGGCGTTTGGTAGCAAAACCTCCTATTCTGAAGGGAAACATTTCGTTGTAAGCGGGTAGATTCAGCCTGGCCACATTTTCTCAGCTGGCTATAAAGGAGGGCACTCTGTTGGCACACTTACTTGAGGTCATGCGTCCCAGGCTGAAATCTTTGCTTTCATTCCTTAGGTGGCACATTGGCTCAGAACTGCCCTACCCAAGGATACAGGAATGTGCAGCCCGATTTGTTGAGATCAGCCCTTCTGGCTCTTTCATGGATGAAACCAAGTGGGAAAAGAGCCGTTCTAAGCTGGGGACCATGGTGTCTTTCCCTAGTCTACACAGAAACAGCACTCTGAGGGAGACGAGCTGCTGGCGTTTGGTAGCAAAATCTCCTATGCTGAAGAGTATCATTTCGTTGTAAGAGGGTTGCATTAGCCTAGCCACATTTTCTCAACTGGCTATAAAGGAGGGCAGTCAGTAGGCCTCACCCTTCAAGCCCATTCCAATTTCATAGAGAAATCACCAGGCCTCGGTGTGCTTTCCTGTGGCAAGGAAACTTTTCTTTCGTTCCTTAGGTGGCACATTGGCTCAGAACTGCCCTACCCCATGGATTCCGGGATGTGCAGCCCGATTAGTTGAGATCAGCCCTTCTGGCTCTTTCATGGATGAAACCAACTGGGAAAGAGCCCTTTAAGCTGGGGACCATGGTGTCTTTCCCTAGTCTACACACAAACAGCTCTTTGAGGGAGGAGAGCTGCTGGCGTTTGGTAGCAAAACCTCCTATTCTGAAGGGAAACATTTCGTTGTAAGCGGGTAGATTCAGCCTGGCCACATTTTCTCAGCTGTCTATAAAGGAGGGCACTCTGTTGGCACACTTACTTGAGGTCATGCATCCCAGGCTGAAATCTTTGCTTTCATTCCTAAGGTGGCACATTGGCTCAGAACTGCCCTACCCAAGGATACAGGAATGTGCAGCCCGATTTGTTGAGATCAGCCCTTCTGCCTCTTTCATGGATGAAACCCACTGGGAAAAGAGCCCTTCTAAGCTGGGGACCATGGTGTCTTTCCCTAGTCTACACAGAAACAGCACTCTGAGGGAGACGAGCTGCTGGCGTTTGGTAGCAAAATCTCCTATGCTGAAGAGTATCATTTCGTTGTAAGGGGGTTGCATTAGCCTAGCCACATTTTCTCAACTGGCTATAAAGGAGGGCAGTCAGTAGGCCTCACCCTTCAAGCCCATTCCAATTTCATAGAGAAACCACCAGGCCTCGGTGTGCTTTCCTGTGGCAAGGAAACTTTTCTTTCGTTCCTTAGGTGGCACATTGGCTCAGAACTGCCCTACCCCATGGATTCCGGGATGTGCAGCCCGATTAGTTGAGATCAGCCCTTCTGGCTCTTTCATGGATGAAACCAACTGGGAAAGAGCCCTTTTAAGCTGGGGACCATGGTGTCTTTCCCTAGTCTGCACACAAACAGCACTCTGAGGGAGGAGAGCTGCTGGCGTTTGGTAGCAAAACCTCCTATTCTGAAGGGAAACATTTCGTTGTAAGCGGGTAGATTCAGCCTTGCCACATTTTCTCAGCTGGCTATAAAGGAGGGCACTCTGTTGGCAGACTTACTTGGGGCACTGCTTCCCAGGCCGAAAACTTTGCTTTCATTCCTTCGGTGGCACATTGGTTCAGAACTGCCCTACCCCAAGGATACAGGGTTGTGCAGCCCGATTAGTTGAGATAAGCCTTTCTGACTCTGTCATGGATGAAACCAACTGGGAAAAGAGCCGGTATAAGCTCGGGACCATGGTGTCTTTCCCTAGTCTACACAGAAACAGCACTCTGAGGGAGAGGAGCTGCTGGCGTTTGGTAGCAAAATCTCCTATTCTGAAGAGACACCTTTCGGTGTAAGCGGCTTGCATCAGCCTTGCCACATTTTCTCAACTGGCTATAAAGGAGACCAGTCAGTAGGCCTCACCCTTCAAGCCCACTCCAATTTCATGGAGAAAACACCAGGCCTCGGTGTGCTTTCCTGTGGCAAGGAAACTTTTCTTTCATTCCTTAGGTGGCACATTGGCTCCGAACTGCCCTACCCCATGGATTAGGGGATGTGCAGCCCGATTAGTTGAGATCAGCACTTCTGGCTCTTTCTTGGATGAAAGCAACTGGGAAAAGAGCCGTTCTAAGCTGGGGACCATGGTGTCTTTCCCTAGTCTGCACAGAAACAACACACTGAGGGAGAGGAGCTGCTGGCGTTTGGTAGCAACATCTCCTATTCTGAAGAGAATCATTTCGTTGTAAGCGGGTTCCGTCAGCCTTGCCACATTTTCTTAACTGGCTATAAAGGAGGGCACTCTGTTGGCAGACTTACTTGAGGCACTGCTTCCCAGGCCGAAAACTTTGCTTTCATTCCTTCGGTGGCACATTGGCTCAGAACTGCCCTACCCCAAGGATACAGGGTTGTGCAGCCCGATTAGTTGAGATAAGCCTTTCTCACTCAGTCATGGATGAAACCAACTGGGAAAAGAGATGGTATAAGCTCGGGACCATGGTGTCTTTCCCTAGTCTACACAGAAACAGCACTCTGAGGGAGAGGAGCTGCTGGCGTTTGGTAGCAAAATCTCCTATTCTGAAGAGACACCTTTCGGTGTAAGCGGCTTGCATCAGCCTTGCCACATTTTCTCAACTGGCTATAAAGGAAGGCAGTCAGTAGGCCTCACCCTTCAAGCCCACTCCACTTTCATGGAGAAAACACCAGGCCTCGGTGTGCTTTCCTGTGGCAAGGAAACTTTTCTTTCATTCCTTAGGTGGCACATTGGCTCCGAACTGCCCTACCCCATGGATTAGGGGATGTGCAGCCCGATTAGTTGAGATCAGCCCTTCTGGCTCTTTCATGGATGAAACCAACTGGGAAAAGAGCCGTTCTAAGCTGGGGACCATGGTGTCTTTCCCTAGTCTACACAGAAACAGCTCACTGAGGGAGAGGAGCTGCTGGCGTTTGGTAGCAACATCTCCTATTCTGAAGAGAAACATTTCGTTGTAAGCGGGTAGATACAGCGTTGCCACTTTTGCTCAGCTGGCTATAAAGGAGGGCACTCTGTTGGCAGATTTACTTGAGGCCCTGCTTCCCAGGCTGAAAACTTTGCTCTCATTCCTTAGGTGGCACATTGGCTCAGAACTGCCCTACCCAAAGGATTCAGGGATGTGCAGCCTGATTAGTTGAGATCAGCCCTTCTGGCTCTTTCATGGATGAAACCACCTGGGAAAGAGCCCTTTAAGCTGGGGACCATGGTGTCTTTCCCTAGTCTACACACAAACAGCTCTTTGAGGGAGGAGAGCTGCTGGCGTTTGGTAGCAAAACCTCCTATTCTGAAGGGAAACATTTCTTTGTAAGCGGGTAGATTCAGCCTGGCCACATTTTCTCAGCTGGCTATAAAGGAGGGCACTCTGTTGGCACACTTACTTGAGGTCATGCGTCCCAGGCTGAAATCTTTGCTTTCATTCCTTAGGTGGCACATTGGCTCAGAACTGCCCTACCCAAGGATACAGGAATGTCCAGCCCGATTTGTTGAGATCAGCCCTTCTGGCTCTTTCATGGATGAAACCAAGTGGGAAAAGAGCCGTTCTAAGCTGGGGACCATGGTGTCTTTCCCTAGTCTACACAGAAACAGCACTCTGAGGGAGACGAGCTGCTGGCGTTTGGTAGCAAAATCTCCTATGCTGAAGAGTATCATTTCGTTGTAAGAGGGTTGCATTAGCCTAGCCACATTTTCTCAACTGGCTATAAAGGAGGGCAGTCAGTAGGCCTCACCCTTCAAGCCCATTCCAATTTCATAGAGAAATCACCAGGCCTCGGTGTGCTTTCCTGTGGCAAGGAAACTTTTCTTTCGTTCCTTAGGTGGCACATTGGCTCAGAACTGCCCTACCCCATGGATTCCGGGATGTGCAGCCCGATTAGTTGAGATCAGCCCTTCTGGCTCTTTCATGGATGAAACCAACTGGGAAAGAGCCCTTTAAGCTGGGGACCATGGTGTCTTTCCCTAGTCTACACACAAACAGCTCTTTGAGGGAGGAGAGCTGCTGGCGTTTGGTAGCAAAACCTCCTATTCTGAAGGGAAACATTTCGTTGTAAGCGGGTAGATTCAGCCTGGCCACATTTTCTCAGCTGTCTATAAAGGAGGGCACTCTGTTGGCACACTTACTTGAGGTCATGCATCCCAGGCTGAAATCTTTGCTTTCATTCCTAAGGTGGCACATTGGCTCAGAACTGCCCTACCCAAGGATACAGGAATGTGCAGCCCGATTTGTTGAGATCAGCCCTTCTGCCTCTTTCATGGATGAAACCCACTGGGAAAAGAGCCGTTCTAAGCTGGGGACCATGGTGTCTTTCCCTAGTCTACACAGAAACAGCACTCTGAGGGAGACGAGCTGCTGGCGTTTGGTAGCAAAATCTCCTATGCTGAAGAGTATCATTTCGTTGTAAGGGGGTTGCATTAGCCTAGCCACATTTTCTCAACTGGCTATAAAGGAGGGCAGTCAGTAGGCCTCACACTTCAAGCCCATTCCAATTTCATAGAGAAACCACCAGGCCTCGGTGTGCTTTCCTGTGGCAAGGAAACTTTTCTTTCGTTCCTTAGGTGGCACATTGGCTCAGAACTGCCCTACCCCATGGATTCCGGGATGTGCAGCCCGATTAGTTGAGATCAGCCCTTCTGGCTCTTTCATGGATGAAACCAACTGGGAAAGTAGGTGGCACATTGGCTCCGAACTGCCCTACCCCATGGATTAGGGGATGTGCAGCCCGATTAGTTGAAATCAGCCCTTCTGGCACTTTCATGGATGAAACCAACTGGGAAAAGAGCCGTTCTAAGCTGGGGACCATGGTGTCTTTCCCTAGTCTACACAGAAACAGCTCACTGAGGGAGAGGAGCTGCTGGCGTTTGGTAGCAACATCTCCTATTCTGAAGAGAAACATTTCGTTGTAAGCGGGTAGATACAGCGTTGCCACTTTTGCTCAGCTGGCTATAAAGGAGGGCACTCTGTTGGCAGATTTACTTGAGGCCCTGCTTCCCAGGCTGAAAACTTTGCTCTCATTCCTTAGGTGGCACATTGGCTCAGAACTGCCCTACCCAAAGGATTCAGGGATGTGCAGCCTGATTAGTTGAGATCAGCCCTTCTGGCTCTTTCATGGATGAAACCAACTGGGAAAGAGCCCTTTAAGCTGGGGACCATGGTGTCTTTCCCTAGTCTACACACAAACAGCTCTTTGAGGGAGGAGAGCTGCTGGCGTTTGGTAGCAAAACCTCCTATTCTGAAGGGAAACATTTCGTTGTAAGCGGGTAGAGTCAGCCTGGCCACATTTTCTCAGCTGGCTATAAAGGAGGGCACTCTGTTGGCACACATACTTGAGGTCATGCGTCCCAGGCTGAAATCTTTGCTTTCATTCCTTAGGTGGCACATTGGCTCAGAACTGCCCTACCCAAGGATACAGGAATGTGCAGCCCGATTTGTTGAGATCAGCCCTTCTGGCTCTTTCATGGATGAAACCAAGTGGGAAAAGAGCCGTTCTAAGCTGGGGACCATGGTGTCTTTCCCTAGTCTACACAGAAACAGCACTCTGAGTGAGACGAGCTGCTGGCGTTTGGTAGCAAAATCTCCTATGCTGAAGAGTATCATTTCGTTGTAAGAGGGTTGCATTAGCCTAGCCACATTTTCTCAACTGGCTATAAAGGAGGGCAGTCAGTAGGCCTCACCCTTCAAGCCCATTCCAATTTCATAGAGAAATCACCAGGCCTCGGTGTGCTTTCCTGTGGCAAGGAAACTTTTCTTTCGTTCCTTAGGTGGCACATTGGCTCAGAACTGCCCTACGCCATGGATTCCGGGATGTGCAGCCCGATTAGTTGAGATCAGCCCTTCTGGCTCTTTCATGGATGAAACCAACTGGGAAAGAGCCCTTTAAGCTGGGGACCATGGTGTCTTTCCCTAGTCTACACACAAACAGCTCTTTGAGGGAGGAGAGCTGCTGGCGTTTGGTAGCAAAACCTCCTATTCTGAAGGGAAACATTTCGTTGTAAGCGGGTAGATTCAGCCTGGCCACATTTTCTCAGCTGGCTATAAAGGAGCGCACTCTGTTGGCAGACTTACTTGGGGCACTGCTTCCCAGGCCGAAAACTTTGCTTTCATTCCTTCGGTGGCACATTGGTTCAGAACTGCCCTACCCCAAGGATACAGGGTTGTGCAGCCCGATTAGTTGAGATAAGCCTTTCTGACTCTGTCATGGATGAAACCAACTGGGAAAAGAGCCGGTATAAGCTCGGGACCATGGTGTCTTTCCCTAGTCTACACAGAAACAGCACTCTGAGGGAGAGGAGCTGCTGGCGTTTGGTAGCAAAATCTCCTATTCTGAAGAGACACCTTTCGGTGTAAGCGGCTTGCATCAGCCTTGCCACATTTTCTCAACTGGCTATAAAGGAGACCAGTCAGTAGGCCTCACCCTTCAAGCCCACTCCAATTTCATGGAGAAAACACCAGGCCTCGGTGTGCTTTCCTGTGGCAAGGAAACTTTTCTTTCATTCCTTAGGTGGCACATTGGCTCCGAACTGCCCTACCCCATGGATTAGGGGATGTGCAGCCCGATTAGTTGAGATCAGCACTTCTGGCTCTTTCTTGGATGAAAGCAACTGGGAAAAGAGCCGTTCTAAGCTGGGGACCATGGTGTCTTTCCCTAGTCTACACAGAAACAACACACTGAGGGAGAGGAGCTGCTGGCGTTTGGTAGCAACATCTCCTATTCTGAAGAGAATCATTTCGTTGTAAGCGGGTTCCGTCAGCCTTGCCACATTTTCTTAACTGGCTATAAAGGAGGGCACTCTGTTGGCAGACTTACTTGAGGTCCTGCGTCCCAGGGTGAAAACTTTGCTTTCTTTCCTTATGTGGCACATTGGCTCAGAACTGCCCTACCCCAAGGATTCAGGGATGTGCAGCCCGATTAGTTGAGATCAGCCCTTCTGGCTCTTTCATGGATGAAACCAACTGGGAAAACAGCCGTTCTAAGCTGGGGACCATGGTGTCTTTCCCTAGTCTACACAGAAACAGCACACTGAGGGAGAGGAGCTGCTACCGTTGGGTAGTAACATCTGCTATTCTGAAGAGAAACATTTCGCTGTAAGCGGGTATATTCAGCCTTGCCACATTTTCTCAGTTGACTATAAACGAGGGCACTCTGTTGGCAGACTTACTTGAGGAACTTCGTCCAAGGCTGGAATCTTTGCTTTCATTCCTTAGGTGGCACATTGGCTCAGAACAGCCCTACCCGAAGGATACAGGGATGTGCAGCCCGATTAGTTGAGATCAGCCCTTCTGGCTCTTTCATGAATGAGACCCACTGGGAAAAGAGCCGTTCTAAGCTGGGGACCATGGTGTCTTTCCCTAGTCTACACAGAAACAGCACTCTGAGGGAGACGAGCTGCT
Organism: Eschrichtius robustus; assembly: GCF_028021215.1. Lineage (NCBI taxonomy): Eukaryota > Metazoa > Chordata > Mammalia > Artiodactyla > Eschrichtiidae > Eschrichtius > Eschrichtius robustus. The sequence continues at coordinate 34,246,144 of NC_090843.1, forward strand.
GGCGTTTGGTAGCAAAATCTCCTATTCTGAAGAGTATCATTTCGTTGTAAGAGGGTTGCATTAGCCTAGCCACATTTTCTCAACTGGCTATAAAGGAGGGCAGTCAGTAGGCCTCACCCTTCAAGCCCACTCCAATTGCATGGAGAAAACACCAGGCCTCGGTGTGCTTTCCTGTGGCAAGGAAACTTTTCTTTCATTCCTTAGGTGGCACATTGGCTCCGAACTGCCCTACCCAATGGATTAGGGGATGTGCAGCCCGATTAGTTGAGATCAGCCCTTCTGGCTCTTTCTTGGATGAAACCAACTGGGAAAAGAGCCGTTCTAAGCTGGGGACCATGGTGTCTTTCCCTAGTGTACACAGAAACAACACACTGAGGGAGAGGAGCTGCTGGCGTTTGGTAGCAACATCTCCTATTCTGAAGAGAATCATTTCGTTGTTAGCGGGTTCCGTCAGCCTTGCCACATTTTCTTAACTGGCTATAAAGGAGGGCACTCTGTTGGCACATTTACTTGAGGCCCTGCTTCCCAGGCTGAAAACTTTGCTCCCATTCCTTAGGTGGCACATTGGCTCAGAACTGCCCTACCCAAATGATTCAGGGATGTGCAGCCTGATTAGTTGAGATCAGCCCTTCTGGCCCTTTCATGGATGAAACCAACTGGGAAAGAGCCCTTTAAGCTGGGGACCATGGTGTCTTTCCCTAGTCTACACACAAACAGCTCTTTGAGGGAGGAGAGCTGCTGGCGTTTGGGAGCAAACCCTCCTATTCTGAAGGGAAACATTTCGTTGTAAGCGGGTAGATTCAGCCTGGCCACATTTTCTCAGCTGGCTATAAAGGAGTGCACTCTGTTGGCAGACTTACCTGAGGACCTTCGTCCCAGGCTGGAATCTTTGCTTTCATTTCTTAGGTGGCACATTGGCTCAGAACTGCCCTACCCCAAGGATACAGGGATGTGCAGCCCGATTAGTTGAGATCAGCCCTTCTGGCTCTTTCATGGATGAAACCAACTGGGAAAAGAGCCGTTCTAAGCTGGGGACCATGGTGTCTTTCCCTAATCTACACAGAAACAGAACACTGAGGGAGAGGAGCTGCTGGCGTTTGGTAGCAAAATCTCCTATTCTGAAGAGAAACATTTCGTTGTAAGCGGGTAGATTCAGCGTTGCCACTTTTGCTCAGCTGGCTATAAAGGAGGGCACTCTGTTGGCAGATTTACTTGAGGCCCTGATTCCCAGGCTGAAAACTTTGCTTTCATTCCTTAGGTGGCACATTGGCTCAGAACTGCCCTACCCCAAGGATTCAGGGATGTGCAGCCCGATTTGTTGAGATCAGCCCTTCTGACACTTTCATGGATGAACCCAAATGGGAAAAGAGCCGTTCTAAACTGGGGACCATGGTGTCTTTCCCTAGTCTGCACAGAAACAGCACTCTGAGGGAGACGAGCTGCTGGCATTTGGTAGCAAAATCTCCTATGCTGAAGAGTATCATTTCGTTGTAAGAGGGTTGCATTAGCCTAGCCACATTTTCTCAACTGGCTATAAAGGAGGGCAGTCAGTAGGCCTCACCCTTCAAGCCCACTCCAATTTCATAGAGAAATCACCAGGCCTCGGTGTGCTTTCCTGTGGCAAGGAAATTTTCTTTCATTCCTTAGGTGGCACATTGGCTCAGAACTGCCCTACCCCATGGATTCCGGGATGTGCAGCCCGATTAGTTGAGATCAGCCCTTCTGGCTCTTTCATGGATGAAACCAACTGGGAAAGAGCCCTTTTAAGCTGGGGACCATGGTGTCTTTCCCTAGTCTGCACACAAACAGCACTCTGAGGGAGGAGAGCTGCTGGCGTTTGGTAGCAAAACCTCCTATTCTGAAGGGAAACATTTCGTTGTAAGCGGGTAGATTCAGCCTTGCCACATTTTCTCAGCTGGCTATAAAGGAGGGAACTCTGTTGGCAGACTTACTTGAGGCACTGCTTCCCAGGCCGAAAACTTTGCTTTCATTCCTTCGGTGGCACATTGGCTCAGAACTGCCCTACCCCAAGGATACAGGGTTGTGCAGCCCGATTAGTTGAGATAAGCCTTTCTCACTCAGTCATGGATGAAACCAACTGGGAAAAGAGCCGGTATAAGCTCGGGACCATGGTGTCTTTCCGTAGTCTACACAGAAACAGCACTCTGAGGGAGAGGAGCTGCTGGCGTTTGGTAGCAAAATCTCCTATTCTGAAGAGACACCTTTCGGTATAAGCGGCTTGCATCAGCCTTGCCACATTTTCTCAACTGGCTATAAAGGAAGGCAGTCAGTAGGCCTCACCCTTGAAGCCCACTCCAATTTCATGGAGAAAACACCAGGCCTCGGTGTGCTTTCCTGTGGCAAGGAAAATTTTCTTTCATTCCTTAGGTGGCACATTGGCTCCGAACTGCCCTACCCCATGGATTAGGGGATGTGCAGCCCGATTAGTTGAGATCAGCCCTTCTGGCTATTTCATGGATGAAAGCAACTGGGAAAAGAGCCGTTCTAAGCTGGGGACCATGGTGTCTTTCCCTAGTCTACACAGAAACAGCTCACTGAGGGAGAGGAACTGCTGGCGTTTGGTAGCAAAATCTCCTATTCTGAAGAGAAACATTTCGTTGTAAGCGGGTAGATACAGCGTTGCCACTTTTGCTCAGCTGGCTATAAAGGAGGGCACTCTGTTGGCAGATTTACTTGAGGCCCTGCTTCCCAGGCTGAAAACTTTGCTCTCATTCCTTAGGTGGCACATTGGCTCAGAACTGCCCTACCCAAAGGATTCAGGGATGTGCAGCCTGATTAGTTGAGATCAGCCCTTCTGGCTCTTTCATGGATGAAACCAACTGGGAAAGAGCCCTTTAAGCTGGGGACCATGGTGTCTTTCCCTAGTCTACACACAAACAGCTCTTTGAGGGAGGAGAGCTGCTGGCGTTTGGTAGCAAAACCTCCTATTCTGAAGGGAAACATTTCGTTGTAAGCGGGTAGATTCAGCCTGGCCACATTTTCTCAGCTGGCTATAAAGGAGGGCACTCTGTTGGCACACTTACTTGAGGTCATGCGTCCCAGGCTGAAATCTTTGCTTTCATTCCTTAGGTGGCACATTGGCTCAGAACTGCCCTACCCAAGGATACAGGAATGTGCAGCCCGATTTGTTGAGATCAGCCCTTCTGGCTCTTTCATGGATGAAACCAAGTGGGAAAAGAGCCGTTCTAAGCTGGGGACCATGGTGTCTTTCCCTAGTCTGCACAGAAACAGCACTCTGAGGGAGACGAGCTGCTGGCGTTTGGTAGCAAAATCTCCTATGCTGAAGAGTATCATTTTGTTGTAAGAGGGTTGCATTAGCCTAGCCACATTTTCTCAACTGGCTATAAAGGAGGGCAGTCAGTAGGCCTCACCCTTCAAGCCCATTCCAATTTCATAGAGAAATCACCAGGCCTCGGTGTGCTTTCCTGTGGCAAGGAAACTTTTCTTTCGTTCCTTAGGTGGCACATTGGCTCAGAACTGCCCTACCCCATGGATTCCGGGATGTGCAGCCCGATTAGTTGAGATCAGCCCTTCTGGCTCTTTCATGGATGAAACCAACTGGGAAAGAGCCCTTTTAAGCTGGGGACCATGGTGTCTTTCCCTAGTCTGCACACAAACAGCTCTCTGAGGGAGGAGAGCTGCTGGCGTTTGGTAGCAAAACCTCCTATTCTGAAGGGAAACATTTCGTTGTAAGCGGGTAGATTCAGCCTTGCCACATTTTCTCAGCTGGCTATAAAGGAGGGAACTCTGTTGGCAGACTTACATGGGGCACTGCTTCCCAGGCCGAAAACTTTGCTTTCATTCCTTCGGTGGCACATTGGTTCAGAACTGCCCTACCCCAAGGATACAGGGTTGTGCAGCCCGATTAGTTGAGATAAGCCTTTCTGACTCTGTCATGGATGAAACCAACTGGGAAAAGAGCCGGTATAAGCTCGGGACCATGGTGTCTTTCCCTAGTCTACACAGAAACAGCACTCTGAGGGAGAGGAGCTGCTGGCGTTTGGTAGCAACATCTCCTATTCTGAAGAGACACCTTTCGGTGTAAGCGGCTTGCATCAGCCTTGCCACATTTTCTCAACTGGCTATAAAGGAAGGCAGTCAGTAGGCCTCACCCTTCAAGCCCACTCCAATTTCATGGAGAAAACACCAGGCCTCGGTGTGCTTTCCTGTGGCAAGGAAACTTTTCTTTCTTTCCTTAGGTGGCACATTGGCTCCGAACTCCCCTACCCCATGGATTAGGGGATGTGCAGCCCGATTAGTTGAGATCAGCACTTCTGGCTCTTTCTTGGATGAAAGCAACTGGGAAAAGAGCCGTTCTAAGCTGGGGACCATGGTGTCTTTCCCTAGTCTACACAGAAACAACACACTGAGGGAGAGGAGCTGCTGGCGTTTGGTAGCAACATCTCCTATTCTGAAGAGAATCATTTCGTTGTAAGCGGGTTCCGTCAGCCTTGCCACATTTTCTTAACTGGCTATAAAGGAGGGCACTCTGTTGGCAGACTTACTTGAGGTCCTGCGTCCCAGGGTGAAAACTTTGCTTTCTTTCCTTATGTGGCATATTGGCTCAGAACTGCCCTACCCCAAGGATTCAGGGATGTGCAGCCCGATTAGTTGAGATCAGCCCTTCTGGCTCTTTCATGGATGAAACCAACTGGGAAAACAGCCGTTCTAAGCTGGGGACCATGGTGTCTTTCCCTAGTCTACACAGAAACAGCACACTGAGGGAGAGGAGCTGCTACCGTTGGGTAGTAACATCTGCTATTCTGAAGAGAAACATTTCGCTGTAAGCGGGTATATTCAGCCTTGCCACATTTTCTCAGTTGACTATAAACGAGGGCACTCTGTTGGCAGACTTACTTGAGGAACTTCGTCCAAGGCTGGAATCTTTGCTTTCATTCCTTAGGTGGCACATTGGCTCAGAACAGCCCTACCCGAAGGATACAGGGATGTGCAGCCCGATTAGTTGAGATCAGCCCTTCTGGCTCTTTCATGAATGAGACCCACTGGGAAAAGAGCCGTTCTAAGCTGGGGACCATGGTGTCTTTCCCTAGTCTACACAGAAACAGCACTCTGAGGGAGACGAGCTGCTGGCGTTTGGTAGCAAAATCTCCTATTCTGAAGAGTATCATTTCGTTGTAAGAGGGTTGCATTAGCCTAGCCACATTTTCTCAACTGGCTATAAAGGAGGGCAGTCAGTAGGCCTCACCCTTCAAGCCCACTCCAATTGCATGGAGAAAACACCAGGCCTCGGTGTGCTTTCCTGTGGCAAGGAAACTTTTCTTTCATTCCTTAGGTGGCACATTGGCTCCGAACTGCCCTACCCAATGGATTAGGGGATGTGCAGCCCGATTAGTTGAGATCAGCCCTTCTGGCTCTTTCTTGGATGAAACCAACTGGGAAAAGAGCCGTTCTAAGCTGGGGACCATGGTGTCTTTCCCTAGTGTACACAGAAACAACACACTGAGGGAGAGGAGCTGCTGGCGTTTGGTAGCAACATCTCCTATTCTGAAGAGAATCATTTCGTTGTTAGCGGGTTCCGTCAGCCTTGCCACATTTTCTTAACTGGCTATAAAGGAGGGCACTCTGTTGGCACATTTACTTGAGGCCCTGCTTCCCAGGCTGAAAACTTTGCTCCCATTCCTTAGGTGGCACATTGGCTCAGAACTGCCCTACCCAAATGATTCAGGGATGTGCAGCCTGATTAGTTGAGATCAGCCCTTCTGGCCCTTTCATGGATGAAACCAACTGGGAAAGAGCCCTTTAAGCTGGGGACCATGGTGTCTTTCCCTAGTCTACACACAAACAGCTCTTTGAGGGAGGAGAGCTGCTGGCGTTTGGGAGCAAACCCTCCTATTCTGAAGGGAAACATTTCGTTGTAAGCGGGTAGATTCAGCCTGGCCACATTTTCTCAGCTGGCTATAAAGGAGTGCACTCTGTTGGCAGACTTACCTGAGGACCTTCGTCCCAGGCTGGAATCTTTGCTTTCATTTCTTAGGTGGCACATTGGCTCAGAACTGCCCTACCCCAAGGATACAGGGATGTGCAGCCCGATTAGTTGAGATCAGCCCTTCTGGCTCTTTCATGGATGAAACCAACTGGGAAAAGAGCCGTTCTAAGCTGGGGACCATGGTGTCTTTCCCTAATCTACACAGAAACAGAACACTGAGGGAGAGGAGCTGCTGGCGTTTGGTAGCAAAATCTCCTATTCTGAAGAGAAACATTTCGTTGTAAGCGGGTAGATTCAGCGTTGCCACTTTTGCTCAGCTGGCTATAAAGGAGGGCACTCTGTTGGCAGATTTACTTGAGGCCCTGATTCCCAGGCTGAAAACTTTGCTTTCATTCCTTAGGTGGCACATTGGCTCAGAACTGCCCTACCCCAAGGATTCAGGGATGTGCAGCCCGATTTGTTGAGATCAGCCCTTCTGACACTTTCATGGATGAACCCAAATGGGAAAAGAGCCGTTCTAAACTGGGGACCATGGTGTCTTTCCCTAGTCTGCACAGAAACAGCACTCTGAGGGAGACGAGCTGCTGGCATTTGGTAGCAAAATCTCCTATGCTGAAGAGTATCATTTCGTTGTAAGAGGGTTGCATTAGCCTAGCCACATTTTCTCAACTGGCTATAAAGGAGGGCAGTCAGTAGGCCTCACCCTTCAAGCCCACTCCAATTTCATAGAGAAATCACCAGGCCTCGGTGTGCTTTCCTGTGGCAAGGAAATTTTCTTTCATTCCTTAGGTGGCACATTGGCTCAGAACTGCCCTACCCCATGGATTCCGGGATGTGCAGCCCGATTAGTTGAGATCAGCCCTTCTGGCTCTTTCATGGATGAAACCAACTGGGAAAGAGCCCTTTTAAGCTGGGGACCATGGTGTCTTTCCCTAGTCTGCACACAAACAGCACTCTGAGGGAGGAGAGCTGCTGGCGTTTGGTAGCAAAACCTCCTATTCTGAAGGGAAACATTTCGTTGTAAGCGGGTAGATTCAGCCTTGCCACATTTTCTCAGCTGGCTATAAAGGAGGGAACTCTGTTGGCAGACTTACTTGAGGCACTGCTTCCCAGGCCGAAAACTTTGCTTTCATTCCTTCGGTGGCACATTGGCTCAGAACTGCCCTACCCCAAGGATACAGGGTTGTGCAGCCCGATTAGTTGAGATAAGCCTTTCTCACTCAGTCATGGATGAAACCAACTGGGAAAAGAGCCGGTATAAGCTCGGGACCATGGTGTCTTTCCGTAGTCTACACAGAAACAGCACTCTGAGGGAGAGGAGCTGCTGGCGTTTGGTAGCAAAATCTCCTATTCTGAAGAGACACCTTTCGGTATAAGCGGCTTGCATCAGCCTTGCCACATTTTCTCAACTGGCTATAAAGGAAGGCAGTCAGTAGGCCTCACCCTTGAAGCCCACTCCAATTTCATGGAGAAAACACCAGGCCTCGGTGTGCTTTCCTGTGGCAAGGAAAATTTTCTTTCATTCCTTAGGTGGCACATTGGCTCCGAACTGCCCTACCCCATGGATTAGGGGATGTGCAGCCCGATTAGTTGAGATCAGCCCTTCTGGCTCTTTCATGGATGAAAGCAACTGGGAAAAGAGCCGTTCTAAGCTGGGGACCATGGTGTCTTTCCCTAGTCTACACAGAAACAGCTCACTGAGGGAGAGGAACTGCTGGCGTTTGGTAGCAAAATCTCCTATTCTGAAGAGAAACATTTCGTTGTAAGCGGGTAGATACAGCGTTGCCACTTTTGCTCAGCTGGCTATAAAGGAGGGCACTCTGTTGGCAGATTTACTTGAGGCCCTGCTTCCCAGGCTGAAAACTTTGCTCTCATTCCTTAGGTGGCACATTGGCTCAGAACTGCCCTACCCAAAGGATTCAGGGATGTGCAGCCTGATTAGTTGAGATCAGCCCTTCTGGCTCTTTCATGGATGAAACCAACTGGGAAAGAGCCCTTTAAGCTGGGGACCATGGTGTCTTTCCCTAGTCTACACACAAACAGCTCTTTGAGGGAGGAGAGCTGCTGGCGTTTGGTAGCAAAACCTCCTATTCTGAAGGGAAACATTTCGTTGTAAGCGGGTAGATTCAGCCTGGCCACATTTTCTCAGCTGGCTATAAAGGAGGGCACTCTGTTGGCACACTTACTTGAGGTCATGCGTCCCAGGCTGAAATCTTTGCTTTCATTCCTTAGGTGGCACATTGGCTCAGAACTGCCCTACCCAAGGATACAGGAATGTGCAGCCCGATTTGTTGAGATCAGCCCTTCTGGCTCTTTCATGGATGAAACCAAGTGGGAAAAGAGCCGTTCTAAGCTGGGGACCATGGTGTCTTTCCCTAGTCTGCACAGAAACAGCACTCTGAGGGAGACGAGCTGCTGGCGTTTGGTAGCAAAATCTCCTATGCTGAAGAGTATCATTTTGTTGTAAGAGGGTTGCATTAGCCTAGCCACATTTTCTCAACTGGCTATAAAGGAGGGCAGTCAGTAGGCCTCACCCTTCAAGCCCATTCCAATTTCATAGAGAAATCACCAGGCCTCGGTGTGCTTTCCTGTGGCAAGGAAACTTTTCTTTCGTTCCTTAGGTGGCACATTGGCTCAGAACTGCCCTACCCCATGGATTCCGGGATGTGCAGCCCGATTAGTTGAGATCAGCCCTTCTGGCTCTTTCATGGATGAAACCAACTGGGAAAGAGCCCTTTTAAGCTGGGGACCATGGTGTCTTTCCCTAGTCTGCACACAAACAGCTCTCTGAGGGAGGAGAGCTGCTGGCGTTTGGTAGCAAAACCTCCTATTCTGAAGGGAAACATTTCGTTGTAAGCGGGTAGATTCAGCCTTGCCACATTTTCTCAGCTGGCTATAAAGGAGGGAACTCTGTTGGCAGACTTACATGGGGCACTGCTTCCCAGGCCGAAAACTTTGCTTTCATTCCTTCGGTGGCACATTGGTTCAGAACTGCCCTACCCCAAGGATACAGGGTTGTGCAGCCCGATTAGTTGAGATAAGCCTTTCTGACTCTGTCATGGATGAAACCAACTGGGAAAAGAGCCGGTATAAGCTCGGGACCATGGTGTCTTTCCCTAGTCTACACAGAAACAGCACTCTGAGGGAGAGGAGCTGCTGGCGTTTGGTAGCAACATCTCCTATTCTGAAGAGACACCTTTCGGTGTAAGCGGCTTGCATCAGCCTTGCCACATTTTCTCAACTGGCTATAAAGGAAGGCAGTCAGTAGGCCTCACCCTTCAAGCCCACTCCAATTTCATGGAGAAAACACCAGGCCTCGGTGTGCTTTCCTGTGGCAAGGAAACTTTTCTTTCTTTCCTTAGGTGGCACATTGGCTCCGAACTCCCCTACCCCATGGATTAGGGGATGTGCAGCCCGATTAGTTGAGATCAGCACTTCTGGCTCTTTCTTGGATGAAAGCAACTGGGAAAAGAGCCGTTCTAAGCTGGGGACCATGGTGTCTTTCCCTAGTCTACACAGAAACAACACACTGAGGGAGAGGAGCTGCTGGCGTTTGGTAGCAACATCTCCTATTCTGAAGAGAATCATTTCGTTGTAAGCGGGTTCCGTCAGCCTTGCCACATTTTCTTAACTGGCTATAAAGGAGGGCACTCTGTTGGCAGACTTACTTGAGGTCCTGCGTCCCAGGGTGAAAACTTTGCTTTCTTTCCTTATGTGGCATATTGGCTCAGAACTGCCCTACCCCAAGGATTCAGGGATGTGCAGCCCGATTAGTTGAGATCAGCCCTTCTGGCTCTTTCATGGATGAAACCAACTGGGAAAACAGCCGTTCTAAGCTGGGGACCATGGTGTCTTTCCCTAGTCTACACAGAAACAGCACACTGAGGGAGAGGAGCTGCTACCGTTGGGTAGTAACATCTGCTATTCTGAAGAGAAACATTTCGCTGTAAGCGGGTATATTCAGCCTTGCCACATTTTCTCAGTTGACTATAAACGAGGGCACTCTGTTGGCAGACTTACTTGAGGAACTTCGTCCAAGGCTGGAATCTTTGCTTTCATTCCTTAGGTGGCACATTGGCTCAGAACAGCCCTACCCGAAGGATACAGGGATGTGCAGCCCGATTAGTTGAGATCAGCCCTTCTGGCTCTTTCATGAATGAGACCCACTGGGAAAAGAGCCGTTCTAAGCTGGGGACCATGGTGTCTTTCCCTAGTCTACACAGAAACAGCACTCTGAGGGAGACGAGCTGCTGGCGTTTGGTAGCAAAATCTCCTATTCTGAAGAGTATCATTTCGTTGTAAGAGGGTTGCATTAGCCTAGCCACATTTTCTCAACTGGCTATAAAGGAGGGCAGTCAGTAGGCCTCACCCTTCAAGCCCACTCCAATTTCATGGAGAAAACACCAGGCCTCGGTGTGCTTTCCTGTGGCAAGGAAACTTTTCTTTCATTCCTTAGGTGGCACATTGGCTCCGAACTGCCCTACCCAATGGATTAGGGGATGTGCAGCCCGATTAGTTGAGATCAGCCCTTCTGGCTCTTTCTTGGATGAAACCAACTGGGAAAAGAGCCGTTCTAAGCTGGGGACCATGGTGTCTTTCCCTAGTCTACACAGAAACAACACACTGAGGGAGAGGAGCTGCTGGCGTTTGGTAGCAACATCTCCTATTCTGAAGAGAATCATTTCGTTGTTAGCGGGTTCCGTCAGCCTTGCCACATTTTCTTAACTGGCTATAAAGGAGGGCACTCTGTTGGCACATTTACTTGAGGCCCTGCTTCCCAGGCTGAAAACTTTGCTCCCATTCCTTAGGTGGCACATTGGCTCAGAACTGCCCTACCCAAAGGATTCAGGGATGTGCAGCCTGATTAGTTGAGATCAGCCCTTCTGGCTCTTTCATGGATGAAACCAACTGGGAAAGAGCCCTTTAAGCTGGGGACCATGGTGTCTTTCCCTAGTCTACACACAAACAGCTCTTTGAGGGAGGAGAGCTGCTGGCGTTTGGTAGCAAAACCTCCTATTCTGAAGGGAAACATTTCGTTGTAAGCGGGTAGATTCAGCCTGGCCACATTTTCTCAGCTGGCTATAAAGGAGTGCACTCTGTTGGCAGACTTACCTGAGGACCTTCGTCCCAGGCTGGAATCTTTGCTTTCATTCCTTAGGTGGCACATTGGCTCAGAACTGCCCTACCCCAAGGATACAGGGATGTGCAGCCCGATTAGTTGAGATCAGCCCTTCTGGCTCTTTCATGGATGAAACCAACTGGGAAAAGAGCCGTTCTAAGCTGGGGACCATGGTGTCTTTCCCTAATCTACACAGAAACAGAACACTGAGGGAGAGGAGCTGCTGGCGTTTGGTAGCAAAATCTCCTATTCTGAAGAGAAACATTTCGTTGTAAGCGGGTAGATTCAGCGTTGCCACTTTTGCTCAGCTGGCTATAAAGGAGGGCACTCTGTTGGCAGATTTACTTGAGGCCCTGATTCCCAGGCTGAAAACTTTGCTTTCATTCCTTAGGTGGCACATTGGCTCAGAACTGCCCTACCCCAAGGATTCAGGGATGTGCAGCCCGATTTGTTGAGATCAGCCCTTCTGACACTTTCATGGATGAACCCAAATGGGAAAAGAGCCGTTCTAAACTGGGGACCATGGTGTCTTTCCCTAGTCTACACAGAAACAGCACTCTGAGGGAGACGAGCTGCTGGCATTTGGTAGCAAAATCTCCTAAGCTGAAAAGTATCATTTCGTTGTAAGAGGGTTGCATTAGCCTAGCCACATTTTCTCAACTGGCTATAAAGGAGGGCAGTCAGTAGGCCTCACCCTTCAAGCCCACTCCAATTTCATAGAGAAATCACCAGGCCTCGGTGTGCTTTCCTGTGGCAAGGAAACTTTTCTTTCATTCCTTAGGTGGCACATTGGCTCAGAACTGCCCTACCCCATGGATTCCGGGATGTGCAGCCCGATTAGTTGAGATCAGCCCTTCTGGCTCTTTCATGGATGAAACCAACTGGGAAAGAGCCCTTTTAAGCTGGGGACCATGGTGTCTTTCCCTAGTCTGCACACAAACAGCCCTCTGAGGTAGGAGAGCTGCTGGCGTTTGGTAGCAAAACCTCCTATTCTGAAGGGAAACATTTCGTTGTAAGCGGGTAGATTCAGCCTTGCCACATTTTCTCAGCTGGCTATAAAGGAGGGAACTCTGTTGGCAGACTTACTTGAGGCACTGCTTCCCAGGCCGAAAACTTTGCTTTCATTCCTTCGGTGGCACATTGGCTCAGAACTGCCCTACCCCAAGGATACAGGGTTGTGCAGCCCGATTAGTTGAGATAAGCCTTTCTCACTCAGTCATGGATGAAACCAACTGGGAAAAGAGCCGGTATAAGCTCGGGACCATGGTGTCTTTCCCTAGTCTACACAGAAACAGCACTCTGAGGGAGAGGAGCTGCTGGCGTTTGGTAGCAAAATCTCCTATTCTGAAGAGACACCTTTCGGTGTAAGCGGCTTGCATCAGCCTTGCCACATTTTCTCAACTGGCTATAAAGGAAGGCAGTCAGTAGGCCTCACCCTTCAAGCCCACTCCAATTTCATGGAGAAAACACCAGGCCTCGGTGTGCTTTCCAGTGGCAAGGAAACTTTTCTTTCATTCCTTAGGTGGCACATTGGCTCCGAACTGCCCTACTCCATGGATTAGGGGATGTGCAGCCCGATTAGTTGAGATCAGCCCTTCTGGCTCTTTCATGGATGAAACCAACTGGGAAAAGAGCCGTTCTAAGCTGGGGACCATGGTGTCTTTCCCTAGTCTACACAGAAACAGCTCACTGAGGGAGAGGAGCTGCTGGCGTTTGGTAGCAAAATCTCCTATTCTGAAGAGAAACATTTCGTTGTAAGCGGGTAGATACAGCGTTGCCACTTTTGCTCAGCTGGCTATAAAGGAGGGCACTCTGTTGGCAGATTTACTTGAGGCCCTGCTTCCCAGGCTGAAAACTTTGCTCTCATTCCTTAGGTGGCACATTGGCTCAGAACTGCCCTACCCAAAGGATTCAGGGATGTGCAGCCTGATTAGTTGAGATCAGCCCTTCTGGCTCTTTCATGGATGAAACCAACTGGGAAAGAGCCCTTTAAGCTGGGGACCATGGTGTCTTTCCCTAGTCTACACACAAACAGCTCTTTGAGGGAGGAGAGCTGCTGGCGTTTGGTAGCAAAACCTCCTATTCTGAAGGGAAACATTTCGTTGTAAGCGGGTAGATTCAGCCTGGCCACATTTTCTCAGCTGGCTATAAAGGAGGGCACTCTGTTGGCACACTTACTTGAGGTCATGCGTCCCAGGCTGAAATCTTTGCTTTCATTCCTTAGGTGGCACATTGGCTCAGAACTGCCCTACCCAAGGATACAGGAATGTGCAGCCCGATTTGTTGAGATCAGCCCTTCTGGCTCTTTCATGGATGAAACCAAGTGGGAAAAGAGCCGTTCTAAGCTGGGGACCATGGTGTCTTTCCCTAGTCTGCACAGAAACAGCACTCTGAGGGAGACGAGCTGCTGGCGTTTGGTAGCAAAATCTCCTATGCTGAAGAGTATCATTTTGTTGTAAGAGGGTTGCATTAGCCTAGCCACATTTTCTCAACTGGCTATAAAGGAGGGCAGTCAGTAGGCCTCACCCTTCAAGCCCATTCCCATTTCATAGAGAAATCACCAGGCCTCGGTGTGCTTTCCTGTGGCAAGGAAACTTTTCTTTCGTTCCTTAGGTGGCACATTGGCTCAGAACTGCCCTACCCCATGGATTCCAGGATGTGCAGCCCGATTAGTTGAGATCAGCCCTTCTGGCTCTTTCATGGATGAAACCAACTGGGAAAGAGCCCTTTTAAGCTGGGGACCATGGTGTCTTTCCCTAGTCTGCACACAAACAGCCCTCTGAGGTAGGAGAGCTGCTGGCGTTTGGTAGCAAAACCTCCTATTCTGAAGGGAAACATTTCGTTGTAAGCGGGTAGATTCAGCCTTGCCACATTTTCTCAGCTGGCTATAAAGGAGGGAACTCTGTTGGCAGACTTACTTGAGGCACTGCTTCCCAGGCCGAAAACTTTGCTTTCATTCCTTCGGTGGCACATTGGCTCAGAACTGCCCTACCCCAAGGATACAGGGTTGTGCAGCCCGATTAGTTGAGATAAGCCTTTCTCACTCAGTCATGGATGAAACCAACTGGGAAAAGAGCCGGTATAAGCTCGGGACCATGGTGTCTTTCCCTAGTCTACACAGAAACAGCACTCTGAGGGAGAGGAGCTGCTGGCGTTTGGTAGCAAAATCTCCTATTCTGAAGAGACACCTTTCGGTGTAAGCGGCTTGCATCAGCCTTGCCACATTTTCTCAACTGGCTATAAAGGAAGGCAGTCAGTAGGCCTCACCCTTCAAGCCCACTCCAATTTCATGGAGAAAACACCAGGCCTCGGTGTGCTTTCCTGTGGCAAGGAAACTTTTCTTTCATTCCTTAGGTGGCACATTGGCTCCGAACTGCCCTACCCCATGGATTAGGGGATGTGCAGCCCGATTAGTTGAGATCAGCCCTTCTGGCTCTTTCATGGATGAAACCAACTGGGAAAAGAGCCGTTCTAAGCTGGGGACCATGGTGTCTTTCCCTAGTCTACACAGAAACAGCTCACTGAGGGAGAGGAGCTGCTGGCGTTTGGTAGCAAAATCTCCTATTCTGAAGAGAAACATTTCGTTGTAAGCGGGTAGATACAGCGTTGCCACTTTTGCTCAGCTGGCTATAAAGGAGGGCACTCTGTTGGCAGATTTACTTGAGGCCCTGCTTCCCAGGCTGAAAACTTTGCTCTCATTCCTTAGGTGGCACATTGGCTCAGAACTGCCCTACCCAAAGGATTCAGGGATGTGCAGCCTGATTAGTTGAGATCAGCCCTTCTGGCTCTTTCATGGATGAAACCAACTGGGAAAGAGCCCTTTAAGCTGGGGACCATGGTGTCTTTCCCTAGTCTACACACAAACAGCTCTTTGAGGGAGGAGAGCTGCTGGCGTTTGGTAGCAAAACCTCCTATTCTGAAGGGAAACATTTCGTTGTAAGCGGGTAGATTCAGCCTGGCCACATTTTCTCAGCTGGCTATAAAGGAGGGCACTCTGTTGGCACACTTACTTGAGGTCATGCGTCCCAGGCTGAAATCTTTGCTTTCATTTCTTAGGTGGCACATTGGCTCAGAACTGCCCTACCCAAGGATACAGGAATGTGCAGCCCGATTTGTTGAGATCAGCCCTTCTGGCTCTTTCATGGATGAAACCAAGTGGGAAAAGAGCCGTTCTAAGCTGGGGACCATGGTGTCTTTCCCTAGTCTGCACAGAAACAGCACTCTGAGGGAGACGAGCTGCTGGCGTTTGGTAGCAAAATCTCCTATGCTGAAGAGTATCATTTTGTTGTAAGAGGGTTGCATTAGCCTAGCCACATTTTCTCAACTGGCTATAAAGGAGGGCAGTCAGTAGGCCTCACCCTTCAAGCCCATTCCCATTTCATAGAGAAATCACCAGGCCTCGGTGTGCTTTCCTGTGGCAAGGAAACTTTTCTTTCGTTCCTTAGGTGGCACATTGGCTCAGAACTGCCCTACCCCATGGATTCCGGGATGTGCAGCCCGATTAGTTGAGATCAGCCCTTCTGGCTCTTTCATGGATGAAACCAACTGGGAAAGAGCCCTTTTAAGCTGGGGACCATGGTGTCTTTCCCTAGTCTGCACACAAACAGCACTCTGAGGGAGGAGAGCTGCTGGCGTTTGGTAGCAAAACCTCCTATTCTGAAGGGAAACATTTCGTTGTAAGCGGGTAGATTCAGCCTTGCCACATTTTCTCAGCTGGCTATAAAGGAGGGCACTCTCTTGGCAGACTTACATGGGGCACTGCTTCCCAGGCCGAAAACTTTGCTTTCATTCCTTCGGTGGCACATTGGTTCAGAACTGCCCTACCCCAAGGATACAGGGTTGTGCAGCCCGATTAGTTGAGATAAGCCTTTCTGACTCTGTCATGGATGAAACCAACTGGGAAAAGAGCCGGTATAAGCTCGGGACCATGGTGTCTTTCCCTAGTCTACACAGAAACAGCACTCTGAGGGAGAGGAGCTGCTGGCGTTTGGTAGCAAAATCTCCTATTCTGAAGAGACACCTTTCGGTGTAAGCGGCTTGCATCAGCCTTGCCACATTTTCTCAACTGGCTATAAAGGAATGCAGTCAGTAGGCCTCACCCTTCAAGCCCACTCCAATTTCATGGAGAAAACACCAGGCCTCGGTGTGCTTTCCTGTGGCAAGGAAACTTTTCTTTCATTCCTTAGGTGGCACATTGGCTCCAAACTCCCCTACCCCATGGATTAGGGGATGTGCAGCCCGATTAGTTCAGATCAGCACTTCTGGCTCTTTCTTGGATGAAAGCAACTGGGAAAAGAGCCGTTCTAAGCTGGGGACCATGGTGTCTTTCCCTAGTCTACACAGAAACAACACACTGAGGGAGAGGAGCTGCTGGCGTTTGGTACCAACATCTCCTATTCTGAAGAGAATCATTTCGTTGTAAGCGGGTTCCCTCAGCCTTGCCACATTTTCTTAACTGGCTATAAAGGAGGGCACTCTGTTGGCAGACTTACTTGAGGTCCTGCGTCCCAGGGTGAAAACTTTGCTTTCTTTCCTTATGTGGCACATTGGCTCAGAACTGCCCTACCCCAAGGATTCAGGGATGTGCAGCCCGATTAGTTGAGATCAGCCTTTCTGGCTCTTTCATGGATGAAACCAACTGGGAAAACAGCCGTTCTAAGCTGGGGACCATGGTGTCTTTCCCTAGTCTACACAGAAACAGCACACTGAGGGAGAGGAGCTGCTTCCGTTGGGTAGTAACATCTGCTATTCTGAAGAGAAACATTTCGCTGTAAGCGGGTATATTCAGCCTTGCCACATTTTCTCAGCTGACTATAAACGAGGGCACTCTGTTGGCAGACTTACTTGAGGAACTTCGTCCAAGGCTGGAATCTTTGCTTTCATTCCTTAGGTGGCACATTGGCTCAGAACTGCCCTACCCCAAGGATACAGGGATGTGCAGCCCGATTAGTTGTGATCAGCCCTTCTGGCTCTTTCATGAATGAGACCCACTTGGAAAAGAGCCGTTCTAAGCTGGGGACCATGGTGTCTTTCCCTAGTCTACACAGAAACAGCACTCTGAGGGAGACGAGCTGCTGGCGTTTGGTAGCAAAATCTCCTATTCTGAAGAGCATCATTTCGTTGTAAGAGGGTTGCATTAGCCTAGCCACATTTTCTCAACTGGCTATAAAGGAGGGCAGTCAGTAGGCCTCACCCTTCAAGCCCACTCCAATTTCATGGAGAAAACACCAGGCCTCGGTGTGCTTTCCTGTGGCAAGGAAACTTTTCTTTCATTCCTTAGGTGGCACATTGGCTCCGAACTGCCCTACCACATGGTTTCCGGGATGTGCAGCCCGATTAGTTGAGATCAGCCCTTCTGGCTCTTTCATGGATGAAACCAAATGGGAAAAGATCCGTTCTAAGCTGGGGACCATGGTGTCTTTCCCTAGTCTACACAGAAACAGCACTCTGAGGGAGACGAGCTGCTGTCGTTTGGTAGCAAAATCTCCTATTCTGAAGAGTATCATTTCGTTGTAAGAGGGTTGCATTAGCCTAGCCACATTTTCTCAACTGGCTATAAAGGAGGGCAGTCAGTAGGCCACACCCTTTAAGCCCACTCCAATTTCATAGAGAAAACACCAGGCCTCGGTGTGCTTTCCTGTGTCAAGGAAACTTTTCTTTCATTCCTTAGGTGGCATATTGACTCATAACTGCCCTACCCCATGGATATCGGTATATGCAGCCCGATTAGTTGACATCAGCCCTTCTGGCTCTTTCATGGATGAAACCCACTGGGAAAAGAGCCGTTCTAAGCTGGGGACCATGGTGTCTTTCCCTAGTCTACACAGAAACAGCACTCTGAGGGAGAGGAGCTGCTGGCGTTTGGTAGCAAAACCTCCTATTCTGAAGGGAAACTTTTCGTTGTAAGAGGGTAGATTCAGCCTTGCCACATTTTCTCAGCTGGCTATAAAGGAGGACACTGTGTTGGCAGACTTACTTTAGGCACTGCTTCCCAGGCCGAAAACTTTGCTTTCATTCCTTCGGTGGCACATTGGCTCAGAACTGCCCTACCCCAAGGATACAGGGTTGTGCAGCCCGATTAGTTGAGATAAGCCTTTCTCACTCAGTCATGGATGAAACCAACTGGGAAAAGAGCCGGTATAAGCTCGGGACCATGGTGTCTTTCCCTAGTCTACACAGAAACAGCACTCTGAGGGAGACGAGCTGCTGGCGTTTGGTAGCAAAATCTCCTATGCTGAAGAGTATCATTTCGTTGTAAGAGGGTTGCATTAGCCTAGCCACATTTTCTCAACTGGCTATAAAGGAGGGCAGTCAGTAGGCCTCACCCTTCAAGCCCATTCCAATTTCATAGAGAAATCACCAGGCCTCGGTGTGCTTTCCTGTGGCAAGGAAACTTTTCTTTCGTTCCTTAGGTGGCACATTGGCTCAGAACTGCCCTACCCCATGGATTCCGGGATGTGCAGCCCGATTAGTTGAGATCAGCCCTTCTGGCTCTTTCATGAATGAAACCAACTGGGAAAGAGCCCTTTAAGCTGGGGACCATGGTGTCTTTCCCTAGTCTGCACACAAACAGCACTCTGAGGGAGGAGAGCTGCTGGCGTTTGGTAGCAAAACCTCCTATTCTGAAGGGAAACATTTCGTTGTAAGCGGGTAGATTCAGCCTTGCCACATTTTCTCAGCTGGCTATAAAGGAGGGCACTCTGTTGGCAGATTTACTTGAGGCCCTGCTTCCCAGGCTGAAAACTTTGCTCTCATTCCTTAGGTGGCACATTGGCTCAGAACTGCCCTACCCAAAGGATTCAGGGATGTGCAGCCTGATTAGTTGAGATCAGCCCTTCTGGCTCTTTCATGGATGAAACCAACTGGGAAAGAGCCCTTTAAGCTGGGGACCATGGTGTCTTTCCCTAGTCTACACACAAACAGCTCTTTGAGGGTGGAGAGCTGCTGGCGTTTGGTAGCAAAACCTCCTATTCTGAAGGGAAACATTTCGTTGTAAGCGGGTAGATTCAGCCTGGCCACATTTTCTCAGCTGGCTATAAAGGAGGGCACTCTGTTGGCAGTCTTACTTGAGGCACTGCTTCCCAGGCCGAAAACTTTGCTTTCATTCTTTCGGTGGCACATTGGCTCAGAACTGCCCTACCCCAAGGATACAGGGTTGTGCAGCCCGATTACTTGAGATGTCTTTCTGACTCTGTCATGGATGAAACCAACTGGGAAAAGAGACGGTCTAAGCTCGGGACCATGGTGTCTTTCCCTAGTCTACACAGAAACAGCACTCTGAGGGAGACGAGCTGCTGGCGTTTGGTAGCAAAATCTCCTATGCTGAAGAGTATCATTTCCTTGTAAGAGGGTTGCATTAGCCTAGCCTCATTTTCTCAACTGGCTATAAAGGAGGGCAGTCAGTGGGCCTCACCCTTCAAGCCCACTCCAATTTCATAGAGAAAACACCAGGCCTCGGTGTGCTTCCCTGTGGCAAGGAAACTTTTCTTTCATTCCTTATGTGGCACATTGGCTCAGAACTGCCCTACCACATGGTTTCCGGGATGTGCAGCCCGATTAGTTGAGATCAGCCCTTCTGACACTTTCATGGATGAAACCAAATGGGAAAAGATCCGTTCTAAGCTGGGGACCATGGTGTCTTTCCCTAGTCTACACAGAAACAGCACTCTGAGGGAGACGAGCTGCTGTCGTTTGGTAGCAAAATCTCCTATTCTGAAGAGTATCATTTCGTTGTAAGAGGGTTGCATTAGCCTAGCCACATTTTCTCAACTGGCTATAAAGGAGGGCAGTCAGTAGGCCTCACCCTTTAAGCCCACTCCAATTTCATAGAGAAAACACCAGGCCTCGGTGTGCTTTCCTGTGTCAAGGAAACTTTTCTTTCATTCCTTAGGTGGCATATTGACTCATAACTGCCCTACCCCATGGATATCGGTATATGCAGCCCGATTAGTTGACATCAGCCCTTCTGGCTCTTTCATGGATGAAACCCACTGGGAAAAGAGCCGTTCTAAGCTGGGGACCATGGTGTCTTTCCCTAGTCTACACAGAAACAGCACTCTGAGGGAGAGGAGCTGCTGGCGTTTGGTAGCAAAACCTCCTATTCTGAAGGGAAACTTTTCGTTGTAAGAGGGTAGATTCAGCCTTGCCACATTTTCTCAGCTGGCTATAAAGGAGGACACGGTGTTGGCAGACTTACTTTAGGCACTGCTTCCCAGGCCGAAAACTTTGCTTTCATTCCTTCGGTGGCACATTGGCTCAGAACTGCCCTACCCCAAGGATACAGGGTTGTGCAGCCCGATTAGTTGAGATAAGCCTTTCTCACTCAGTCATGGATGAAACCAACTGGGAAAAGAGCCGGTATAAGCTCGGGACCATGGTGTCTTTCCCTAGTCTACACAGAAACAGCACTCTGAGGGAGAGGAGCTGCTGGCGTTTGGTAGCAAAATCTCCTATTCTGAAGAGACACCTTTCGGTGTAAGCGGCTTGCATCAGCCTTGCCACATTTTCTCAACTGGCTATAAAGGAAGGCAGTCAGTAGGCCTCACCCTTCAAGCCCACTCCAATTTCATGGAGAAAACACCAGGCCTCGGTGTGCTTTCCTGTGGCAAGGAAACTTTTCTTTCATTCCTTAGGTGGCACATTGGCTCCGAACTGCCCTACCCCATGGATTAGGGGATGTGCAGCCCGATTAGTTGAGATCAGCCCTTCTGGCTCTTTCATGGATGAAACCAACTGGGAAAAGAGCCGTTCTAAGCTGGGGACCATGGTGTCTTTCCCTAGTCTACACAGAAACAGCTCACTGAGGGAGAGGAGCTGCTGGCGTTTGGTAGCAAAATCTCCTATTCTGAAGAGAAACATTTCGTTGTAAGCGGGTAGATACAGCGTTGCCACTTTTGCTCAGCTGGCTATAAAGGAGGGCACTCTGTTGGCAGATTTACTTGAGGCCCTGCTTCCCAGGCTGAAAACTTTGCTCTCATTCCTTAGGTGGCACATTGGCTCAGAACTGCCCTACCCAAAGGATTCAGGGATGTGCAGCCTGATTAGTTGAGATCAGCCCTTCTGGCTCTTTCATGGATGAAACCAACTGGGAAAGAGCCCTTTAAGCTGGGGACCATGGTGTCTTTCCCTAGTCTACACACAAACAGCTCTTTGAGGGAGGAGAGCTGCTGGCGTTTGGTAGCAAAACCTCCTATTCTGAAGGGAAACATTTCGTTGTAAGCGGGTAGAGTCAGCCTGGCCACATTTTCTCAGCTGGCTATAAAGGAGGGCACTCTGTTGGCACACTTACTTGAGGTCATGCGTCCCAGGCTGAAATCTTTGCTTTCATTCCTTAGGTGGCACATTGGCTCAGAACTGCCCTACCCAAGGATACAGGAATGTGCAGCCCGATTTGTTGAGATCAGCCCTTCTGGCTCTTTCATGGATGAAACCAAGTGGGAAAAGAGCCGTTCTAAGCTGGGGACCATGGTGTCTTTCCCTAGTCTACACAGAAACAGCACTCTGAGGGAGACGAGCTGCTGGCGTTTGGTAGCAAAATCTCCTATGCTGAAGAGTATCATTTCGTTGTAAGAGGGTTGCATTAGCCTAGCCACATTTTCTCAACTGGCTATAAAGGAGGGCAGTCAGTAGGCCTCACCCTTCAAGCCCATTCCAATTTCATAGAGAAATCACCAGGCCTCGGTGTGCTTTCCTGTGGCAAGGAAACTTTTCTTTCGTTCCTTAGGTGGCACATTGGCTCAGAACTGCCCTACCCCAAGGATTCCGGGATGTGCAGCCCGATTAGTTGAGATCAGCCCTTCTGGCTATTTCATGAATGAAACCAACTGGGAAAGAGCCCTTTAAGCTGGGGACCATGGTGTCTTTCCCTAGTCTACACACAAACAGCTCTTTGAGGGGGGAGAGCTGCTGGCGTTTGGTAGCAAAACCTCCTATTCTGAAGGGAAACATTTCGTTGTAAGCGGGTAGATTCAGCCTGGCCACATTTTCTCAGCTGGCTATAAAGGAGGGCACTCTGTTGGCACACTTACTTGAGGTCATGCGTCCCAGGCTGAAATCTTTGCTTTCATTCCTTAGGTGGCACATTGGCTCAGAACTGCCCTACCCAAGGATACAGGAATGTGCAGCCCGATTTGTTGAGATCAGCCCTTCTGCCTCTTTCATGGATGAAACCCACTGGGAAAAGAGCCGTTCTATGCTGGGGACCATGGTGTCTTTCCCTAGTCTACACAGAAACAGCACTCTGAGGGAGACGAGCTGCTGGCGTTTGGTAGCAAAATCTCCTATGCTGAAGAGTATCATTTCGTTGTAAGAGGGTTGCATTAGCCTAGCCACATTTTCTCAACTGGCTATAAAGGAGGGCAGTCAGTAGGCCTCACCCTTCAAGCCCATTCCAATTTCATAGAGAAATCACCAGGCCTCGGTGTGCTTTCCTGTGGCAAGGAAACTTTTCTTTCGTTCCTTAGGTGGCACATTGGCTCAGAACTGCCCTACCCCATGGATTCCGGGATGTGCAGCCCGATTAGTTGAGATCAGCCCTTCTGGCTCTTTCATGGATGAAACCAACTGGGAAAGAGCCCTTTTAAGCTGGGGACCATGGTGTCTTTCCCTAGTCTGCACACAAACAGCACTCTAAGGGAGGAGAGCTGCTGGCGTTTGGTAGCAAAACCTCCTATTCTGAAGGGAAACATTTCGTTGTAAGCGGGTAGATTCAGCCTTGCCACATTTTCTCAGCTGGCTATAAAGGAGGGCACTCTGTTGGCAGACTTACTTGGGGCACTGCTTCCCAGGCCGAAAACTTTGCTTTCATTCCTTAGGTGGCACATTGGCTCAGAACTGCCCTACCCCATGGATTCCGGGATGTGCAGCCCGATTAGTTGAGATCAGCCCTTCTGGCTCTTTCATGGATGAAACCAACTGGGAAAGAGCCCTTTTAAGCTGGGGACCATGGTGTCTTTCCCTAGTCTGCACACAAACAGCACTCTAAGGGAGGAGAGCTGCTGGCGTTTGGTAGCAAAACCTCCTATTCTGAAGGGAAACATTTCGTTGTAAGCGGGTAGATTCAGCCTTGCCACATTTTCTCAGCTGGCTATAAAGGAGGGCACTCTGTTGGCAGACTTACTTGGGGCACTGCTTCCCAGGCCGAAAACTTTGCTTTCATTCCTTCGGTGGCACATTGGTTCAGAACTGCCCTACCCCAAGGATACAGGGTTGTGCAGCCCGATTAGTTGAGATAAGCCTTTCTGACTCTGTCATGGATGAAACCAACTGGGAAAAGAGCCGGTATAAGCTCGGGACCATGGTGTCTTTCCCTAGTCTACACAGAAACAGCACTCTGAGGGAGAGGAGCTGCTGGCGTTTGGTAGCAAAATCTCCTATTCTGAAGAGACACCTTTCGGTGTAAGCGGCTTGCATCAGCCTTGCCACATTTTCTCAACTGGCTATAAAGGAGACCAGTCAGTAGGCCTCACCCTTCAAGCCCACTCCAATTTCATGGAGAAAACACCAGGCCTCGGTGTGCTTTCCTGTGGCAAGGAAACTTTTCTTTCATTCCTTAGGTGGCACATTGGCTCCGAACTGCCCTACCCCATGGATTAGGGGATGTGCAGCCCGATTAGTTGAGATCAGCACTTCTGGCTCTTTCTTGGATGAAAGCAACTGGGAAAAGAGCCGTTCTAAGCTGGGGACCATGGTGTCTTTCCCTAGTCTACACAGAAACAACACACTGAGGGAGAGGAGCTGCTGGCGTTTGGTAGCAACATCTCCTATTCTGAAGAGAATCATTTCGTTGTAAGCGGGTTCCGTCAGCCATGCCACATTTTCTTAACTGGCTATAAAGGAGGGCACTCTGTTGGCAGACTTACTTGAGGTCCTGCGTCCCAGGGTGAAAACTTTGCTTTCTTTCCTTATGTGGCACATTGGCTCAGAACTGCCCTACCCCAAGGATTCAGGGATGTGCAGCCCGATTAGTTGAGATCAGCCCTTCTGGCTCTTTCATGGATGAAACCAACTGGGAAAACAGCCGTTCTAAGCTGGGGACCATGGTGTCTTTCCCTAGTCTACACAGAAACAGCACACTGAGGGAGAGGAGCTGCTTCCGTTGGGTAGTAACATCTGCTATTCTGAAGAGAAACATTTCGCTGTAAGCAGGTATATTCAGCCTTGCCACATTTTCTCAGCTGACTATAAACGAGGGCACTCTGTTGGCAGACTTACTTGAGGAACTTCGTCCAAGGCTGGAATCTTTGCTTTCATTCCTTAGGTGGCACATTGGCTCAGAACTGCCCTACCCGAAGGATACAGGGATGTGCAGCCCGATTAGTTGAGATCAGCCCTTCTGGCTCTTTCATGAATGAGACCCACTGGGAAAAGAGCCGTTCTAAGCTGGGGACCATGGTGTCTTTCCCTAGTCTACACAGAAACAGCACTCTGAGGGAGACGAGCTGCTGGCGTTTGGTAGCAAAATCTCCTATTCTGAAGAGTATCATTTCGTTGTAAGAGGGTTGCATTACCCTAGACACATTTTCTCAACTGGCTATAAAGGAGGGCAGTCAGTAGGCCTCACCCTTCAAGCCCACTCCAATTTCATGGAGAAAACACCAGGCCTCGGTGTGCTTTCCTGTGGCAAGGAAACTTTTCTTTCATTCCTTAGGTGGCACATTGGCTCCGAACTGCCCTACACAATGGATTAGGGGATGTGAAGCCCGATTAGTTGAGATCAGCCCTTCTGGCTCTTTCTTGGATGAAACCAACTGGGAAAAGAGCCGTTCTAAGCTGGGGACCATGGTGTCTTTCCCTAGTCTACACAGAAACAACACACTGAGGGAGAGGAGCTGCTGGCGTTTGGTAGCAACATCTCCTATTCTGAAGAGAATCATTTCGTTGTTAGCGGGTTCCGTCAGCCTTGCCACATTTTCTTAACTGGCTATAAAGGAGGGCACTCTGTTGGCACATTTACTTGAGGCCCTGCTTCCCAGGCTGAAAACTTTGCTCTCATTCCTTAGGTGGCACATTGGCTCAAAACTGCCCTACCCAAAGGATTCAGGGATGTGCAGCCTGATTAGTTGAGATCAGCCCTTCTGGCTCTTTCATGGATGAAACCAACTGGGAAAGAGCCCTTTAAGCTGGGGACCATGGTGTCTTTCCCTAGTCTACACACAAACAGCTCTTTGAGGGAGGAGAGCTGCTGGCGTTTGGTAGCAAAACCTCCTATTCTGAAGGGAAACATTTCGTTGTAAGCGGGTAGATTCAGCCTGGCCACATTTTCTCAGCTGGCTATAAAGGAGTGCACTCTGTTGGCAGACTTACCTGAGGACCTTCGTCCCAGGCTGGAATCTTTGCTTTCATTCCTTAGGTGGCACATTGGCTCAGAACTGCCCTACCCCAAGGATACAGGGATGTGCAGCCCGATTAGTTGAGATCAGCCCTACTGGCTCTTTCATGGATGAAACCAACTGGGAAAAGAGCCGTTCTAAGCTGGGGACCATGGTGTCTTTCCCTAGTCTACACAGAAACAGCACTCTGAGGGAGACGAGCTGCTGTCGTTTGGTAGCAAAATCTCCTATTCTGAAGAGTATCATTTCGTTGTAAGAGGGTTGCATTAGCCTAGCCACATTTTCTCAACTGGCTATAAAGGAGGGCAGTCAGTAGGCCTCACCCTTTAAGCCCACTCCAATTTCATAGAGAAAACACCAGGCCTCGGTGTGCTTTCCTGTGTCAAGGAAACTTTTCTTTCATTCCTTAGGTGGCATATTGACTCATAACTGCCCTACCCCATGGATATCGGTATATGCAGCCCGATTAGTTGACATCAGCCCTTCTGGCTCTTTCATGGATGAAACCCACTGGGAAAAGAGCCGTTCTAAGCTGGGGACCATGGTGTCTTTCCCTAGTCTACACAGAAACAGCACTCTGAGGGAGAGGAGCTGCTGGCGTTTGGTAGCAAAACCTCCTATTCTGAAGGGAAACTTTTCGTTGTAAGAGGGTAGATTCAGCCTTGCCACATTTTCTCAGCTGGCTATAAAGGAGGACACTGTGTTGGCAGACTTACTTTAGGCACTGCTTCCCAGGCCGAAAACTTTGCTTTCATTCCTTCGGTGGCACATTGGCTCAGAACTGCCCTACCCCAAGGATACAGGGTTGTGCAGCCCGATTAGTTGAGATAAGCCTTTCTCACTCAGTCATGGATGAAACCAACTGGGAAAAGAGCCGGTATAAGCTCGGGACCATGGTGTCTTTCCCTAGTCTACACAGAAACAGCACTCTGAGGGAGAGGAGCTGCTGGCGTTTGGTAGCAAAATCTCCTATTCTGAAGAGACACCTTTCGGTGTAAGCGGCTTGCATCAGCCTTGCCACATTTTCTCAACTGGCTATAAAGGAAGGCAGTCAGTAGGCCTCACCCTTCAAGCCCACTCCAATTTCATGGAGAAAACACCAGGCCTCGGTGTGCTTTCCTGTGGCAAGGAAACTTTTCTTTCATTCCTTAGGTGGCACATTGGCTCCGAACTGCCCTACCCCATGGATTAGGGGATGTGCAGCCCGATTAGTTGAGATCAGCCCTTCTGGCTCTTTCATGGATGAAACCAACTGGGAAAAGAGCCGTTCTAAGCTGGGGACCATGGTGTCTTTCCCTAGTCTACACAGAAACAGCTCACTGAGGGAGAGGAGCTGCTGGCGTTTGGTAGCAAAATCTCCTATTCTGAAGAGAAAAATTTCGTTGTAAGCGGGTAGATACAGCGTTGCCACTTTTGCTCAGCTGGCTATAAAGGAGGGCACTCTGTTGGCAGATTTACTTGAGGCCCTGCTTCCCAGGCTGAAAACTTTGCTCTCATTCCTTAGGTGGCACATTGGCTCAGAACTGCCCTACCCCAAGGATACAGGGATGTGCAGCCTGATTAGTTGAGATCAGCCCTTCTGGCTCTTTCATGGATGAAACCAACTGGGAAAGAGCCCTTTAAGCTGGGGACCATGGTGTCTTTCCCTAGTCTACACACAAACAGCTCTTTGAGGGAGGAGAGCTGCTGGCGTTTGGTAGCAAAACCTCCTATTCTGAAGGGAAACATTTCGTTGTAAGCGGGTAGATTCAGCCTGGCCACATTTTCTCAGCTGGCTATAAAGGAGGGCACTCTGTTGGCACACTTACTTGAGGTCATGCGTCCCAGGCTGAAATCTTTGCTTTCATTCCTTAGGTGGCACATTGGCTCAGAACTGCCCTACCCAAGGATACAGGAATGTGCAGCCCGATTTGTTGAGATCAGCCCTTCTGCCTCTTTCATGGATGAAACCCACTGGGAAAAGAGCCGTTCTAAGCTGGGGAACATGGTGTCTTTCCCTAGTCTACACAGAAACAGCACTCTGAGGGAGACGAGCTGCTGGCGTTTGGTAGCAAAATCTCCTATGCTGAAGAGTATCATTTCGTTGTAAGAGGGTTGCATTAGCCTAGCCACATTTTCTCAACTGGCTATAAAGGAGGGCAGTCAGTAGGCCTCACCCTTCAAGCCCATTCCAATTTCATAGAGAAATCACCAGGCCTCGGTGTGCTTTCCTGTGGCAAGGAAACTTTTCTTTCGTTCCTTAGGTGGCACATTGGCTCAGAACTGCCCTACCCCATGGATTCCGGGATGTGCAGCCCGATTATTTGAGATCAGCCCTTCTGGCTCTTTCATGGATGAAACCAACTGGGAAAGAGCCCTTTAAGCTGGGGACCATGGTGTCTTTCCCTAGTCTACACACAAACAGCTCTTTGAGGGAGGAGAGCTGCTGGCGTTTGGTAGCAAAACCTACTATTCTGAAGGGAAACATTTCGTTGTAAGCGGGTAGATTCAGCCTGGCCACATTTTCTCAGCTGGCTATAAAGGAGGGCACTCTGTTGGCACACTTACTTGAGGTCATGCGTCCCAGGCTGAAATCTTTGCTTTCATTCCTTAGGTGGCACATTGGCTCAGAACTGCCCTACCCAAGGATACAGGAATGTGCAGCCCGATTTGTTGAGATCAGCCCTTCTGCCTCTTTCATGGATGAAACCCACTGGGAAAAGAGCCGTTCTAAGCTGGGGACCATGGTGTCTTTCCCTAGTCTACACAGAAACAGCACTCTGAGGGAGACGAGCTGCTGGCGTTTGGTAGCAAAATCTCCTATGCTGAAGAGTATCATTTCGGTGTAAGCGGCTTGCATCAGCCTTGCCACATTTTCTCAACTGGCTATAAAGGAGACCAGTCAGTAGGCCTCACCCTTCAAGCCCACTCCAATTTCATGGAGAAAACACCAGGCCTCGGTGTGCTTTCCTGTGGCAAGGAAACTTTTCTTTCATTCCTTAGGTGGCACATTGGCTCCGAACTGCCCTACCCCATGGATTAGGGGATGTGCAGCCCGATTAGTTGAGATCAGCACTTCTGGATCTTTCTTGGATGAAAGCAACTGGGAAAAGAGCCGTTCTAAGCTGGGGACCATGGTGTCTTTCCCTAGTCTACACAGAAACAACACACTGAGGGAGAGGAGCTGCTGGCGTTTGGTAGCAACATCTCCTATTCTGAAGAGAATCATTTCGTTGTAAGCGGGTTCCGTCAGCCTTGCCACATTTTCTTAACTGACTATAAAGGAGGGCACTCTGTTGGCAGACTTACTTGAGGTCCTGCGTCCCAGGGTGAAAACTTTGCTTTCTTTCCTTATGTGGCACATTGGCTCAGAACTGCCCTACCCCAAGGATTCAGGGATGTGCAGCCCGATTAGTTGAGATCAGCCCTTCTGGCTCTTTCATGGATGAAACCAACTGGGAAAACAGCCGTTCTAAGCTGGGGACCATGGTGTCTTTCCCTAGTCTACACAGAAACAGCACACTGAGGGAGAGGAGCTGCTTCCGTTGGGTAGTAACATCTGCTATTCTGAAGAGAAACATTTCGCTGTAAGCGGGTATATTCAGCCTTGCCACATTTTCTCAGCTGACTATAAACGAGGGCACTCTGTTGGCAGACTTACTTGAGGAACTTCGTCCAAGGCTGGAATCTTTGCTTTCATTCCTTAGGTGGCACATTGGCTCAGAACTGCCCTACCCGAAGGATACAGGGATGTGCAGCCCGATTAGTTGAGATCAGCCCTTCTGGCTCTTTCATGAATGAGACCCACTGGGAAAAGAGCCGTTCTAAGCTGGGGACCATGGTGTCTTTCCCTAGTCTACACAGAAACAGCACTCTGAGGGAGACGAGCTGCTGGCGTTTGGTAGCAAAATCTCCTATTCTGAAGAGTATCATTTCGTTGTAAGAGGGTTGCATTACCCTAGCCACATTTTCTCAACTGGCTATAAAGGAGGGCAGTCAGTAGGCCTCACCCTTCAAGCCCACTCCAATTTCATGGAGAAAACACCAGGCCTCGGTGTGCTTTCCTGTGGCAAGGAAACTTTTCTTTCATTCCTTAGGTGGCACATTGGCTCCGAACTGCCCTACCCAATGGATTAGGGGATGTGCAGCCCGATTAGTTGAGATCAGCCCTTCTGGCTCTTTCTTGGATGAAAGCAACTGGGAAAAGAGCCGTTCTAAGCTGGGGACCATGGTGTCTTTCCCTAGTCTACACAGAAACAACACACTGAGGGAGAGGAGCTGCTGGCGTTTGGTAGCAACATCTCCTATTCTGAAGAGAATCATTTCGTTGTTAGCGGGTTCCGTCAGCCTTGCCACATTTTCTTAACTGGCTATAAAGGAGGGCACTCTGTTGGCACATTTACTTGAGGCCCTGCTTCCCAGGCTGAAAACTTTGCTCTCATTCCTTAGGTGGCACATTGGCTCAGAACTGCCCTACCCAAAGGATTCAGGGATGTGCAGCCTGATTAGTTGAGATCAGCCCTTCTGGCTCTTTCATGGATGAAACCAACTGGGAAAGAACCCTTTAAGCTGGGGACCATGGTGTCTTTCCCTAGTCTACACACAAACAGCTCTTTGAGGGAGGAGAGCTGCTGGCGTTTGGTAGCAAAACCTCCTATTCTGAAGGGAAACATTTCGTTGTAAGCGGGTAGATTCAGCCTTGCCACATTTTCTCAGCTGGCTATAAAGGAGGGCACTCTGTTGGCAGATTTACTTGAGGCCCTGCTTCCCAGGCTGAAAACTTTGCTCTCATTCCTTAGGTGGCACATTGGCTCAGAACTGCCCTACCCAAAGGATTCAGGGATGTGCAGCCTGATTAGTTGAGATCAGCCCTTCTGGCTCTTTCATGGATGAAACCAACTGGGAAAGAGCCCTTTAAGCTGGGGACCATGGTGTCTTTCCCTAGTCTACACACAAACAGCTCTTTGAGGGTGGAGAGCTGCTGGCGTTTGGTAGCAAAACCTCCTATTCTGAAGGGAAACATTTCGTTGTAAGCGGGTAGATTCAGCCTGGCCACATTTTCTCAGCTGGCTATAAAGGAGGGCACTCTGTTGGCAGTCTTACTTGAGGCCCTGCTTCCCAGGCTGAAAACTTTGCTCTCATTCCTTAGGTGGCACATTGGCTCAGAACTGCCCTACCCAAAGGATTCAGGGATGTGCAGCCTGATTAGTTGAGATCAGCCCTTCTGGCTCTTTCATGGATGAAACCAACTGGGAAAGAGCCCTTTAAGCTGGGGACCATGGTGTCTTTCCCTAGTCTACACACAAACAGCTCTTTGAGGGAGGAGAGCTGCTGGCGTTTGGTAGCAAAACCTCCTATTCTGAAGGGAAACATTTCGTTGTAAGCGGGTAGATTCAGCCTGGCCACATTTTCTCAGCTGGCTATAAAGGAGGGCACTCTGTTGGCACACTTACTTGAGGTCATGCGTCCCAGGCTGAAATCTTTGCTTTCATTCCTTAGGTGGCACATTGGCTCAGAACTGCCCTACCCAAGGATACAGGAATGTGCAGCCCGATTTGTTGAGATCAGCCCTTCTGCCTCTTTCATGGATGAAACCCACTGGGAAAAGAGCCGTTCTAAGCTGGGGACCATGGTGTCTTTCCCTAGTCTACACAGAAACAGCACTCTGAGGGAGACGAGCTGCTGGCGTTTGGTAGCAAAATCTCCTATGCTGAAGAGTATCATTTCGGTGTAAGCGGCTTGCATCAGCCTTGCCACATTTTCTCAACTGGCTATAAAGGAGACCAGTCAGTAGGCCTCACCCTTCAAGCCCACTCCAATTTCATGGAGAAAACACCAGGCCTCGGTGTGCTTTCCTGTGGCAAGGAAACTTTTCTTTCATTCCTTAGGTGGCACATTGGCTCCGAACTGCCCTACCCCATGGATTAGGGGATGTGCAGCCCGATTAGTTGAGATCAGCACTTCTGGATCTTTCTTGGATGAAAGCAACTGGGAAAAGAGCCGTTCTAAGCTGGGGACCATGGTGTCTTTCCCTAGTCTACACAGAAACAACACACTGAGGGAGAGGAGCTGCTGGCGTTTGGTAGCAACATCTCCTATTCTGAAGAGAATCATTTCGTTGTAAGCGGGTTCCGTCAGCCTTGCCACATTTTCTTAACTGACTATAAAGGAGGGCACTCTGTTGGCAGACTTACTTGAGGTCCTGCGTCCCAGGGTGAAAACTTTGCTTTCTTTCCTTATGTGGCACATTGGCTCAGAACTGCCCTACCCCAAGGATTCAGGGATGTGCAGCCCGATTAGTTGAGATCAGCCCTTCTGGCTCTTTCATGGATGAAACCAACTGGGAAAACAGCCGTTCTAAGCTGGGGACCATGGTGTCTTTCCCTAGTCTACACAGAAACAGCACACTGAGGGAGAGGAGCTGCTTCCGTTGGGTAGTAACATCTGCTATTCTGAAGAGAAACATTTCGCTGTAAGCGGGTATATTCAGCCTTGCCACATTTTCTCAGCTGACTATAAACGAGGGCACTCTGTTGGCAGACTTACTTGAGGAACTTCGTCCAAGGCTGGAATCTTTGCTTTCATTCCTTAGGTGGCACATTGGCTCAGAACTGCCCTACCCGAAGGATACAGGGATGTGCAGCCCGATTAGTTGAGATCAGCCCTTCTGGCTCTTTCATGAATGAGACCCACTGGGAAAAGAGCCGTTCTAAGCTGGGGACCATGGTGTCTTTCCCTAGTCTACACAGAAACAGCACTCTGAGGGAGACGAGCTGCTGGCGTTTGGTAGCAAAATCTCCTATTCTGAAGAGTATCATTTCGTTGTAAGAGGGTTGCATTACCCTAGCCACATTTTCTCAACTGGCTATAAAGGAGGGCAGTCAGTAGGCCTCACCCTTCAAGCCCACTCCAATTTCATGGAGAAAACACCAGGCCTCGGTGTGCTTTCCTGTGGCAAGGAAACTTTTCTTTCATTCCTTAGGTGGCACATTGGCTCCGAACTGCCCTACCCAATGGATTAGGGGATGTGCAGCCCGATTAGTTGAGATCAGCCCTTCTGGCTCTTTCTTGGATGAAAGCAACTGGGAAAAGAGCCGTTCTAAGCTGGGGACCATGGTGTCTTTCCCTAGTCTACACAGAAACAACACACTGAGGGAGAGGAGCTGCTGGCGTTTGGTAGCAACATCTCCTATTCTGAAGAGAATCATTTCGTTGTTAGCGGGTTCCGTCAGCCTTGCCACATTTTCTTAACTGGCTATAAAGGAGGGCACTCTGTTGGCACATTTACTTGAGGCCCTGCTTCCCAGGCTGAAAACTTTGCTCTCATTCCTTAGGTGGCACATTGGCTCAGAACTGCCCTACCCAAAGGATTCAGGGATGTGCAGCCTGATTAGTTGAGATCAGCCCTTCTGGCTCTTTCATGGATGAAACCAACTGGGAAAGAGCCCTTTAAGCTGGGGACCATGGTGTCTTTCCCTAGTCTACACACAAACAGCTCTTTGAGGGAGGAGAGCTGCTGGCGTTTGGTAGCAAAACCTCCTATTCTGAAGGGAAACATTTCGTTGTAAGCGGGTAGATTCAGCCTGGCCACATTTTCTCAGCTGGCTATAAAGGAGTGCACTCTGTTGGCAGACTTACCTGAGGACCTTCGTCCCAGGCTGGAATCTTTGCTTTCATTCCTTAGGTGGCACATTGGCTCAGAACTGCCCTACCCCAAGGATACAGGGATGTGCAGCCCGATTAGTTGAGATCAGCCCTTCTGGCTCTTTCATGAATGAAACCAACTGGGAAAGAGCCCTTTAAGCTGGGGACCATGGTGTCTTTCCCTAGTCTGCACACAAACAGCACTCTGAGGGAGGAGAGCTGCTGGCGTTTGGTAGCAAAACCTCCTATTCTGAAGGGAAACATTTCGTTGTAAGCGGGTAGATTCAGCCTTGCCACATTTTCTCAGCTGGCTATAAAGGAGGGCACTCTGTTGGCAGATTTACTTGAGGCCCTGCTTCCCAGGCTGAAAACTTTGCTCTCATTCCTTAGGTGGCACATTGGCTCAGAACTGCCCTACCCAAAGGATTCAGGGATGTGCAGCCTGATTAGTTGAGATCAGCCCTTCTGGCTCTTTCATGGATGAAACCAACTGGGAAAGAGCCCTTTAAGCTGGGGACCATGGTGTCTTTCCCTAGTCTACACACAAACAGCTCTTTGAGGGTGGAGAGCTGCTGGCGTTTGGTAGCAAAACCTCCTATTCTGAAGGGAAACATTTCGTTGTAAGCGGGTAGATTCAGCCTGGCCACATTTTCTCAGCTGGCTATAAAGGAGGGCACTC
This sequence comes from Eschrichtius robustus, assembly GCF_028021215.1. Lineage (NCBI taxonomy): Eukaryota > Metazoa > Chordata > Mammalia > Artiodactyla > Eschrichtiidae > Eschrichtius > Eschrichtius robustus. The sequence continues at coordinate 34,279,863 of NC_090843.1, forward strand.
TGTTGGCAGTCTTACTTGAGGCACTGCTTCCCAGGCCGAAAACTTTGCTTTCATTCTTTCGGTGGCACATTGGCTCAGAACTGCCCTACCCCAAGGATACAGGGTTGTGCAGCCCGATTACTTGAGATGTCTTTCTGACTCTGTCATGGATGAAACCAACTGGGAAAAGAGACGGTCTAAGCTCGGGACCATGGTGTCCTTCCCTAGTCTACACAGAAACAGCACTCTGAGGGAGACGAGCTGCTGGCGTTTGGTAGCAAAATCTCCTATGCTGAAGAGTATCATTTCCTTGTAAGAGGGTTGCATTAGCCTAGCCTCATTTTCTCAACTGGCTATAAAGGAGGGCAGTCAGTGGGCCTCACCCTTCAAGCCCACTCCAATTTCATAGAGAAAACACCAGGCCTCGGTGTGCTTCCCTGTGGCAAGGAAACTTTTCTTTCATTCCTTATGTGGCACATTGGCTCAGAACTGCCCTACCACATGGTTTCCGGGATGTGCAGCCCGATTAGTTGAGATCAGCCATTCTGACACTTTCATGGATGAAACCAAATGGGAAAAGATCCGTTCTAAGCTGGGGACCATGGTGTCTTTCCCTAGTCTACACAGAAACAGCACTCTGAGGGAGACGAGCTGCTGTCGTTTGGTAGCAAAATCTCCTATTCTGAAGAGTATCATTTCGTTGTAAGAGGGTTGCATTAGCCTAGCCACATTTTCTCAACTGGCTATAAAGGAGGGCAGTCAGTAGGCCTCACCCTTTAAGCCCACTCCAATTTCATAGAGAAAACACCAGGCCTCGGTGTGCTTTCCTGTGTCAAGGAAACTTTTCTTTCATTCCTTAGGTGGCATATTGACTCATAACTGCCCTACCCCATGGATATCGGTATATGCAGCCCGATTAGTTGACATCAGCCCTTCTGGCTCTTTCATGGATGAAACCCACTGGGAAAAGAGCCGTTCTAAGCTGGGGACCATGGTGTCTTTCCCTAGTCTACACAGAAACAGCACTCTGAGGGAGAGGAGCTGCTGGCGTTTGGTAGCAAAAGCTCCTATTCTGAAGGGAAACTTTTCGTTGTTAGAGGGTAGATTCAGCCTTGCCACATTTTCTCAGCTGGCTATAAAGGAGGACACTGTGTTGGCAGACTTACTTTAGGCACTGCTTCCCAGGCCGAAAACTTTGCTTTCATTCCTTCGGTGGCACATTGGCTCAGAACTGCCCTACCCCAAGGATACAGGGTTGTGCAGCCCGATTAGTTGAGATAAGCCTTTCTCACTCAGTCATGGATGAAACCAACTGGGAAAAGAGCCGGTATAAGCTCGGGACCATGGTGTCTTTCCCTAGTCTACACAGAAACAGCACTCTGAGGGAGAGGAGCTGCTGGCGTTTGGTAGCAAAATCTCCTATTCTGAAGAGACACCTTTCGGTGTAAGTGGCTTGCATCAGCCTTGCCACATTTTCTCAACTGGCTATAAAGGAAGGCAGTCAGTAGGCCTCACCCTTCAAGCCCACTCCAATTTCATGGAGAAAACACCAGGCCTCGGTGTGCTTTCCTGTGGCAAGGAAACGTTTCTTTCATTCCTTAGGTGGCACATTGGCTCCGAACTGCCCTACCCCATGGATTAGGGGATGTGCAGCCCGATTAGTTGAGATCAGCCCTTCTGGCTCTTTCATGGATGAAACCAACTGGGAAAAGAGCCGTTCTAAGCTGGGGACCATGGTGTCTTTCCCTAGTCTACACAGAAACAGCTCACTGAGGGAGAGGAGCTGCTGGCGTTTGGTAGCAAAATCTCCTATTCTGAAGAGAAACATTTCGTTGTAAGCGGGTAGATACAGCGTTGCCACTTTTGCTCAGCTGGCTATAAAGGAGGGCACTCTGTTGGCAGATTTACTTGAGGCCCTGCTTCCCAGGCTGAAAACTTTGCTCTCATTCCTTAGGTGGCACATTGGCTCAGAACTGCCCTACCCAAAGGATTCAGGGATGTGCAGCCTGATTAGTTGAGATCAGCCCTTCTGGCTCTTTCATGGATGAAACCAACTGGGAAAGAGCCCTTTAAGCTGGGGACCATGGTGTCTTTCCCTAGTCTACACACAAACAGCTCTTTGAGGGAGGAGAGCTGCTGGCGTTTGGTAGCAAAACCTCCTATTCTGAAGGGAAACATTTCGTTGTAAGCGGGTAGAGTCAGCCTGGCCACATTTTCTCAGCTGGCTATAAAGGAGGGCACTCTGTTGGCACACTTACTTGAGGTCATGCGTCCCAGGCTGAAATGTTTGCTTTCATTCCTTAGGTGGCACATTGGCTCAGAACTGCCCTACCCAAGGATACAGGAATGTGCAGCCCGATTTGTTGAGATCAGCCCTTCTGGCTCTTTCATGGATGAAACCAAGTGGGAAAAGAGCCGTTCTAAGCTGGGGACCATGGTGTCTTTCCCTAGTCTACACAGAAACAGCACTCTGAGGGAGACGAGCTGCTGGCGTTTGGTAGCAAAATCTCCTATGCTGAAGAGTATCATTTCGTTGTAAGAGGGTTGCATTAGCCTAGCCACATTTTCTCAACTGGCTATAAAGGAGGGCAGTCAGTAGGCCTCACCCTTCAAGCCCATTCCAATTTCATAGAGAAATCACCAGGCCTCGGTGTGCTTTCCTGTGGCAAGGAAACTTTTCTTTCGTTCCTTAGGTGGCACATTGGCTCAGAACTGCCCTACCCCATGGATTCCGGGATGTGCAGCCCGATTAGTTGAGATCAGCCCTTCTGGCTCTTTCATGAATGAAACCAACTGGGAAAGAGCCCTTTAAGCTGGGGACCATGGTGTCTTTCCCTAGTCTACACACAAACAGCTCTTTGAGGGGGGAGAGCTGCTGGCGTTTGGTAGCAAAACCTCCTATTCTGAAGGGAAACATTTCGTTGTAAGCGGGTAGATTCAGCCTGGCCACATTTTCTCAGCTGGCTATAAAGGAGGGCACTCTGTTGGCACACTTACTTGAGGTCATGCGTCCCAGGCTGAAATCTTTGCTTTCATTCCTTAGGTGGCACATTGGCTCAGAACTGCCCTACCCAAGGATACAGGAATGTGCAGCCCGATTTGTTGAGATCAGCCCTTCTGCCTCTTTCATGGATGAAACCCACTGGGAAAAGAGCCGTTCTATGCTGGGGACCATGGTGTCTTTCCCTAGTCTACACAGAAACAGCACTCTGAGGGAAACGAGCTGCTGGCGTTTGGTAGCAAAATCTCCTATGCTGAAGAGTATCATTTCGTTGTAAGAGGGTTGCATTAGCCTAGCCACATTTTCTCAACTGGCTATAAAGGAGGGCAGTCAGTAGGCCTCACCCTTCAAGCCCATTCCAATTTCATAGAGAAATCACCAGGCCTCGGTGTGCTTTCCTGTGGCAAGGAAACTTTTCTTTCGTTCCTTAGGTGGCACATTGGCTCAGAACTGCCCTACCCCATGGATTCCGGGATGTGCAGCCCGATTAGTTGAGATCAGCCCTTCTGGCTCTTTCATGGATGAAACCAACTGGGAAAGAGCCCTTTTAAGCTGGGGACCATGGTGTCTTTCCCTAGTCTGCACACAAACAGCACTCTAAGGGAGGAGAGCTGCTGGCGTTTGGTAGCAAAACCTCCTATTCTGAAGGGAAACATTTCGTTGTAAGCGGGTAGATCCAGCCTTGCCACATTTTCTCAGCTGGCTATAAAGGAGGGCACTCTGTTGGCAGACTTACTTGGGGCACTGCTTCCCAGGCCGAAAACTTTGCTTTCATTCCTTAGGTGGCACATTGGCTCAGAACTGCCCTACCCAAGGATACAGGAATGTGCAGCCCGATTTGTTGAGATCAGCCCTTCTGCCTCTTTCATGGATGAAACCCACTGGGAAAAGAGCCGTTCTAAGCTGGGGACCATGGTGTCTTTCCCTAGTCTACACAGAAACAGCACTCTGAGGGAGACGAGCTGCTGGCGTTTGGTAGCAAAATCTCCTATGCTGAAGAGTATCATTTCGTTGTAAGAGGGTTGCATTAGCCTAGCCACATTTTCTCAACTGGCTATAAAGGAGGGCAGTCATTAGGCCTCACCCTTCAAGCCCATTCCAATTTCATAGAGAAATCACCAGGCCTCGGTGTGCTTTCCTGTGGCAAGGAAACTTTTCTTTCGTTCCTTACGTGGCACATTGGCTCAGAACTGCCCTACCCCATGGATTCCGGGATGTGCAGCCCGATTAGTTGAGATCAGCCCTTCTGGCTCTTTCATGGATGAAACCAACTGGGAAAGAGCTCTTTTAAGCTGGGGACCATGGTGTCTTTCCCTAGTCTGCACACAAACAGCACTCTAAGGGAGGAGAGCTGCTGGCGTTTGGTAGCAAAACCTCCTATTCTGAAGGGAAACATTTCGTTGTAAGCGGGTAGATTCAGCCTTGCCACATTTTCTCAGCTGGCTATAAAGGAGGGCACTCTGTTGGCAGACTTACTTGGGGCACTGCTTCCCAGGCCGAAAACTTTGCTTTCATTCCTTCGGTGGCACATTGGTTCAGAACTGCCCTACCCCAAGGATACAGGGTTGTGCAGCCCGATTAGTTGAGATAAGCCTTTCTGACTCTGTCATGGATGAAACCAACTGGGAAAAGAGCCGGTATAAGCTCGGGACCATGGTGTCTTTCCCTAGTCTACACAGAAACAGCACTCTGAGGGAGAGGAGCTGCTGGCGTTTGGTAGCAAAATCTCCTATTCTGAAGAGACACCTTTCGGTGTAAGCGGCTTGCATCAGCCTTGCCACATTTTCTCAACTGGCTATAAAGGAGACCAGTCAGTAGGCCTCACCCTTCAAGCCCACTCCAATTTCATGGAGAAAACACCAGGCCTCGGTGTGCTTTCCTGTGGCAAGGAAACTTTTCTTTCATTCCTTAGGTGGCACATTGGCTCCGAACTGCCCTACCCCATGGATTAGGGGATGTGCAGCCCGATTAGTTGAGATCAGCACTTCTGGCTCTTTCTTGGATGAAAGCAACTGGGAAAAGAGCCGTTCTAAGCTGGGGACCATGGTGTCTTTCCCTAGTCTACACAGAAACAACACACTGAGGGAGAGGAGCTGCTGGCGTTTGGTAGCAACATCTCCTATTCTGAAGAGAATCATTTCGTTGTAAGCGGGTTCCGTCAGCCATGCCACATTTTCTTAACTGGCTATAAAGGAGGGCACTCTGTTGGCAGACTTACTTGAGGTCCTGCGTCCCAGGGTGAAAACTTTGCTTTCTTTCCTTATGTGGCACATTGGCTCAGAACTGCCCTACCCCAAGGATTCAGGGATGTGCAGCCCGATTAGTTGAGATCAGCCTTTCTGGCTCTTTCATGGATGAAACCAACTGGGAAAACAGCCGTTCTAAGCTGGGGACCATGGTGTCTTTCCCTAGTCTACACAGAAACAGCACACTGAGGGAGAGGAGCTGCTTCCGTTGGGTAGTAACATCTGCTATTCTGAAGAGAAACATTTCGCTGTAAGCAGGTATATTCAGCCTTGCCACATTTTCTCAGCTGACTATAAACGAGGGCACTCTGTTGGCAGACTTACTTGAGGAACTTCGTCCAAGGCTGGAATCTTTGCTTTCATTCCTTAGGTGGCACATTGGCTCAGAACTGCCCTACCCGAAGGATAAAGGGATGTGCAGCCCGATTAGTTGAGATCAGCCCTTCTGGCTCTTTCATGAATGAGACCCACTGGGAAAAGAGCCGTTCTAAGCTGGGGACCATGGTGTCTTTCCCTAGTCTACACAGAAACAGCACTCTGAGGGAGACGAGCTGCTGGCGTTTGGTAGCAAAATCTCCTATTCTGAAGAGTATCATTTCGTTGTAAGAGGGTTGCATTACCCTAGACACATTTTCTCAACTGGCTATAAAGGAGGGCAGTCAGTAGGCCTCACCCTTCAAGCCCACTCCAATTTCATGGAGAAAACACCAGGCCTCGGTGTGCTTTCCTGTGGCAAGGAAACTTTTCTTTCATTCCTTAGGTGGCACATTGGCTCCGAACTGCCCTACCCAATGGATTAGGGGATGTGAAGCCCGATTAGTTGAGATCAGCCCTTCTGGCTCTTTCTTGGATGAAACCAACTGGGAAAAGAGCCGTTCTAAGCTGGGGACCATGGTGTCTTTCCCTAGTCTACACAGAAACAACACACTGAGGGAGAGGAGCTGCTGGCGTTTGGTAGCAACATCTCCTATTCTGAAGAGAATCATTTCGTTGTTAGCGGGTTCCGTCAGCCTTGCCACATTTTCTTAACTGGCTATAAAGGAGGGCACTCTGTTGGCACATTTACTTGAGGCCCTGCTTCCCAGGCTGAAAACTTTGCTCTCATTCCTTAGGTGGCACATTGGCTCAAAACTGCCCTACCCAAAGGATTCAGGGATGTGCAGCCTGATTAGTTGAGATCAGCCCTTCTGGCTCTTTCATGGATGAAACCAACTGGGAAAGAGCCCTTTAAGCTGGGGACCATGGTGTCTTTCCCTAGTCTACACACAAACAGCTCTTTGAGGGAGGAGAGCTGCTGGCGTTTGGTAGCAAAACCTCCTATTCTGAAGGGAAACATTTCGTTGTAAGCGGGTAGATTCAGCCTGGCCACATTTTCTCAGCTGGCTATAAAGGAGTGCACTCTGTTGGCAGACTTACCTGAGGACCTTCGTCCCAGGCTGGAATCTTTGCTTTCATTCCTTAGGTGGCACATTGGCTCAGAACTGCCCTACCCCAAGGATACAGGGATGTGCAGCCCGATTAGTTGAGATCAGCCCTACTGGCTCTTTCATGGATGAAACCAACTGGGAAAAGAGCCGTTCTAAGCTGGGGACCATGGTGTCTTTCCCTAGTCTACACAGAAACAGCACTCTGAGGGAGACGAGCTGCTGTCGTTTGGTAGCAAAATCTCCTATTCTGAAGAGTATCATTTCGTTGTAAGAGGGTTGCATTAGCCTAGCCACATTTTCTCAACTGGCTATAAAGGAGGGCAGTCAGTAGGCCTCACCCTTTAAGCCCACTCCAATTTCATAGAGAAAACACCAGGCCTCGGTGTGCTTTCCTGTGTCAAGGAAACTTTTCTTTCATTCCTTAGGTGGCATATTGACTCATAACTGCCCTACCCCATGGATATCGGTATATGCAGCCCGATTAGTTGACATCAGCCCTTCTGGCTCTTTCATGGATGAAACCCACTGGGAAAAGAGCCGTTCTAAGCTGGGGACCATGGTGTCTTTCCCTAGTCTACACAGAAACAGCACTCTGAGGGAGAGGAGCTGCTGGCGTTTGGTAGCAAAACCTCCTATTCTGAAGGGAAACTTTTCGTTGTAAGAGGGTAGATTCAGCCTTGCCACATTTTCTCAGCTGGCTATAAAGGAGGACACTGTGTTGGCAGACTTACTTTAGGCACTGCTTCCCAGGCCGAAAACTTTGCTTTCATTCCTTCGGTGGCACATTGGCTCAGAACTGCCCTACCCCAAGGATACAGGGTTGTGCAGCCCGATTAGTTGAGATAAGCCTTTCTCACTCAGTCATGGATGAAACCAACTGGGAAAAGAGCCGGTATAAGCTCGGGACCATGGTGTCTTTCCCTAGTCTACACAGAAACAGCACTCTGAGGGAGAGGAGCTGCTGGCGTTTGGTAGCAAAATCTCCTATTCTGAAGAGACACCTTTCGGTGTAAGCGGCTTGCATCAGCCTTGCCACATTTTCTCAACTGGCTATAAAGGAAGGCAGTCAGTAGGCCTCACCCTTCAAGCCCACTCCAATTTCATGGAGAAAACACCAGGCCTCGGTGTGCTTTCCTGTGGCAAGGAAACTTTTCTTTCATTCCTTAGGTGGCACATTGGATCCGAACTGCCCTACCCCATGGATTAGGGGATGTGCAGCCCGATTAGTTGAGATCAGCCCTTCTGGCTCTTTCATGGATGAAACCAACTGGGAAAAGAGCCGTTCTAAGCTGGGGACCATGATGTCTTTCCCTAGTCTACACAGAAACAGCTCACTGAGGGAGAGGAGCTGCTGGCGTTTGGTAGCAAAATCTCCTATTCTGAAGAGAAAAATTTCGTTGTAAGCGGGTAGATACAGCGTTGCCACTTTTGCTCAGCTGGCTATAAAGGAGGGCACTCTGTTGGCAGATTTACTTGAGGCCCTGCTTCCCAGGCTGAAAACTTTGCTCTCATTCCTTAGGTGGCACATTGGCTCAGAACTGCCCTACCCCAAGGATACAGGGATGTGCAGCCTGATTAGTTGAGATCAGCCCTTCTGGCTCTTTCATGGATGAAACCAACTGGGAAAGAGCCCTTTAAGCTGGGGACCATGGTGTCTTTCCCTAGTCTACACACAAACAGCTCTTTGAGGGAGGAGAGCTGCTGGCGTTTGGTAGCAAAACCTCCTATTCTGAAGGGAAACATTTCGTTGTAAGCGGGTAGATTCAGCCTGGCCACATTTTCTCAGCTGGCTATAAAGGAGGGCACTCTGTTGGCACACTTACTTGAGGTCATGCGTCCCAGGCTGAAATCTTTGCTTTCATTCCTTAGGTGGCACATTGGCTCAGAACTGCCCTACCCAAGGATACAGGAATGTGCAGCCCGATTTGTTGAGATCAGCCCTTCTGCCTCTTTCATGGATGAAACCCACTGGGAAAAGAGCCGTTCTAAGCTGGGGAACATGGTGTCTTTCCCTAGTCTACACAGAAACAGCACTCTGAGGGAGACGAGCTGCTGGCGTTTGGTAGCAAAATCTCCTATGCTGAAGAGTATCATTTCGTTGTAAGAGGGTTGCATTAGCCTAGCCACATTTTCTCAACTGGCTATAAAGGAGGGCAGTCAGTAGGCCTCACCCTTCAAGCCCATTCCAATTTCATAGAGAAATCACCAGGCCTCGGTGTGCTTTCCTGTGGCAAGGAAACTTTTCTTTCGTTCCTTAGGTGGCACATTGGCTCAGAACTGCCCTACCCCATGGATTCCGGGATGTGCAGCCCGATTATTTGAGATCAGCCCTTCTGGCTCTTTCATGGATGAAACCAACTGGGAAAGAGCCCTTTAAGCTGGGGACCATGGTGTCTTTCCCTAGTCTACACACAAACAGCTCTTTGAGGGAGGAGAGCTGCTGGCGTTTGGTAGCAAAACCTCCTATTCTGAAGGGAAACATTTCGTTGTAAGCGGGTAGATTCAGCCTGGCCACATTTTCTCAGCTGGCTATAAAGGAGGGCACTCTGTTGGCACACTTACTTGAGGTCATGCGTCCCAGGCTGAAATCTTTGCTTTCATTCCTTAGGTGGCACATTGGCTCAGAACTGCCCTACCCAAGGATACAGGAATGTGCAGCCCGATTTGTTGAGATCAGCCCTTCTGCCTCTTTCATGGATGAAACCCACTGGGAAAAGAGCCGTTCTAAGCTGGGGACCATGGTGTCTTTCCCTAGTCTACACAGAAACAGCACTCTGAGGGAGACGAGCTGCTGGCGTTTGGTAGCAAAATCTCCTATGCTGAAGAGTATCATTTCGGTGTAAGCGGCTTGCATCAGCCTTGCCACATTTTCTCAACTGGCTGTAAAGGAGACCAGTCAGTAGGCCTCACCCTTCAAGCCCACTCCAATTTCATGGAGAAAACACCAGGCCTCGGTGTGCTTTCCTGTGGCAAGGAAACTTTTCTTTCATTCCTTAGGTGGCACATTGGCTCCGACCTGCCCTACCCCATGGATTAGGGGATGTGCAGCCCGATTAGTTGAGATCAGCACTTCTGGCTCTTTCTTGGATGAAAGCAACTGGGAAAAGAGCCGTTCTAAGCTGGGGACCATGGTGTCTTTCCCTAGTCTACACAGAAACAACACACTGAGGGAGAGGAGCTGCTGGCGTTTGGTAGCAACATCTCCTATTCTGAAGAGAATCATTTCGTTGTAAGCGGGTTCCGTCAGCCTTGCCACATTTTCTTAACTGACTATAAAGGAGGGCACTCTGTTGGCAGACTTACTTGAGGTCCTGCGTCCCAGGGTGAAAACTTTGCTTTCTTTCCTTATGTGGCACATTGGCTCAGAACTGCCCTACCCCAAGGATTCAGGGATGTGCAGCCCGATTAGTTGAGATCAGCCCTTCTGGCTCTTTCATGGATGAAACCAACTGGGAAAACAGCCGTTCTAAGCTGGGGACCATGGTGTCTTTCCCTAGTCTACACAGAAACAGCACACTGAGGGAGAGGAGCTGCTTCCGTTGGGTAGTAACATCTGCTATTCTGAAGAGAAACATTTCGCTGTAAGCGGGTATATTCAGCCTTGCCACATTTTCTCAGCTGACTATAAACGAGGGCACTCTGTTGGCAGACTTACTTGAGGAACTTCGTCCAAGGCTGGAATCTTTGCTTTCATTCCTTAGGTGGCACATTGGCTCAGAACTGCCCTACCCGAAGGATACAGGGATGTGCAGCCCGATTAGTTGAGATCAGCCCTTCTGGCTCTTTCATGAATGAGACCCACTGGGAAAAGAGCCGTTCTAAGCTGGGGACCATGGTGTCTTTCCCTAGTCTACACAGAAACAGTACTCTGAGGGAGACGAGCTGCTGGCGTTTGGTAGCAAAATCTCCTATTCTGAAGAGTATCATTTCGTTGTAAGAGGGTTGCATTACCCTAGCCACATTTTCTCAACTGGCTATAAAGGAGGGCAGTCAGTAGGCCTCACCCTTCAAGCCCACTCCAATTTCATGGAGAAAACACCAGGCCTCGGTGTGCTTTCCTGTGGCAAGGAAACTTTTCTTTCATTCCTTAGGTGGCACATTGGCTCCGAACTGCCCTACCCAATGGATTAGGGGATGTGCAGCCCGATTAGTTGAGATCAGCCCTTCTGGCTCTTTCTTGGATGAAAGCAACTGGGAAAAGAGCCGTTCTAAGCTGGGGACCATGGTGTCTTTCCCTAGTCTACACAGAAACAACACACTGAGGGAGAGGAGCTGCTGGCGTTTGGTAGCAACATCTCCTATTCTGAAGAGAATCATTTCGTTGTTAGCGGGTTCCGTCAGCCTTGCCACATTTTCTTAACTCGCTATAAAGGAGGGCACTCTGTTGGCACATTTACTTGAGGCCCTGCTTCCCAGGCTGAAAACTTTGCTCTCATTCCTTAGGTGGCACATTGGCTCAGAACTGCCCTACCCAAAGGATTCAGGGATGTGCAGCCTGATTAGTTGAGATCAGCCCTTCTGGCTCTTTCATGGATGAAACCAACTGGGAAAGAGCCCTTTAAGCTGGGGACCATGGTGTCTTTCCCTAGTCTACACACAAACAGCTCTTTGAGGGAGGAGAGCTGCTGGCGTTTGGTAGCAAAACCTCCTATTCTGAAGGGAAACATTTCGTTGTAAGCGGGTAGATTCAGCCTGGCCACATTTTCTCAGCTGGCTATAAAGGAGTGCACTCTGTTGGCAGACTTACCTGAGGACCTTCGTCCCAGGCTGGAATCTTTGCTTTCATTCCTTAGGTGGCACATTGGCTCAGAACTGCCCTACCCCAAGGATACAGGGATGTGCAGCCCGATTAGTTGAGATCAGCCCTTCTGGCTCTTTCATGGATGAAACCAACTGGGAAAAGAGCCGTTCTAAGCTGGGGACCATGGTGTCTTTCCCTAATCTACACAGAAACAGAACACTGAGGGAGAGGAGCTGCTGGCGTTTGGTAGCAAAATCTCCTATTCTGAAGAGAAACATTTCGTTGTAAGCGGGTAGATTCAGCGTTGCCACTTTTGCTCAGCTGGCTATAAAGGAGGGCACTCTGTTGGCAGATTTACTTGAGGCCCTGATTCCCAGGCTGAAAACTTTGCTTTCATTCCTTAGGTGGCACATTGGCTCAGAACTGCCCTACCCCAAGGATTCAGGGATGTGCAGCCCGATTTGTTGAGATCAGCCCTTCTGACACTTTCATGGATGAACCCAAATGGGAAAAGAGCCGTTCTAAACTGGGGACCATGGTGTCTTTCCCTAGTCTACACAGAAACAGCACTCTGAGGGAGACGAGCTGCTGGCATTTGGTAGCAAAATCTCCTATGCTGAAGAGTATCATTTCGTTGTAAGAGGGTTGCATTAGCCTAGCCACATTTTCTCAACTGGCTATAAAGGAGGGCAGTCAGTAGGCCTCACCCTTCAAGCCCACTCCAATTTCATAGAGAAATCACCAGGCCTCGGTGTGCTTTCCTGTGGCAAGGAAACTTTTCTTTCATTCCTTAGGTGGCACATTGGCTCCGAACTGCCCTACCCCATGGATTCCGGGATGTGCAGCCCGATTAGTTGAGATCAGCCCTTCTGGCTCTTTCATGGATGAAACCAACTGGGAAAGAGCCCTTTTAAGCTGGGGACCATGGTGTCTTTCCCTAGTCTACACAGAAACAGCACTCTGAGGGAGACGAGCTGCTGGCGTTTGGTAGCAAAATCTCCTATGCTGAAGAGTATCATTTCGTTGTAAGAGGGTTGCATTAGCCTAGCCACATTTTCTCAACTGGCTATAAAGGAGGGCAGTCAGTAGGCCTCACCCTTCAAGCCCATTCCAATTTCATAGAGAAATCACCAGGCCTCGGTGTGCTTTCCTGTGGCAAGGAAACTTTTCTTTCGTTCCTTAGGTGGCACATTGGCTCAGAACTGCCCTACCCCATGGATTCCGGGATGTGCAGCCCGATTAGTTGAGATCAGCCCTTCTGGCTCTTTCATGGATGAAACCAACTGGGAAAGAGCCCTTTTAAGCTGGGGACCATGGTGTCTTTCCCTAGTCTGCACACAAACAGCACTCTGAGGGAGGAGAGCTGCTGGCGTTTGGTAGCAAAACCTCCTATTCTGAAGGGAAACATTTCGTTGTAAGCGGGTAGATTCAGCCTTGCCACATTTTCTCAGCTGGCTATAAAGGAGGGAACTCTGTTGGCAGACTTACTTGAGGCACTGCTTCCCAGGCCGTAAACTTTGCTTTCATTCCTTCGGTGGCACATTGGCTCAGAACTGCCCTACCCCAAGGATACAGGGTTGTGCAGCCCGATTAGTTGAGATAAGCCTTTCTCACTCAGTCATGGATGAAACCAACTGGGAAAAGAGCCGGTATAAGCTCGGGACCATGGTGTCTTTCCCTAGTCTACACAGAAACAGCACTCTGAGGGAGAGGAGCTGCTGGCGTTTGGTAGCAAAATCTCCTATTCTGAAGAGACACCTTTCGGTGTAAGCGGCTTGCATCAGCCTTGCCACATTTTCTCAACTGGCTATAAAGGAAGGCAGTCAGTAGGCCTCACCCTTCAAGCCCACTCCACTTTCATGGAGAAAACACCAGGCCTCGGTGTGCTTTCCTGTGGCAAGGAAACTTTTCTTTCATTCCTTAGGTGGCACATTGGCTCCGAACTGCCCTACCCCATGGATTAGGGGATGTGCAGCCCGATTAGTTGAGATCAGCCCTTCTGGCTCTTTCATGGATGAAAGCAACTGGGAAAAGAGCCGTTCTAAGCTGGGGACCATGGTGTCTTTCCCTAGTCTACACAGAAACAGCTCACTGAGGGAGAGGAGCTGCTGGCGTTTGGTAGCAAAATCTCCTATTCTGAAGAGAAACATTTCGTTGTAAGCGGGTAGATACAGCGTTGCCACTTTTGCTCAGCTGGCTATAAAGGAGGGCACTCTGTTGGCAGATTTACTTGAGGCCCTGCTTCCCAGGCTGAAAACTTTGCTCTCATTCCTTAGGTGGCACATTGGCTCAGAACTGCCCTACCCCATGGATTCCGGGATGTGCAGCCCGATTAGTTGAGATCAGCCCTTCTGGCTCTTTCATGGATGAAACCAACTGGGAAAGAGCCCTTTTAAGCTGGGGACCATGGTGTCTTTCCCTAGTCTGCACACAAACAGCACTCTGAGGGAGGAGAGCTGCTGGCGTTTGGTAGCAAAACCTCCTATTCTGAAGGGAAACATTTCGTTGTAAGCGGGTAGATTCAGCCTTGCCACATTTTCTCAGCTGGCTATAAAGGAGGGCACTCTGTTGGCAGACTTACATGGGGCACTGCTTCCCAGGCCGAAAACTTTGCTTTCATTCCTTCGGTGGCACATTGGTTCAGAACTGCCCTACCCCAAGGATACAGGGTTGTGCAGCCCGATTAGTTGAGATAAGCCTTTCTGACTCTGTCATGGATGAAACCAACTGGGAAAAGAGCCGGTATAAGCTAGGGACCATGGTGTCTTTCCCTAGTCTACACAGAAACAGCACTCTGAGGGAGAGGAGCTGCTGGCGTTTGGTAGCAAAATCTCCTATTCTGAAGAGACACCTTTCGGTGTAAGCGGCTTGCATCAGCCTTGCCACATTTTCTCAACTGGCTATAAAGGAAGGCAGTCAGTAGGCCTCACCCTTCAAGCCCACTCCAATTTCATGGAGAAAACACCAGGCCTCGGTGTGCTTTCCTGTGGCAAGGAAACTTTTCTTTCATTCCTTAGGTGGCACATTGGCTCCAAACTCCCCTACCCCATGGATTAGGGGATGTGCAGCCCGATTAGTTCAGATCAGCACTTCTGGCTCTTTCTTGGATGAAAGCAACGGGGAAAAGAGCCGTTCTAAGCTGGGGACCATGGTGTCTTTCCCTAGTCTACACAGAAACAACACACTGAGGGAGAGGAGCTGCTGGCGTTTGGTACCAACATCTCCTATTCTGAAGAGAATCATTTCGTTGTAAGCGGGTTCCCTCAGCCTTGCCACATTTTCTTAACTGGCTATAAAGGAGGGCACTCTGTTGGCAGACTTACTTGAGGTAATGCGTCCCAGGGTGAAAACTTTGCTTTCTTTCCTTATGTGGCACATTGGCTCAGAACTGCCCTACCCCAAGGATTCAGGGATGTGCAGCCCGATTAGTTGAGATCAGCCTTTCTGGCTCTTTCATGGATGAAACCAACTGGGAAAACAGCCGTTCTAAGCTGGGGACCATGGTGTCTTTCCCTAGTCTACACAGAAACAGCACACTGAGGGAGAGGAGCTGCTTCCGTTGGGTAGTAACATCTGCTATTCTGAAGAGAAACATTTCGCTGTAAGCGGGTATATTCAGCCTTGCCACATTTTCTCAGCTGACTATAAACGAGGGCACTCTGTTGGCAGACTTACTTGAGGAACTTCGTCCAAGGCTGGAATCTTTGCTTTCATTCCTTAGGTGGCACATTGGCTCAGAACTGCCCTACCCCAAGGATACAGGGATGTGCAGCCCGATTAGTTGTGATCAGCCCTTCTGGCTCTTTCATGAATGAGACCCACTGGGAAAAGAGCCGTTCTAAGCTGGGGACCATGGTGTCTTTCCCTAGTCTACACAGAAACAGCACTCTGAGGGAGACGAGCTGCTGGCGTTTGGTAGCAAAATCTCCTATTCTGAAGAGCATCATTTCGTTGTAAGAGGGTTGCATTAGCCTAGCCACATTTTCTCAACTGGCTATAAAGGAGGGCAGTCAGTAGGCCTCACCCTTCAAGCCCACTCCAATTTCATGGAGAAAACACCAGGCCTCGGTGTGCTTTCCTGTGGCAAGGAAAGTTTTCTTTCATTCCTTAGGTGGCACATTGGCTCCGAACTGCCCTACCCAATGGATTAGGGGATGTGCAGCCCGATTAGTTGAGATCAGCCCTTCTGGCTCTTTCTTGGATGAAACCAACTGGGAAAAGAGCCGTTCTAAGCTGGGGACCATGGTGTCTTTCCCTAGTCTACACAGAAACAACACACTGAGGGAGAGGAGCTGCTGGCGTTTGGTAGCAACATCTCCTATTCTGAAGAGAATCATTTCGTTGTTAGCGGGTTCCGTCAGCCTTGCCACATTTTCTTAACTGGCTATAAAGGAGGGCACTCTGTTGGCACATTTACTTGAGGCCCTGCTTCCCAGGCTGAAAACTTTGCTCCCATTCCTTAGGTGGCACATTGGCTCAGAACTGCCCTACCCAAAGGATTCTGGGATGTGCAGCCTGATTAGTTGAGATCAGCCCTTCTGGCTCTTTCATGGATGAAACCAACTGGGAAAGAGCCCTTTAAGCTGGGGACCATGGTGTCTTTCCCTAGTCTACACACAAACAGCTCTTTGAGGGAGGAGAGCTGCTGGCGTTTGGTAGCAAAACCTCCTATTCTGAAGGGAAACATTTCGTTGTAAGCGGGTAGATTCAGCCTGGCCACATTTTCTCAGCTGGCTATAAAGGAGTGCACTCTGTTGGCAGACTTACCTGAGGACCTTCGTCCCAGGCTGGAATCTTTGCTTTCATTCCTTAGGTGGCACATTGGCTCAGAACTGCCCTACCCCAAGGATACAGGGATGTGCAGCCCGATTAGTTGAGATCAGCCCTTCTGGCTCTTTCATGGATGAAACCAACTGGGAAAAGAGCCGTTCTAAGCTGGGGACCATGGTGTCTTTCCCTAATCTACACAGAAACAGAACACTGAGGGAGAGGAGCTGCTGGCGTTTGGTAGCAAAATCTCCTATTCTGAAGAGAAACATTTCGTTGTAAGCGGGTAGATTCAGCGTTGCCACTTTTGCTCAGCTGGCTATAAAGGAGGGCACTCTGTTGGCAGATTTACTTGAGGCCCTGATTCCCAGGCTGAAAACTTTGCTTTCATTCCTTAGGTGGCACATTGGCTCAGAACTGCCCTACCCCAAGGATTCAGGGATGTGCAGCCCGATTTGTTGAGATCAGCCCTTCTGACACTTTCATGGATGAACCCAAATGGGAAAAGAGCCGTTCTAAACTGGGGACCATGGTGTCTTTCCCTAGTCTACACAGAAACAGCACTCTGAGGGAGACGAGCTGCTGGCATTTGGTAGCAAAATCTCCTATGCTGAAGAGTATCATTTCGTTGTAAGAGGGTTGCATTAGCCTAGCCACATTTTCTCAACTGGCTATAAAGGAGGGCAGTCAGTAGGCCTCACCCTTCAAGCCCACTCCAATTTCATAGAGAAATCACCAGGCCTCGGTGTGCTTTCCTGTGGCAAGGAAACTTTTCTTTCATTCCTTAGGTGGCACATTGGCTCAGAACTGCCCTACCCCATGGATTCCGGGATGTGCAGCCCGATTAGTTGAGATCAGCCCTTCTGGCTCTTTCATGGATGAAACCAACTGGGAAAGAGCCCTTTTAAGCTGGGGACCATGGTGTCTTTCCCTAGTCTGCACACAAACAGCACTCTGAGGGAGGAGAGCTGCTGGCGTTTGGTAGCAAAACCTCCTATTCTGAAGGGAAACATTTCGTTGTAAGCGGGTAGATTCAGCCTTGCCACATTTTCTCAGCTGGCTATAAAGGAGGGAACTCTGTTGGCAGACTTACTTGAGGCACTGCTTCCCAGGCCGAAAACTTTGCTTTCATTCCTTCGGTGGCACATTGGCTCAGAACTGCCCTACCCCAAGGATACAGGGTTGTGCAGCCCGATTAGTTGAGATAAGCCTTTCTCACTCAGTCATGGATGAAACCAACTGGGAAAAGAGCCGGTATAAGCTCGGGACCATGGTGTCTTTCCCTAGTCTACACAGAAACAGCACTCTGAGGGAGAGGAGCTGCTGGCGTTTGGTAGCAAAATCTCCTATTCTGAAGAGACACCTTTCGGTGTAAGCGGCTTGCATCAGCCTTGCCACATTTTCTCAACTGGCTATAAAGGAAGGCAGTCAGTAGGCCTCACCCTTCAAGCCCACTCCAATTTCATGGAGAAAACACCAGGCCTCGGTGTGCTTTCCTGTGGCAAGGAAACTTTTCTTTCATTCCTTAGGTGGCACATTGGCTCCGAACTGCCCTACCCCATGGATTAGGGGATGTGCAGCCCGATTAGTTGAGATCAGCCCTTCTGGCTCTTTCATGGATGAAAGCAACTGGGAAAAGAGCCGTTCTAAGCTGGGGACCATGGTGTCTTTCCCTAGTCTACACAGAAACAGCTCACTGAGGGAGAGGAGCTGCTGGCGTTTGGTAGCAAAATCTCCTATTCTGAAGAGAAACATTTCGTTGTAAGCGGGTAGATACAGCGTTGCCACTTTTGCTCAGCTGGGTATAAAGGAGGGCACTCTGTTGGCAGATTTACTTGAGGCCCTGCTTCCCAGGCTGAAAACTTTGCTCTCATTCCTTAGGTGGCACATTGGCTCAGAACTGCCCTACCCAAAGGATTCAGGGATGTGCAGCCTGATTAGTTGAGATCAGCCCTTCTGCCTCTTTCATGGATGAAACCAACTGGGAAAGAGCCCTTTAAGCTGGGGACCATGGTGTCTTTCCCTAGTCTACACACAAACAGCTCTTTGAGGGAGGAGAGCTGCTGGCGTTTGGTAGCAAAACCTCCTATTCTGAAGGGAAACATTTCGTTGTAAGCGGGTAGATTCAGCCTGGCCACATTTTCTCAGCTGGCTATAAAGGAGGGCACTCTGTTGGCACACTTACTTGAGGTCATGCGTCCCAGGCTGAAATCTTTGCTTTCATTCCTTAGGTGGCACATTGGCTCAGAAGTGCCCTACCCAAGGATACAGGAATGTGCAGCCCGATTTGTTGAGATCAGCCCTTCTGGCTCTTTCATGGATGAAACCAAGTGGGAAAAGAGCCGTTCTAAGCTGGGGACCATGGTGTCTTTCCCTAGTCTGCACAGAAACAGCACTCTGAGGGAGACGAGCTGCTGGCGTTTGGTAGCAAAATCTCCTATGCTGAAGAGTATCATTTTGTTGTAAGAGGGTTGCATTAGCCTAGCCACATTTTCTCAACTGGCTATAAAGGAGGGCAGTCAGTAGGCCTCACCCTTCAAGCCCATTCCAATTTCATAGAGAAATCACCAGGCCTCGGTGTGCTTTCCTGTGGCAAGGAAACTTTTCTTTCGTTCCTTAGGTGGCACATTGGCTCAGAACTGCCCTACCCCATGGATTCCGGGATGTGCAGCCCGATTAGTTGAGATCAGCCCTTCTGGCTCTTTCATGGATGAAACCAACTGGGAAAGAGCCCTTTTAAGCTGGGGACCATGGTGTCTTTCCCTAGTCTGCACACAAACAGCTCTCTGAGGGAGGAGAGCTGCTGGCGTTTGGTAGCAAAACCTCCTATTCTGAAGGGAAACATTTCGTTGTAAGCGGGTAGATTCAGCCTTGCCACATTTTCTCAGCTGGCTATAAAGGAGGGAACTCTGTTGGCAGACTTACATGGGGCACTGCTTCCCAGGCCGAAAACTTTGCTTTCATTCCTTCGGTGGCACATTGGTTCAGAACTGCCCTACCCCAAGGATACAGGGTTGTGCAGCCCGATTAGTTGAGATAAGCCTTTCTGACTCTGTCATGGATGAAACCAACTGGGAAAAGAGCCGGTATAAGCTCGGGACCATGGTGTCTTTCCCTAGTCTACACAGAAACAGCACTCTGAGGGAGAGGAGCTGCTGGCGTTTGGTAGCAAAATCTCCTATTCTGAAGAGACACCTTTCGGTGTAAGCGGCTTGCATCAGCCTTGCCACATTTTCTCAACTGGCTATAAAGGAGACCAGTCAGTAGGCCTCACCCTTCAAGCCCACTCCAATTTCATGGAGAAAACACCAGGCCTCGGTGTGCTTTCCTGTGGCAAGGAAACTTTTCTTTCTTTCCTTATGTGGCACATTGGCTCCGAACTGCCCTACCCCATGGATTAGGGGATGTGCAGCCCGATTAGTTGAGATCAGCCCTTCTGGCTCTTTCATGGATGAAACCAACTGGGAAAAGAGCCGTTCTAAGCTGGGGACCATGGTGTCTTTCCCTAGTCTACACAGAAACAGCTCACTGAGGGAGAGGAGCTGCTGGCGTTTGGTAGCAACATCTCCTATTCTGAAGAGAATCATTTCGTTGTAAGCGGGTTCCGTCAGCCTTGCCACATTTTCTTAACTGGCTATAAAGGAGGGCACTCTGTTGGCAGACTTACTTGAGGTCCTGCGTCCCAGGGTGAAAACTTTGCTTTCTTTCCTTATGTGGCACATTGGCTCAGAACTGCCCTACCCCAAGGATTCAGGGATGTGCAGCCCGATTAGTTGAGATCAGCCCTTCTGGCTCTTTCATGGATGAAACCAACTGGGAAAACAGCCGTTCTAAGCTGGGGACCATGGTGTCTTTCCCTAGTCTACACAGAAACAGCACACTGAGGGAGAGGAGCTGCTTCCGTTGGGTAGTAACATCTGCTATTCTGAAGAGAAACATTTCGCTGTAAGCGGGTATATTCAGCCTTGCCACATTTTCTCAGTTGACTATAAACGAGGGCACTCTGTTGGCAGACTTACTTGAGGAACTTCGTCCAAGGCTGGAATCTTTGCTTTCATTCCTTAGGTGGCACATTGGCTCAGAACAGCCCTACCCGAAGGATACAGGGATGTGCAGCCCGATTAGTTGAGATCAGCCCTTCTGGCTCTTTCATGAATGAGACCCACTGGGAAAAGAGCCGTTCTAAGCTGGGGACCATGGTGTCTTTCCCTAGTCTACACAGAAACAGCACTCTGAGGGAGACGAGCTGCTGGCGTTTGGTAGCAAAATCTCCTATTCTGAAGAGTATCATTTCGTTGTAAGAGGGTTGCATTAGCCTAGCCACATTTTCTCAACTGGCTATAAAGGAGGGCAGTCAGTAGGCCTCACCCTTCAAGCCCACTCCAATTTCATGGAGAAAACACCAGGCCTCGGTGTGCTTTCCTGTGGCAAGGAAACTTTTCTTTCATTCCTTAGGTGGCACATTGGCTCCGAACTGCCCTACCCAATGGATTAGGGGATGTGCAGCCCGATTAGTTGAGATCAGCCCTTCTGGCTCTTTCTTGGATGAAACCAACTGGGAAAAGAGCCGTTCTAAGCTGGGGACCATGGTGTCTTTCCCTAGTCTACACAGAAACAACACACTGAGGGAGAGGAGCTGCTGGCGTTTGGTAGCAACATCTCCTATTCTGAAGAGAATCATTTCGTTGTTAGCGGGTTCCGTCAGCCTTGCCACATTTTCTTAACTGGCTATAAAGGAGGGCACTCTGTTGGCACATTTACTTGAGGCCCTGCTTCCCAGGCTGAAAACTTTGCTCCCATTCCTTAGGTGGCACATTGGCTCAGAACTGCCCTACCCAAAGGATTCAGGGATGTGCAGCCTGATTAGTTGAGATCAGCCCTTCTGGCTCTTTCATGGATGAAACCAACTGGGAAAGAGCCCTTTAAGCTGGGGACCATGGTGTCTTTCCCTAGTCTACACACAAACAGCTCTTTGAGGGAGGAGAGCTGCTGGCGTTTGGTAGCAAAACCTCCTATTCTGAAGGGAAACATTTCGTTGTAAGCGGGTAGATTCAGCCTGGCCACATTTTCTCAGCTGGCTATAAAGGAGTGCACTCTGTTGGCAGACTTACCTGAGGACCTTCGTCCCAGGCTGGAATCTTTGCTTTCATTCCTTAGGTGGCACATTGGCTCAGAACTGCCCTACCCCAAGGATACAGGGATGTGCAGCCCGATTAGTTGAGATCAGCCCTTCTGGCTCTTTCATGGATGAAACCAACTGGGAAAAGAGCCGTTCTAAGCTGGGGACCATGGTGTCTTTCCCTAATCTACACAGAAACAGAACACTGAGGGAGAGGAGCTGCTGGCGTTTGGTAGCAAAATCTCCTATTCTGAAGAGAAACATTTCGTTGTAAGCGGGTAGATTCAGCGTTGCCACTTTTGCTCAGCTGGCTATAAAGGAGGGCACTCTGTTGGCAGATTTACTTGAGGCCCTGATTCCCAGGCTGAAAACTTTGCTTTCATTCCTTAGGTGGCACATTGGCTCAGAACTGCCCTACCCCAAGGATTCAGGGATGTGCAGCCCGATTTGTTGAGATCAGCCCTTCTGACACTTTCATGGATGAACCCAAATGGGAAAAGAGCCGTTCTAAACTGGGGACCATGGTGTCTTTCCCTAGTCTACACAGAAACAGCACTCTGAGGGAGACGAGCTGCTGGCATTTGGTAGCAAAATCTCCTATGCTGAAAAGTATCATTTCGTTGTAAGAGGGTTGCATTAGCCTAGCCACATTTTCTCAACTGGCTATAAAGGAGGGCAGTCAGTAGGCCTCACCCTTCAAGCCCACTCCAATTTCATAGAGAAATCACCAGGCCTCGGTGTGCTTTCCTGTGGCAAGGAAACTTTTCTTTCATTCCTTAGGTGGCACATTGGCTCAGAACTGCCCTACCCCATGGATTCCGGGATGTGCAGCCCGATTAGTTGAGATCAGCCCTTCTGGCTCTTTCATGGATGAAACCAACTGGGAAAGAGCCCTTTTAAGCTGGGGACCATGGTGTCTTTCCCTAGTCTGCACACAAACAGCCCTCTGAGGTAGGAGAGCTGCTGGCGTTTGGTAGCAAAACCTCCTATTCTGAAGGGAAACATTTCGTTGTAAGCGGGTAGATTCAGCCTTGCCACATTTTCTCAGCTGGCTATAAAGGAGGGATCTCTGTTGGCAGACTTACTTGAGGCACTGCTTCCCAGGCCGAAAACTTTGCTTTCATTCCTTCGGTGGCACATTGGCTCAGAACTGCCCTACCCCAAGGATACAGGGTTGTGCAGCCCGATTAGTTGAGATAAGCCTTTCTCACTCAGTCATGGATGAAACCAACTGGGAAAAGAGCCGGTATAAGCTCGGGACCATGGTGTCTTTCCCTAGTCTACACAGAAACAGCACTCTGAGGGAGAGGAGCTGCTGGCGTTTGGTAGCAAAATCTCCTATTCTGAAGAGACACCTTTCGGTGTAAGCGGCTTGCATCAGCCTTGCCACATTTTCTCAACTGGCTATAAAGGAAGGCAGTCAGTAGGCCTCACCCTTCAAGCCCACTCCAATTTCATGGAGAAAACACCAGGCCTCGGTGTGCTTTCCTGTGGCAAGGAAACTTTTCTTTCATTCCTTAGGTGGCACATTGGCTCCGAACTGCCCTACCCCATGGATTAGGGGATGTGCAGCCCGATTAGTTGAGATCAGCCCTTCTGGCTCTTTCATGGATGAAAGCAACTGGGAAAAGAGCCGTTCTAAGCTGGGGACCATGGTGTCTTTCCCTAGTCTACACAGAAACAGCTCACTGAGGGAGAGGAGCTGCTGGCGTTTGGTAGCAAAATCTCCTATTCTGAAGAGAAACATTTCGTTGTAAGCGGGTAGATACAGCGTTGCCACTTTTGCTCAGCTGGGTATAAAGGAGGGCACTCTGTTGGCAGATTTACTTGAGGCCCTGCTTCCCAGGCTGAAAACTTTGCTCTCATTCCTTAGGTGGCACATTGGCTCAGAACTGCCCTACCCAAAGGATTCAGGGATGTGCAGCCTGATTAGTTGAGATCAGCCCTTCTGCCTCTTTCATGGATGAAACCAACTGGGAAAGAGCCCTTTAAGCTGGGGACCATGGTGTCTTTCCCTAGTCTACACACAAACAGCTCTTTGAGGGAGGAGAGCTGCTGGCGTTTGGTAGCAAAACCTCCTATTCTGAAGGGAAACATTTCGTTGTAAGCGGGTAGATTCAGCCTGGCCACATTTTCTCAGCTGGCTATAAAGGAGGGCACTCTGTTGGCACACTTACTTGAGGTCATGCGTCCCAGGCTGAAATCTTTGCTTTCATTCCTTAGGTGGCACATTGGCTCAGAAGTGCCCTACCCAAGGATACAGGAATGTGCAGCCCGATTTGTTGAGATCAGCCCTTCTGGCTCTTTCATGGATGAAACCAAGTGGGAAAAGAGCCGTTCTAAGCTGGGGACCATGGTGTCTTTCCCTAGTCTGCACAGAAACAGCACTCTGAGGGAGACGAGCTGCTGGCGTTTGGTAGCAAAATCTCCTATGCTGAAGAGTATCATTTTGTTGTAAGAGGGTTGCATTAGCCTAGCCACATTTTCTCAACTGGCTATAAAGGAGGGCAGTCAGTAGGCCTCACCCTTCAAGCCCATTCCAATTTCATAGAGAAATCACCAGGCCTCGGTGTGCTTTCCTGTGGCAAGGAAACTTTTCTTTCGTTCCTTAGGTGGCACATTGGCTCAGAACTGCCCTACCCCATGGATTCCGGGATGTGCAGCCCGATTAGTTGAGATCAGCCCTTCTGGCTCTTTCATGGATGAAACCAACTGGGAAAGAGCCCTTTTAAGCTGGGGACCATGGTGTCTTTCCCTAGTCTGCACACAAACAGCTCTCTGAGGGAGGAGAGCTGCTGGCGTTTGGTAGCAAAACCTCCTATTCTGAAGGGAAACATTTCGTTGTAAGCGGGTAGATTCAGCCTTGCCACATTTTCTCAGCTGGCTATAAAGGAGGGAACTCTGTTGGCAGACTTACATGGGGCACTGCTTCCCAGGCCGAAAACTTTGCTTTCATTCCTTCGGTGGCACATTGGTTCAGAACTGCCCTACCCCAAGGATACAGGGTTGTGCAGCCCGATTAGTTGAGATAAGCCCTTCTGGCTCTTTCATGGATGAAACCAACTGGGAAAAGAGCCGTTCTAAGCTGGGGACCATGGTGTCTTTCCCTAGTCTACACAGAAACAGCTCACTGAGGGAGAGGAGCTGCTGGCGTTTGGTAGCAAAATCTCCTATTCTGAAGAGAAACATTTCGTTGTAAGCGGGTAGATACAGCGTTGCCACTTTTGCTCAGCTGGCTATAAAGGAGGGCACTCTGTTGGCAGATTTACTTGAGGCCCTGCTTCCCAGGCTGAAAACTTTGCTCTCATTCCTTAGGTGGCACATTGGCTCAGAACTGCCCTACCCAAAGGATTCAGGGATGTGCAGCCTGATTAGTTGAGATCAGCCCTTCTGGCTCTTTCATGGATGAAACCAACTGGGAAAGAGCCCTTTAAGCTGGGGACCATGGTGTCTTTCCCTAGTCTACACACAAACAGCTCTTTGAGGGAGGAGAGCTGCTGGCGTTTGGTAGCAAAACCTCCTATTCTGAAGGGAAACATTTCGTTGTAAGCGGGTAGATTCAGCCTGGCCACATTTTCTCAGCTGGCTATAAAGGAGGGCACTCTGTTGGCACACTTACTTGAGGTCATGCGTCCCAGGCTGAAATCTTTGCTTTCATTCCTTAGGTGGCACATTGGCTCAGAACTGCCCTACCCAAGGATACAGGAATGTGCAGCCCGATTTGTTGAGATCAGCCCTTCTGGCTCTTTCATGGATGAAACCAAGTGGGAAAAGAGCCGTTCTAAGCTGGGGACCATGGTGTCTTTCCCTAGTCTGCACAGAAACAGCACTCTGAGGGAGACGAGCTGCTGGCGTTTGGTAGCAAAATCTCCTATGCTGAAGAGTATCATTTCGTTGTAAGAGGGTTGCATTAGCCTAGCCACATTTTCTCAACTGGCTATAAAGGAGGGCAGTCAGTAGGCCTCACCCTTCAAGCCCATTCCCATTTCATAGAGACATCACCAGGCCTCGGTGTGCTTTCCTGTGGCAAGGAAACTTTTCTTTCGTTCCTTAGGTGGCACATTGGCTCAGAACTGCCCTACCCCATGGATTCCGGGATGTGCAGCCCGATTAGTTGAGATCAGCCCTTCTGGCTCTTTCATGGATGAAACCAACTGGGAAAGAGCCCTTTTAAGCTGGGGACCATGGTGTCTTTCCCTAGTCTGCACACAAACAGCACTCTGAGGGAGGAGAGCTGCTGGCGTTTGGTAGCAAAACCTCCTATTCTGAAGGGAAACATTTCGTTGTAAGCGGGTAGATTCAGCCTTGCCACATTTTCTCAGCTGGCTATACAGGAGGGCACTCTGTTGGCAGACTTACATGGGGCACTGCTTCCCAGGCCGAAAACTTTGCTTTCATTCCTTCGGTGGCACATTGGTTCAGAACTGCCCTACCCCAAGGATACAGGGTTGTGCAGCCCGATTAGTTGAGATAATCCTTTCTGACTCTGTCATGGATGAAACCAACTGGGAAAAGAGCCGGTATAAGCTAGGGACCATGGTGTCTTTCCCTAGTCTACACAGAAACAGCACTCTGAGGGAGAGGAGCTGCTGGCGTTTGGTAGCAAAATCTCCTATTCTGAAGAGACACCTTTCGGTGTAAGCGGCTTGCATCAGCCTTGCCACATTTTCTCAACTGGCTATAAAGGAAGGCAGTCAGTAGGCCTCACCCTTCAAGCCCACTCCAATTTCATGGAGAAAACACCAGGCCTCGGTGTGCTTTCCTGTGGCAAGGAAACTTTTCTTTCATTCCTTAGGTGGCACATTGGCTCCAAACTCCCCTACCCCATGGATTAGGGGATGTGCAGCCCGATTAGTTCAGATCAGCACTTCTGGCTCTTTCTTGGATGAAAGCAACGGGGAAAAGAGCCGTTCTAAGCTGGGGACCATGGTGTCTTTCCCTAGTCTACACAGAAACAACACACTGAGGGAGAGGAGCTGCTGGCGTTTGGTACCAACATCTCCTATTCTGAAGAGAATCATTTCGTTGTAAGCGGGTTCCCTCAGCCTTGCCACATTTTCTTAACTGGCTATAAAGGAGGGCACTCTGTTGGCAGACTTACTTGAGGTAATGCGTCCCAGGGTGAAAACTTTGCTTTCTTTCCTTATGTGGCACATTGGCTCAGAACTGCCCTACCCCAAGGATTCAGGGATGTGCAGCCCGATTAGTTGAGATCAGCCTTTCTGGCTCTTTCATGGATGAAACCAACTGGGAAAACAGCCGTTCTAAGCTGGGGACCATGGTGTCTTTCCCTAGTCTACACAGAAACAGCACACTGAGGGAGAGGAGCTGCTTCCGTTGGGTAGTAACATCTGCTATTCTGAAGAGAAACATTTCGCTGTAAGCGGGTATATTCAGCCTTGCCACATTTTCTCAGCTGACTATAAACGAGGGCACTCTGTTGGCAGACTTACTTGAGGAACTTCGTCCAAGGCTGGAATCTTTGCTTTCATTCCTTAGGTGGCACATTGGCTCAGAACTGCCCTACCCCAAGGATACAGGGATGTGCAGCCCGATTAGTTGTGATCAGCCCTTCTGGCTCTTCCATGAATGAGACCCACTGGGAAAAGAGCCGTTCTAAGCTGGGGACCATGGTGTCTTTCCCTAGTCTACACAGAAACAGCACTCTGAGGGAGACGAGCTGCTGGCGTTTGGTAGCAAAATCTCCTATTCTGAAGAGCATCATTTCGTTGTAAGAGGGTTGCATTAGCCTAGCCACATTTTCTCAACTGGCTATAAAGGAGGGCAGTCAGTAGGCCTCACCCTTCAAGCCCACTCCAATTTCATGGAGAAAACACCAGGCCTCGGTGTGCTTTCCTGTGGCAAGGAAAGTTTTCTTTCATTCCTTAGGTGGCACATTGGCTCCGAACTGCCCTACCCAATGGATTAGGGGATGTGCAGCCCGATTAGTTGAGATCAGCCCTTCTGGCTCTTTCTTGGATGAAACCAACTGGGAAAAGAGCCGTTCTAAGCTGGGGACCATGGTGTCTTTCCCTAGTCTACACAGAAACAACACACTGAGGGAGAGGAGCTGCTGGCGTTTGGTAGCAACATCTCCTATTCTGAAGAGAATCATTTCGTTGTTAGCGGGTTCCGTCAGCCTTGCCACATTTTCTTAACTGGCTATAAAGGAGGGCACTCTGTTGGCACATTTACTTGAGGCCCTGCTTCCCAGGCTGAAAACTTTGCTCCCATTCCTTAGGTGGCACATTGGCTCAGAACTGCCCTACCCAAAGGATTCAGGGATGTGCAGCCTGATTAGTTGAGATCAGCCCTTCTGGCTCTTTCATGGATGAAACCAACTGGGAAAGAGCCCTTTAAGCTGGGGACCATGGTGTCTTTCCCTAGTCTACACACAAACAGCTCTTTGAGGGAGGAGAGCTGCTGGCGTTTGGTAGCAAAACCTCCTATTCTGAAGGGAAACATTTCGTTGTAAGCGGGTAGATTCAGCCTGGCCACATTTTCTCAGCTGGCTATAAAGGAGTGCACTCTGTTGGCAGACTTACCTGAGGACCTTCGTCCCAGGCTGGAATCTTTGCTTTCATTCCTTAGGTGGCACATTGGCTCAGAACTGCCCTACCCCAAGGATACAGGGATGTGCAGCCCGATTAGTTGAGATCAGCCCTTCTGGCTCTTTCATGGATGAAACCAACTGGGAAAAGAGCCGTTCTAAGCTGGGGACCATGGTGTCTTTCCCTAATCTACACAGAAACAGAACACTGAGGGAGAGGAGCTGCTGGCGTTTGGTAGCAAAATCTCCTATTCTGAAGAGAAACATTTCGTTGTAAGCGGGTAGATTCAGCGTTGCCACTTTTGCTCAGCTGGCTATAAAGGAGGGCACTCTGTTGGCAGATTTACTTGAGGCCCTGATTCCCAGGCTGAAAACTTTGCTTTCATTCCTTAGGTGGCACATTGGCTCAGAACTGCCCTACCCCAAGGATTCAGGGATGTGCAGCCCGATTTGTTGAGATCAGCCCTTCTGACACTTTCATGGATGAACCCAAATGGGAAAAGAGCCGTTCTAAACTGGGGACCATGGTGTCTTTCCCTAGTCTACACAGAAACAGCACTCTGAGGGAGACGAGCTGCTGGCATTTGGTAGCAAAATCTCCTATGCTGAAAAGTATCATTTCGTTGTAAGAGGGTTGCATTAGCCTAGCCACATTTTCTCAACTGGCTATAAAGGAGGGCAGTCAGTAGGCCTCACCCTTCAAGCCCACTCCAATTTCATAGAGAAATCACCAGGCCTCGGTGTGCTTTCCTGTGGCAAGGAAACTTTTCTTTCATTCCTTAGGTGGCACATTGGCTCAGAACTGCCCTACCCCATGGATTCCGGGATGTGCAGCCCGATTAGTTGAGATCAGCCCTTCTGGCTCTTTCATGGATGAAACCAACTGGGAAAGAGCCCTTTTAAGCTGGGGACCATGGTGTCTTTCCCTAGTCTGCACACAAACAGCCCTCTGAGGTAGGAGAGCTGCTGGCGTTTGGTAGCAAAACCTCCTATTCTGAAGGGAAACATTTCGTTGTAAGCGGGTAGATTCAGCCTTGCCACATTTTCTCAGCTGGCTATAAAGGAGGGATCTCTGTTGGCAGACTTACTTGAGGCACTGCTTCCCAGGCCGAAAACTTTGCTTTCATTCCTTCGGTGGCACATTGGCTCAGAACTGCCCTACCCCAAGGATACAGGGTTGTGCAGCCCGATTAGTTGAGATAAGCCTTTCTCACTCAGTCATGGATGAAACCAACTGGGAAAAGAGCCGGTATAAGCTCGGGACCATGGTGTCTTTCCCTAGTCTACACAGAAACAGCACTCTGAGGGAGACGAGCTGCTGGCGTTTGGTAGCAAAATCTCCTATTCTGAAGAGACACCTTTCGGTGTAAGCGGCTTGCATCAGCCTTGCCACATTTTCTCAACTGGCTATAAAGGAAGGCAGTCAGTAGGCCTCACCCTTCAAGCCCACTCCAATTTCATGGAGAAAACACCAGGCCTCGGTGTGCTTTCCTGTGGCAAGGAAACTTTTCTTTCATTCCTTAGGTGGCACATTGGCTCCGAACTGCCCTACCCCATGGATTAGGGGATGTGCAGCCCGATTAGTTGAGATCAGCCCTTCTGGCTCTTTCATGGATGAAAGCAACTGGGAAAAGAGCCGTTCTAAGCTGGGGACCATGGTGTCTTTCCCTAGTCTACACAGAAACAGCTCACTGAGGGAGAGGAGCTGCTGGCGTTTGGTAGCAAAATCTCCTATTCTGAAGAGAAACATTTCGTTGTAAGCGGGTAGATACAGCGTTGCCACTTTTGCTCAGCTGGCTATAAAGGAGGGCACTCTGTTGGCAGATTTACTTGAGGCCCTGCTTCCCAGGCTGAAAACTTTGCTCTCATTCCTTAGGTGGCACATTGGCTCAGAACTGCCCTACCCAAAGGATTCAGGGATGTGCAGCCTGATTAGTTGAGATCAGCCCTTCTGGCTCTTTCATGGATGAAACCAACTGGGAAAGAGCCCTTTAAGCTGGGGACCATGGTATCTTTCCCTAGTCTACACACAAACAGCTCTTTGAGGGAGGAGAGCTGCTGGCGTTTGGTAGCAAAACCTCCTATTCTGAAGGGAAACATTTCGTTGTAAGCGGGTAGATTCAGCCTGGCCACATTTTCTCAGCTGGCTATAAAGGAGGGCACTCTGTTGGCACACTTACTTGAGGTCATGCGTCCCAGGCTGAAATCTTTGCTTTCATTCCTTAGGTGGCACATTGGCTCAGAACTGCCCTACCCAAGGATACAGGAATGTGCAGCCCGATTTGTTGAGATCAGCCCTTCTGGCTCTTTCATGGATGAAACCAAGTGGGAAAAGAGCCGTTCTAAGCTGGGGACCATGGTGTCTTTCCCTAGTCTACACAGAAACAGCACTCTGAGGGAGACGAGCTGCTGGCGTTTGGTAGCAAAATCTCCTATGCTGAAGAGTATCATTTCGTTGTAAGAGGGTTGCATTAGCCTAGCCACATTTTCTCAACTGGCTATAAAGGAGGGCAGTCAGTAGGCCTCACCCTTCAAGCCCATTCCAATTTCATAGAGAAATCACCAGGCCTCGGTGTGCTTTCCTGTGGCAAGGAAACTTTTCTTTCGTTCCTTAGGTGGCACATTGGCTCAGAACTGCCCTACCCCATGGATTCCGGGATGTGCAGCCCGATTAGTTGAGATCAGCCCTTCTGGCTCTTTCATGGATGAAACCAACTGGGAAAGAGCCCTTTAAGCTGGGGACCATGGTGTCTTTCCCTAGTCTACACACAAACAGCTCTTTGAGGGAGGAGAGCTGCTGGCGTTTGGTAGCAAAACCTCCTATTCTGAAGGGAAACATTTCGTTGTAAGCGGGTAGATTCAGCCTGGCCACATTTTCTCAGCTGTCTATAAAGGAGGGCACTCTGTTGGCACACTTACTTGAGGTCATGCATCCCAGGCTGAAATCTTTGCTTTCATTCCTAAGGTGGCACATTGGCTCAGAACTGCCCTACCCAAGGATACAGGAATGTGCAGCCCGATTTGTTGAGATCAGCCCTTCTGCCTCTTTCATGGATGAAACCCACTGGGAAAAGAGCCCTTCTAAGCTGGGGACCATGGTGTCTTTCCCTAGTCTACACAGAAACAGCACTCTGAGGGAGACGAGCTGCTGGCGTTTGGTAGCAAAATCTCCTATGCTGAAGAGTATCATTTCGTTGTAAGGGGGTTGCATTAGCCTAGCCACATTTTCTCAACTGGCTATAAAGGAGGGCAGTCAGTAGGCCTCACCCTTCAAGCCCATTCCAATTTCATAGAGAAATCACCAGGCCTCGGTG
The DNA here is from genome assembly GCF_028021215.1 of Eschrichtius robustus. Classification (NCBI taxonomy): domain Eukaryota; kingdom Metazoa; phylum Chordata; class Mammalia; order Artiodactyla; family Eschrichtiidae; genus Eschrichtius; species Eschrichtius robustus. The sequence goes on from NC_090843.1 coordinate 34,311,007, forward strand.
TGCTTTCCTGTGGCAAGGAAACTTTTCTTTCGTTCCTTAAGTGGCACATTGGCTCAGAACTGCCCTACCCCATGGATTCCGGGATGTGCAGCCCGATTAGTTGAGATCAGCCCTTCTGGCTCTTTCATGGATGAAACCAACTGGGAAAGAGCCCTTTTAAGCTGGGGACCATGGTGTCTTTCCCTAGTCTGCACACAAACAGCACTCTGAGGGAGGAGAGCTGCTGGCGTTTGGTAGCAAAACCTCCTATTCTGAAGGGAAACATTTCGTTGTAAGCGGGTAGATTCAGCCTTGCCACATTTTCTCAGCTGGCTATACAGGAGGGCACTCTGTTGGCAGACTTACTTGGGGCACTGCTTCCCAGGCCGAAAACTTTGCTTTCATTCCTTCGGTGGCACATTGGTTCAGAACTGCCCTACCCCAAGGATACAGGGTTGTGCAGCCCGATTAGTTGAGATAAGCCTTTCTGACTCTGTCATGGATGAAACCAACTGGGAAAAGAGCCGGTATAAGCTCGGGACCATGGTGTCTTTCCCTAGTCTTCACAGAAACAGCACTCTGAGGGAGAGGAGCTGCTGGCGTTTGGTAGCAAAATCTCCTATTCTGAAGAGACACCTTTCGGTGTAAGCGGCTTGCATCAGCCTTGCCACATTTTCTCAACTGGCTATAAAGGAGACCAGTCAGTAGGCCTCACCCTTCAAGCCCACTCCAATTTCATGGAGAAAACACCAGGCCTCGGTGTGCTTTCCTGTGGCAAGGAAACTTTTCTTTCATTCCTTAGGTGGCACATTGGCTCCGAACTGCCCTACCCCATGGATTAGGGGATGTGCAGCCCGATTAGTTGAGATCAGCACTTCTGGCTATTTCTTGGATGAAAGCAACTGGGAAAAGAGCCGTTCTAAGCTGGGGACCATGGTGTCTTTCCCTAGTCTACACAGAAACAACACACTGAGGGAGAGGAGCTGCTGGCGTTTGGTAGCAACATCTCCTATTCTGAAGAGAATCATTTCGTTGTAAGCGGGTTCCGTCAGCCTTGCCACATTTTCTTAACTGGCTATAAAGGAGGGCACTCTGTTGGCAGACTTACTTGAGGTCCTGCGTCCCAGGGTGAAAACTTTGCTTTCTTTCCTTATGTGGCACATTGGCTCAGAACTGCCCTACCCCAAGGATTCAGGGATGTGCAGCCCGATTAGTTGAGATCAGCCTTTCTGGCTCTTTCATGGATGAAACCAACTGGGAAAACAGCCGTTCTAAGCTGGGGACCATGGTGTCTTTCCCTAGTCTACACAGAAACAGCACACTGAGGGAGAGGAGCTGCTTCCGTTGGGTAGTAACATCTGCTATTCTGAAGAGAAACATTTCGCTGTAAGCGGGTATATTCAGCCTTGCCACATTTTCTCAGCTGACTATAAACGAGGGCACTCTGTTGGCAGACTTACTTGAGGAACTTCGTCCAAGGCTGGAATCTTTGCTTTCATTCCTTAGGTGGCACATTGGCTCAGAACTGCCCTACCCCAAGGATACAGGGATGTGCAGCCCGATTAGTTGTGATCAGCCCTTCTGGCTCTTCCATGAATGAGACCCACTGGGAAAAGAGCCGTTCTAAGCTGGGGACCATGGTGTCTTTCCCTAGTCTACACAGAAACAGCACTCTGAGGGAGACGAGCTGCTGGCGTTTGGTAGCAAAATCTCCTATTCTGAAGAGCATCATTTCGTTGTAAGAGGGTTGCATTAGCCTAGCCACATTTTCTCAACTGGCTATAAAGGAGGGCAGTCAGTAGGCCTCACCCTTCAAGCCCACTCCAATTTCATGGAGAAAACACCAGGCCTCGGTGTGCTTTCCTGTGGCAAGGAAAGTTTTCTTTCATTCCTTAGGTGGCACATTGGCTCCGAACTGCCCTACCCAATGGATTAGGGGATGTGCAGCCCGATTAGTTGAGATCAGCCCTTCTGGCTCTTTCTTGGATGAAACCAACTGGGAAAAGAGCCGTTCTAAGCTGGGGACCATGGTGTCTTTCCCTAGTCTACACAGAAACAGCTCACTGAGGGAGAGGAGCTGCTGGCGTTTGGTAGCAACATCTCCTATTCTGAAGAGAATCATTTCGTTGTTAGCGGGTTCCGTCAGCCTTGCCACATTTTCTTAACTGGCTATAAAGGAGGGCACTCTGTTGGCACATTTACTTGAGGCCCTGCTTCCCAGGCTGAAAACTTTGCTCCCATTCCTTAGGTGGCACATTGGCTCAGAACTGCCCTACCCAAAGGATTCAGGGATGTGCAGCCTGATTAGTTGAGATCAGCCCTTCTGGCTCTTTCATGGATGAAACCAACTGGGAAAGAGCCCTTTAAGCTGGGGACCATGGTGTCTTTCCCTAGTCTACACACAAACAGCTCTTTGAGGGAGGAGAGCTGCTGGCGTTTGGTAGCAAAACCTCCTATTCTGAAGGGAAACATTTCGTTGTAAGCGGGTAGATTCAGCCTGGCCACATTTTCTCAGCTGGCTATAAAGGAGTGCACTCTGTTGGCAGACTTACCTGAGGACCTTCGTCCCAGGCTGGAATCTTTGCTTTCATTCCTTAGGTGGCACATTGGCTCAGAACTGCCCTACCCCAAGGATACAGGGATGTGCAGCCCGATTTGTTGAGATCAGCCCTTCTGACACTTTCATGGATGAACCCAAATGGGAAAAGAGCCGTTCTAAACTGGGGACCATGGTGTCTTTCCCTAGTCTACACAGAAACAGCACTCTGAGGGAGACGAGCTGCTGGCATTTGGTAGCAAAATCTCCTATGCTGAAAAGTATCATTTCGTTGTAAGAGGGTTGCATTAGCCTAGCCACATTTTCTCAACTGGCTATAAAGGAGGGCAGTCAGTAGGCCTCACCCTTCAAGCCCACTCCAATTTCATAGAGAAATCACCAGGCCTCGGTGTGCTTTCCTGTGGCAAGGAAACTTTTCTTTCATTCCTTAGGTGGCACATTGGCTCAGAACTGCCCTACCCCATGGATTCCGGGATGTGCAGCCCGATTAGTTGAGATCAGCCCTTCTGGCTCTTTCATGGATGAAACCAACTGGGAAAGAGCCCTTTTAAGCTGGGGACCATGGTGTCTTTCCCTAGTCTGCACACAAACAGCCCTCTGAGGTAGGAGAGCTGCTGGCGTTTGGTAGCAAAACCTCCTATTCTGAAGGGAAACATTTCGTTGTAAGCGGGTAGATTCAGCCTTGCCACATTTTCTCAGCTGGCTATAAAGGAGGGATCTCTGTTGGCAGACTTACTTGAGGCACTGCTTCCCAGGCCGAAAACTTTGCTTTCATTCCTTCGGTGGCACATTGGCTCAGAACTGCCCTACCCCAAGGATACAGGGTTGTGCAGCCCGATTAGTTGAGATAAGCCTTTCTCACTCAGTCATGGATGAAACCAACTGGGAAAAGAGCCGGTATAAGCTCGGGACCATGGTGTCTTTCCCTAGTCTACACAGAAACAGCACTCTGAGGGAGACGAGCTGCTGGCGTTTGGTAGCAAAATCTCCTATTCTGAAGAGACACCTTTCGGTGTAAGCGGCTTGCATCAGCCTTGCCACATTTTCTCAACTGGCTATAAAGGAAGGCAGTCAGTAGGCCTCACCCTTCAAGCCCACTCCAATTTCATGGAGAAAACACCAGGCCTCGGTGTGCTTTCCTGTGGCAAGGAAACTTTTCTTTCATTCCTTAGGTGGCACATTGGCTCCGAACTGCCCTACCCCATGGATTAGGGGATGTGCAGCCCGATTAGTTGAGATCAGCCCTTCTGGCTCTTTCATGGATGAAAGCAACTGGGAAAAGAGCCGTTCTAAGCTGGGGACCATGGTGTCTTTCCCTAGTCTACACAGAAACAGCTCACTGAGGGAGAGGAGCTGCTGGCGTTTGGTAGCAAAATCTCCTATTCTGAAGAGAAACATTTCGTTGTAAGCGGGTAGATACAGCGTTGCCACTTTTGCTCAGCTGGCTATAAAGAGGGCACTCTGTTGGCAGATTTACTTGAGGCCCTGCTTCCCAGGCTGAAAACTTTGCTCTCATTCCTTAGGTGGCACATTGGCTCAGAACTGCCCTACCCAAAGGATTCAGGGATGTGCAGCCTGATTAGTTGAGATCAGCCCTTCTGGCTCTTTCATGGATGAAACCAACTGGGAAAGAGCCCTTTAAGCTGGGGACCATGGTATCTTTCCCTAGTCTACACACAAACAGCTCTTTGAGGGAGGAGAGCTGCTGGCGTTTGGTAGCAAAACCTCCTATTCTGAAGGGAAACATTTCGTTGTAAGCGGGTAGATTCAGCCTGGCCACATTTTCTCAGCTGGCTATAAAGGAGGGCACTCTGTTGGCACACTTACTTGAGGTCATGCGTCCCAGGCTGAAATCTTTGCTTTCATTCCTTAGGTGGCACATTGGCTCAGAACTGCCCTACCCAAGGATACAGGAATGTGCAGCCCGATTTGTTGAGATCAGCCCTTCTGGCTCTTTCATGGATGAAACCAAGTGGGAAAAGAGCCGTTCTAAGCTGGGGACCATGGTGTCTTTCCCTAGTCTACACAGAAACAGCACTCTGAGGGAGACGAGCTGCTGGCGTTTGGTAGCAAAATCTCCTATGCTGAAGAGTATCATTTCGTTGTAAGAGGGTTGCATTAGCCTAGCCACATTTTCTCAACTGGCTATAAAGGAGGGCAGTCAGTAGGCCTCACCCTTCAAGCCCATTCCAATTTCATAGAGAAATCACCAGGCCTCGGTGTGCTTTCCTGTGGCAAGGAAACTTTTCTTTCGTTCCTTAGGTGGCACATTGGCTCAGAACTGCCCTACCCCATGGATTCCGGGATGTGCAGCCCGATTAGTTGAGATCAGCCCTTCTGGCTCTTTCATGGATGAAACCAACTGGGAAAGAGCCCTTTAAGCTGGGGACCATGGTGTCTTTCCCTAGTCTACACACAAACAGCTCTTTGAGGGAGGAGAGCTGCTGGCGTTTGGTAGCAAAACCTCCTATTCTGAAGGGAAACATTTCGTTGTAAGCGGGTAGATTCAGCCTGGCCACATTTTCTCAGCTGTCTATAAAGGAGGGCACTCTGTTGGCACACTTACTTGAGGTCATGCATCCCAGGCTGAAATCTTTGCTTTCATTCCTAAGGTGGCACATTGGCTCAGAACTGCCCTACCCAAGGATACAGGATTGTGCAGCCCGATTTGTTGAGATCAGCCCTTCTGCCTCTTTCATGAATGAAACCAACTGGGAAAAGAGCCCTTCTAAGCTGGGGACCATGGTGTCTTTCCCTAGTCTACACAGAAACAGCACTCTGAGGGAGACGAGCTGCTGGCGTTTGGTAGCAAAATCTCCTATGCTGAAGAGTATCATTTCGTTGTAAGAGGGTTGCATTAGCCTAGCCACATTTTCTCAACTGGCTATAAAGGAGGGCAGTCAGTAGGCCTCACCCTTCAAGCCCATTCCAATTTCATAGAGAAATCACCAGGCCTCGGTGTGCTTTCCTGTGGCAAGGAAACTTTTCTTTCGTTCCTTAGGTGGCACATTGGCTCAGAACTGCCCTACCCCATGGATTCCGGGATGTGCAGCCCGATTAGTTGAGATCAGCCCTTCTGGCTCTTTCATGGATGAAACCAACTGGGAAAGAGCCCTTTTAAGCTGGGGACCATGGTGTCTTTCCCTAGTCTGCACACAAACAGCACTCTGAGGGAGGAGAGCTGCTGGCGTTTGGTAGCAAAACCTCCTATTCTGAAGGGAAACATTTCGTTGTAAGCGGGTAGATTCAGCCTTGCCACATTTTCTCAGCTGGCTATAAAGGAGGGCACTCTGTTGGCAGACTTACTTGGGGCACTGCTTCCCAGGCCGAAAACTTTGCTTTCATTCCTTCGGTGGCACATTGGTTCAGAACTGCCCTACCCCAAGGATACAGGGTTGTGCAGCCCGATTAGTTGAGATAAGCCTTTCTGACTCTGTCATGGATGAAACCAACTGGGAAAAGAGCCGGTATAAGCTCGGGACCATGGTGTCTTTCCCTAGTCTACACAGAAACAGCACTCTGAGGGAGAGGAGCTGCTGGCGTTTGGTAGCAAAATCTCCTATTCTGAAGAGACACCTTTCGGTGTAAGCGGCTTGCATCAGCCTTGCCACATTTTCTCAACTGGCTATAAAGGAGACCAGTCAGTAGGCCTCACCCTTCAATCCCACTCCAATTTCATGGAGAAAACACCAGGCCTCGG